>NC_080019.1:210274349-210577379 GCF_030020395.1 Manis pentadactyla | reverse complement strand
TCAGTAACCATTTGTTGAATAATGAATGACAGGGAGTGTCAGACATCCGTGAGGATAATGGGAAATCTGGCAGGGGTCTCTTCCAGAGCCCTAGAAATCGCCCAGTGCTTAAAGCCTGCAGACTGATAAATTCCTCAAATCAGCCCAAGCATGGGAGATGAGAGACCCTCCAAACAGTGACAGTCTTCAGGGAAGGGAACCTGTATGACAAGCCCTGTCATCTTAGAGGGAGGAAAAAGAAAGATTTCACTCAGTGAAAACCATCGCTGTCAACTACTCCCCACACACCCCTTCCCTTCAAGCCCTGACCTGTTTACTGGAAGACACGACCCTGGTTTTTACATCCTGAGCGCAGAGAGCTTTCATCACTGGCTCAAGACAAGACAGAGGAGGCTGAGTGTCAAGGCCGTGTCACGTCAGATTTGCGGGGGTTGCGTGGTGGGGGGCAGCTGTAGATGTTGAATGAATCTGCTCACTCATCTGCTGATCCTTTCACTCCGAACCTAGTGATTCTGGCCATGCCTTGGGCCTGTGTGTGGGGATCCGGAGACAAAAATGAAAATAACGGTGATTAAAATAACTATAAAATACACCATTTTCTGAATGATTGCTTCAAAGGGCGATGCACTGGAGAGGCTAGGAGCATGGCTCTGAGCCAGTCTGTTTGCGTTCCTAATCTCAGCTTTGCTTCTTAAGCAGCAGTGTGACTCTGGGCAAGTTACCTAAACTCTCTGAGCCTCCATTTCCTTGTTGCTAAAGTGGGACTGTTGTAACAAAGTGAGTTAACATATTTGGAACACTTAGATTTGGCTATTTCTTTGCCTGGCGTCCTGTTAAACTTTCCAGCCTTATGCTGCAGGGGGGATTGGATTGTGGTTAAGAGCTCTGAGTTGGAACTTGGATACCCCCTAAGTCGCTGTGTGACCTTGAACAGGTAACTCACCTTCTCTGAACTTCAGTTCCCTCATCTGGCAAGTGATGCAAAGTAAATTCTGTGAGGGTGGCAAATTATGTTTTGTTCAGTCCTACCTTCCCAGGGCCTTGAACTATGCCTGGCTCAATAAATCCCTCTTGAATATATGAATGAGTATACAATAATCAGGAACAGCTACATAGTTTGTAGGGCACAGTGCAAAATGAAAATGTAGGGAGGGACCCTCATCGAAAAGTTAAGAATTTCAAGATGGCAAAGTCTGAGTACAGAACCAAGTGCGGGACCCCCCGAAGCTCGAGGTGGTCCTGTGTGACTGCATGGGCTACATGCACAAGAAGCTGACTCTGATAACAATACCTATCCCATGTTGTTGATATGAGGATAAATTGAGTTAATGTACACAAGGCAATTAGCACATACCTGGCCCAGAGCAGGCTCTCAATGTTTGCTGATATTACTCCTATTGTGTTGAATGTTCACCCACAGCCTTTCGAGAGCAGACAGACATTAGCCCATTTCACAGGCGAGGGAAGTGAGGCTCACAGAGATGATTAAACCTCTTGCTCACTGTCCCATTAGTCATGAAGGTAGGATTTGAACCCAGGTCGGGCTGATGCTGAGGGAATGGTAAGCAGAGAAAGGGAGAAGGCCTAGAAGTCTGGGAGAGCTGGGGAGGCAGAGTCCTGGGTTTGAACAGCTGCTCCGTCCTAGGGCTGGCTGTCCAATCACCCTGGTTTGTTCCTGTTGTTCAGCGAGGAACCCACAGGCCCAAAGGACTCCTGAGCTGCCTGTCCTATGATGCACCGTGAGTGAAGGGGGTCTTGGCCAGCAGAGACCCAGGGGAGTCGCCCACACGCAAGCTGGCTCAGTCAGGACTGAGGCCTGAGGCAAAGGGCAGAGCCAGGCTCACCGCAGAGGCCAGAATTCATGGATTAAAATCCAGCTCCTGCCAGTCACAGCCCTTGACAAAGCCATCTGTCCCCTGTGGTCTGGAAGGCTGCTGTGACCCAGGCCCGCCTGCTTTCCCCCGCCACCCCCATGCTTGACCCTACTCCCCTCAGGCCCTCCCTGGGCCTCCTGGAGACCCACTAGGTTCTCTGCCACCCCAGGGCCTTTGTTCTTGCTGTTGTTCTGCTGGGAACAGCCTTTCTCAGGTTCCTTCTTACCCATGCAACCTTAGCTCAAATGTCACTTCCCAAAAAAGCTGCCCCCACATCCTTTCTAAAACACCACCATGCTCACGTTCCTGTCTCTCCTTGCCCTGCCTGCTTCCCGTCCCAACCTACAGTTGCCTTCTTCTTTGAGTTGCTTTTTACTCACCCTTGGTCTCCATTCTAGAACATCCGCAGATAAACATGTCATCTAGGACAGTGACCACCACATGGCATGGACTCGATAAATATTCATTGAATCAGCGGATGAAGGAATAGCTATATGACACTGGGAAAATGGCTTATGCTCTTTGAGCCTCAGTTTCCCCATCTGCAAAATGGTTCACACCTACTTCTTAAGGTGGGTGTGTGGATTAAAACAAGGCTGCCATTTATTGAGGGCTTACTGTGTGCCAGCCAGTGCTAAACACACAAACCCTGGCACCTTGCAAGTGCTTGACTTCTGACAACTATTACTTACATTACTGCAATTGCTACTGCTATGAAACCTGGTAATTTGAGGTCTAAACCCTGGATCCTGAGATGTCCCGGAAGAAGCTCCATGGAGACCCAATCCTAGTTGCTGGAAGCAAATGGCAACGTTCTGGGAAAGAAAACTAGTCTGAAATTCTCTGAGGAGTCCCCTCTTTTGGGATGTCTTTGTCCTGTCCTGACCCTCCCATCCCACTCCACCCCCACGCAGCCCCGCCCTTCCCAGTCACACACTAAGAATAAACCTCACACCCTGCGTGCCTCCTTGTCACAGTTTCCTGCCTCTCTGGTCACGGGCTACTTGGGCTCCGAGGGATTTTCCAGCTCAGGGCAGTGATGGTGGGATGCGAGGCAACTGACATAAGAGCTGCTGTGACACAGACCCAGAGGCAGGAAAACCGCAAGTGGGCACCCGCAGAACTGCAGGGGGCCCCGCACAGGGCACCTGGGGTGGGGACCCTGGGAGGGGAACCAGGCCGTCTCTCAGACTTCAGCTGGTGCCCTGAGAGCGGGCCGTCACTGGCTTGCTGTCAGCAAAGGCCATCCTGGCTATTGGCCAACAGCTTCCTGACTGACCAGGCCCAGAACAAGAAATCCCACTTTGTGTCTGAAAAATCTCGGGCTATATTCTGGATCCAAATGGATTTTAGTTTAGAGACCATCCACTCCCTAAGGAAGCCCTGTTTTCTCTCCCTTCTTGTCCTCTCCAGTGTCCCGAGCTCACCCTGGCAGCCTCGCAGATAACCATCACAGGCAGATACCATCCCTCGAGAGTTCCCCCCACCCCTGGTCTCTCTCTTCCGATCTCCAGTCCTGATATCTATTCACTTCTCCAAACTTGTCAGGGGACCTGGTTCCTAGTCCTGCTCTAGCTCTCACTTACTCAGTGACTCTGAGAAATGACCAGTCCTTCTCTGGACCATGGTGGCCCACCTGGAAAATGGGGCCCCAAATGGTCCATTTCAGCTGTGACAAAGGATTTGGTTTAGAGAGTCAAACACAAGAATCCTTACCAGAAGGTATGCCTCCCCACCCCCTCACCATGCCCCCAGGACTGGACAGATCCAGACACCTGCCTGTCAAGGATTTAGAAAGGTCCCTGCCCACCTTCCTAGCTGTGTGACTGTGGCCCCACTCTCTGTTGAATGAAAGAGGGCAAGATGTTTGGAGGACTAGAAAGGCAAAGTATCTAGCACAGTGCTTCATAATGCCTAGCAGATGTGCATTGGAAGGATACCATTATGAACTTAGAAGGAAAGAAGACAGAAAGCCTAATGGAGAAAAAAGTGGCCAGAGAATCATCCATTCGGCAAACATCTGAAGCATCTCCTAGGTACACCAGGGTTACAAACATGAATATGGAGCTTAAGAACTCAGAATTCGAAGTAGAAGAGGTGGATTTCTCAACAAATGTTCAATAGCCTTTTGATTTTTCTGTTCCCCAGAATCCGTAGTCACTGTGTACAGTCGCACAGATTGTTCACTGCACAATGTTACTGGTTCAGAGTTAGTAGAGGCTGAAATTCTGGCCCGGCTCCATTCCCTAAGCATGGGTCCACAGGGTTCTGCCTTCCTAGAGGGATGCTTTCTCCCAGTTCTCACAAATGTGCCCAGGTTTAGCAGCATGTGTAATGTGCCCTTTTTTGACCCACTCAGTCTCCTAACAAACAGAGTGAGGCTTTTAGGTTTCAAAGAGTAACATCACCCTCCTCCCAGCCCCGTGCACACAACTTCATGAGCATTCCATCATCCTTAACTTGCCCTTCAAGCTCCTTCATGATACCCCATCAACTCCCTCCTCCTTGTCCTCATCAGTATTCAATCCATTCTGCATTCCTTCACCTCCTTCAACAAGCCATGCTCCTCCTCTCCTTTGCCCTTGCTGTTTCCTCTGGGTGGAATAAACTGTTTTCCTTGTTTGGCCGATGAATGCCTCAAAACTCTGCTCTTAGTTTAGACACTCTTCTCTCCCCAAAGCCTTCCTTCAATCTTCAGCATGCCCCGATCCCATCAGATCTCGGCATCCCCCACCTTATTGAATTGCATTCTTCCTTATATGTCCTCACAGCTTCTGTACTTCTTTAAAGCACTTGCCAGAATCATAATTAAATGAATAATAGCATTAATAGTTGATTGTTGCTTTTCTCCCTTTGGAAGTCAGAAGCTCCTGGAGCATGAGGACCATGTCTGTTACATGCTATCTGTAAACTATGCCATCTATCATTTATCTATCTATTCATCTGCTTGCTATAGGCTGTAACCCCAGTGCATACAGTTGTGCTCAATAAATAATTATTGAATAAATGAATGAGTATAGTTAAATATAATAAAGGCCAATAAAAAGGTGATTCCACTTGTCTGAGGAAGGAGCAGTCACAGACAGGGAAGGCTGCAGACAGAGGCTCCTTGTTTCAAGAGCATCTGGAAGTACAAATGGAGCTCCCGGGGCCCCGGGCAGAGGCCCTTGGAGGCCTGCAGAGAGGGGCCACTCACGGACACTTGGCTGTCATGTGGAAGTCAGAGTTCCCAATTTTGGGGTGTCCCAGGACAGGAGTAGCCATCGCCTTTTGCTGGTAACATCTATAAGAGATTTCCCAAATCTCCTGAGTGGATGAATGCGAGCCACATATGGTTCCAGATGCCATCACAAAACCACAGCGCAGCTTCAGGGACCTAGCATGCAGTCTCCACTTGGCCCGTGTTTTGGGGCAGATTGTTCTCGTGGATGCAGTGGGAGCCCTTGTGGTCCAGGGATTGCAGAACCAGGAGGCTGGAATGGATGCCTTTTTTGAGGAGACCTTAAAGTGCTTACAGCTGTAGGGTATGACAGGGCCTTATTAATGCCAGTTTATTTTTCCCAAACTAACTACTTTTTAAATGCTAAAGTTAAATTAGATGCTCATGGACATTTACAAACACATTCACAGTGGAAGAGAACAGTATAAGTACCCAATACCCAACTTCAAAAATTACCAGCTCATGTTTTATTTATATTCTCCCCAAAACTGGATTGTCTTAAATCAAATTCCAGGCAATACATCACAGTATTTGTAAGTGCTTTGATCGGTTACTCCCTTTTCAAATGCAAGCAATCCATGGTCCTTCTAAGATGGAAGTGCTTTTAATTAATTAAGAAAGAAAAATACACATATTCCAAATCTCAGTGTAGATTTAAATGGAGGGGCTCTGTCAAAAGGAGCCACTCAGCTTCTGTTTGAATCTCCACTGTTACCTGATCCTGGGTAAGGTCCCCCTCTGAGCCTCAGCATCTGTGGATATAAAATGGGTGTGATGTATGTGTGTGCCTTATCTAGGGTTGGTGTGAGGAGAACAGGGATGGTCACTAGTGGCCTGTGCCTGGCCGACAAGGAGTGCTCAATACGGTAGGAAGAGTGGTTATGGCTGGAGCATCCTGCCTGGTCTCCGATCTGTAACATGCTTGGCATTGGAGCTGTGCAGGAAGCCCAGCTGCTTCACCCACAGAATCGGAGCAAAATTGCTCAGGAAGGGAGGCGGCCCCGTGTGGGAGGGAACACTTCTGCTTGCCTGTGGGGGTTTGGAATCTCAGATGCCTGGGCCATCTTCAAGTGCTTCCAGAGGCTGACCTCAGTGCTAGGTTACTGGCTAATCCATACCATTTGATCAGGGTGCCTTTTGCCTTAGAATTCTGCATCCTTTGCTCTGGAGGGAACAGGAGAGGAAGGAGTAAAGGGACGAATGTGGCCTCAACAGCTCCACTTTACAGGTGGGAACACTGAGGCCTTGCTGGTGAAGCCGCTAGGATCCTAGAACCAGCTGATGGGACCAGATGTCAGGGTACAGACTCAGGGTTCTCCTCTGTAAACATGGGCGGGCTCAAGGCATCGGAAAGGCCAGCTCTCATTAGAGCCTGAGGTTACAGGCAGGCAGGCCAACTCTTTGGAATTGGTCAAAAGCCACTAAGAGGTTTATTCGGCTGGGGTGAGGGCAGCTTCTAAGAATCACGGCCCTGAGTCTTCTCCCAAGAGACTTTTGAAAGCAAAGCTTGCAGGGACCCCTCTCCTTAGAGACAGGAGGTCACAGCCGAGGTATCTGGCCAGATGCAAACAACTTCCCTCTCTGTTCTTGTTAACGCTGATAAAAGGGCTTCCTTCCGCATTCTCTAGACCAGCTTTTCACCCCTTGCCACTGGTCAGCTCAGCCCAGTGTCCTTCTTGTCACACTATCCTCCCACCCCTTCCACCCTCTCACTGCCCTGGACTTGACCTTGCCCTAGACTATCATTTTGACAGGATTCAGAGGCCACTCGACTCTCCTCACCTCAGCTGGGTCCTTCTCTTCTTTCTGACAGCAGCGGATTCGTGTTTCACTTCTCCACCAGGGCAAGGGGTGGAGGCAGGAATGGTGATACATCACCTTATTTCTGGCAGCTGTGGTGGGCCTGGGGGGAGCAGGAGGTGTCTGGTTCTGGTTCTGCTGTCAGGCAGGCCTCTCCACCTGGCCGGCTCTGGTTTCCTCTTTTGCACCCTGGGGAGAGTCACGTCTGCCTCACAGGCCTGGGTGGTAGAAACCAGGGGTAATGGCCCGCACGAATTGAGTATCTACTATGTGCCACTAGGGACAAACTAGGGACTGCATGAGATTGATCTCATTTACACCTCATGACAACTCTCTTTTGCACATAGGAAAACAAGCTCAGAGAGGTGAAGTGGCTTGCCCAAGATCACACAGGGAGTGAGGGGTGGAGGCAGCATGTGAACCCAGGTATTGGACCTCCAGAGCGTGAGCCCGTAACCACATCACCACACTGTCTTCCTAAAAAGTGACATCTGGAACTACCAGCTACAGAAGCTGCAGGCTTTCCAAACTGGAAGAGATCTCCTTGCACCCCTGCCTTATCACAGCTACAGACTGGATGCCCTCAGTGTCTTATTTCACTGAGGGGGTGGGGGGGTGATGAGGGGTGGGGTGGGGGGTAATGAGGCATCCAGTCTATACTTTTCCTGGCACCATCCCATTGTTCTGATAAGGGAAGTGGCAGCTCAGAGAGGCTAAAGGATCTGGGCAGGATCACACAATGAATCAGGGGCAGCAGGGAGATTGGAATGCATGCTAATCCATTCAGTTTTTGAGCACCTACTGCATACCAACCTGAGGGTCCCGAGCTGGGTATGCAGTGGGGCGCACGGCAGGGCTCCTGCCCTCTCAGGGCTGACAACTCAAGGGGGATGGGTAATCAACTGGTGACAGGGTTTTACAACTGGGCTGGTCCCCTGCCGTAGGTCTGTTCCCTTTGTGCTACTGAGATCTCGAAGCTGCAAACATTTGGCAGCCAGCTCACCATTGATTGCAAGAATGGATGGAGCCACCCGAGGAACATGGCTCTGGAGCTAGATCCTGTGGCCGCAGGTCATCAGGAGTGAATTCGGATGGTCTGCCATGCCCCTTCGGCCTTGCCCTCTCCTGAGAACGCCCAGCCGCTGCCAGGCCTGTGGGCGAGAGGCCCCCGGGGCTGCAGGGGCCTGGGTGGGGCCCTGACTCATTGCCACCCGCGGAGCTTCGCCTGAGCACTTCCCCTTCAGGCCACCAGAACACCCATCTGGAAACCAAGGTGAAACAGGCTGGAGCTCAGGCTGGGATTTGAGCCTGGACATCTGCATTTTGTGGTCTTCGGCTCTCTTCTCCTCCCCCTCCTCCCTTCCTCAGTAAAGTGCGTGTTCCTTCGCACAGAACCAACCTGGTGGCCGCCTCAGCCTGAAGCCACTGCAGCCTCTCCTTGAATGTGGAAAAGCCTGTCACCCTCTCCCCTTCTTTCTCCTTCTCTCAGTGACTCCTCCTCGGGCCACCCCCGTCGGCTCCTGTTCCATTTCCCTTCTCTCTTTCCCTCTGCCGTGCCTTCCCCTTAATTCTTGGCTTACGATGCTGGTGAGGAAAACCACTTTCTGCCACCCTATTATGTTTCTCCTTGTGTGTTTGTCCAGAAGAAGTTGCCTTTCTCCTGGGCTTCAAAAGAGTATTCCAAGACCATCTTGTCCCTTGAAAAGGCATTCGTTACACATTCTATCCCCTACATTGGAGGGATGGCTTTTGTGAAAAAAGTGCTCATTACCCCGCTCTTGACAAAACAAAAGACACACCATTAGTCCTATTTACCTGCTGGTCTATCGTCAAGCAAGGCCTGAGCCCAGAGCAGTTTCCTTTTTCGGAGGCCTGTCTGCTGAAAGTCAAGGACGTCTGGCCAGTTGCTCCCACGGAGACACAGGCTGGGAATGTGGGAGAAGGAGCCCATTCCCCAGGTTCTGACTCTCACCGCTTGAGGCCTTTGTGCCTCTGTCCACTGAGTTCTCAGCAAAGTGTGGAGAAGGCACAGGGCCCGGCTGGTTGGATTTCTGCAAGCCAACACCAACAGGGGGTCCCTGAGAACATTCTTCTACCACACAAGGGTTGATTTACTCATGGTTGGTAAGAATGCACGAGAGAAGAGGGGAGAGAGAGGAAGGGAGAGCAGAGAGATGGCGAGAGAGAGACAGCGGGACAGGGCAGCGGGAGAAGGAGTGGGGGAGACGCAGGCGGAAACAGAGAACGCTCAGGAGCCAGCACAGGAGACAGTGAGGACCACCCAGCTGGGAGACATGGAAGGGGAAGGAGCAAAAGGCAAGGAGAGGGAGAGGGTGGGAGAGCAAAGCAAGTATGAGTCAGAGAAAGAAGGACAGGACAAAAGGAGGGATAGACTTGGAAGAGAAAGGAGAAAATCATAGGGAAACAGATAAAGGAACCACAGCTTTTTACAGCTGAGAAGGCTCTTGAGAGTTAATTCTTGATTTGCCCGAACACATAGGCTTCTCGACTCGGATTACCTTGGTCCCCCACGTCCTGGCTGTGCGGGGGAGGCGGGCTACTAATATATCATGCCTCAGTTTGCTCACCTGCAAAGGGAAGACAACAATCCCTGCCTTGTGGTGTTCTCAGGAGGACCGCATGAGTTAACACACTAGGCAAATAGTCAAGGAATACCACTTGTTGTTAACATTTATGGAGCATTTATGTGGCAGGAAGCCTGTGATGTGCGACCCAACAATACCCAGGACCCCTACCCTATAGTTCAGGAGTGTGTGCTCCAGTTTCCCTGGGCAGTCTGGTTTATTTGTTGTTATAAATAGCATCCCTCTCTCAATCTCAGAAGTGTGCTGATTTAGATGAAAGGTTTGTACCATTACCTTATTTCTGGGGCAGAGGGTGTGAGTAATTGGGCTGGGTGGGGCCTGCAGAAAACTTAGAGCCAGCCTGCAGGTACAGAGGATGATGGTGGCTAGTGTTAGCAGAGCTTCTGATTTTCCAAGAAAAGCTGGAAATCCAGGCTTGCAAATAGGATGTGAAATCAACTTTTTTTTTTTTAAAGATGATTTCATTTTTCAGATTTTTTTCAGAGACTTTATTTTGTAGAGAACCATCCTATGTCCCAAATTCAGCATCCTAATCAATTATTTCCAAAATTCCCCTGTGGTCTGGCTCAAGCACACCTGTGTCTGGGCCAGCAGGTGGTCTGTTTGTAGCCTATTGGCTAGAGGAAGTGGCCATCTGTTGAGGGGAGCCAGACAAGTAAACAGGCAGTTACCACCCAGGTGATAAAGGTGGTGACAGAGATGAGTCCAAAGTGAGTCAGAACCCAGAGGAGGGGTAACTATCTCAGCCACCTGGTGGGAATCTGGGAAGGCTTCCTGGAAGAGGGAGGCCGTTGGGCTAATTCCTGAGAGATGAGTGGGAACAGGCTCCAGAAATGATGATGATGGGGATAGGGACTTTCTTCTTTGTTGCTGTCTGGGTGTTGGGCACTGTTGTTAACAATGGTCCCACTGTTATTCTAATTTTCCAGGAGAGGAGACTGAGGCACAGAGAGGGTAAGTGAGTTGCCCAACGGCACAGTCAACATACATCAAGTGATCCACTAAGATGCTTTTAAGCCCTGCTCCAGAAAACTCTGTGGAAGAGCAGAATGGCATGTCCACAGACTAGAAGGCAAGACAGAGCAAAGCACGCTGACTGAACCGCAGGCTGTTGCAGCTGAAGCTTGGGAGGCATGTACGACAGGAGACCCAGACCTGGGCCGCGCCAAGGAGCCCAGGATTTTCCTTGAAGAGTTGAGGAAAACACAGATTTAAAGATTGGCACAGCTCATAGTCCTCTCGCTGCTCCTCACATTTTATGGAAGAGGAAACAGAGGCCTAAAGTGCTTCCTGCACATGTCCAAGGTCACAGAGCCCTTCTGGGGCCAAACCCAGGCTCCTGACTCCCACCAGGATAGGGTCCCACCCTAGGGAGTGACAAGTGAGGAAGGAGAAGGCCCAGCACAGGGCTTTCAAGACTACCCTGAAGATTAAAGAGCTATCTGAACAAGGGAGATTAATCTGCCCCAAGTCCATTCCCTTGCACGCCCTGGGTGGGTCCACGTTGTTCTTTTGGCCTCACCCTCCCCACCCACCAGCCGCTGGAGAGGGAGGGATGACTCTTCTTAGAAATTCTGGGGCTTCTACAGCACCCACCAGTGGAGGAAGGCGGCAGGCCAGAGGGGCTGGAGCCAGCCCTCTGACACTCCCACTGGGTGGTAAACACAGTCCCTGGAACCAAAGCACCGTGGGCCGTGAAAGGCCTGCTAGGGTGTGGCCAGATGGCCCAGCAGAGGACAGACAGCCCTCCACGCACATTCCTAGCTCTGCCTCCTGGGTCAGCGCCCGATGCGGAGAGACTGATGAACGTGCGGTTGCCAGGGCGATCCCGCCGGGACACTGGGAGTCTGTCTTGGCCAAGCTTGCTTTCAGGGTGGCGCAGTCTCACTGTGTGGTGTGGCCTGCGGCTGGGGGGTCAGCATGGATTTGCATGCATTCAAACCCTTCGGATGGCTGGGGTGGTCAGATTCTCAGTGCACATACCACAGAATGCCAAGCCTGGAGCTCACCGGGCCTGTCCTAACGTCTCAGGCAGGCAGCATCCCTGATCTCATGGGACTCATGTTCCAGCGGGGGCACAAAGACACGGACAAGTCATTAAATAATTGCGGAGATCGTGAGGACGGTTCTAGACCAGAATTTTTCAACCTTGGCGCTATTGACATGCTGGGTAGATGATCCTCAGTTGTGAAGGGTTATCCTGGCCATGGTAGGATGTTTGGTTGTGCCTCTGGCCTCCTCTGGTTAGGTGCCAGCAGCAAGCCCCTTAGAGATGACAACCTAAATGTCTCCAGATATTGCCAAATACACGCTGGCGTTCAAAGTTGCCCATCTGGTTGAGACCTAATGCTGTGGACCAGGGCTAGTCAATGAAAACAGAATGCGAGCCACAGGCATAACTTTAAATTTGGCACTGTTCACCTTAAAAAAGTACAAAGACACAGGTCAAGTACATTTTTGAATATATTTTATTTTACCCCCTCTATCAATAATATTATTTCAACATGTAGTTAATACCGAAAAATTATTTAAAGAGCTCTTTCACCTCATTGTAGTCTTACTAAGTGTCCAGAATCCCGTGCACACTGGGAACTCACAGCACATCGCACTTTGGAGAGCACAAAGCTGGACTTCCCACTGGCCTGCTCGAGTGGTCAATTTAAGCATCCTCTGCTCGAGGCTCGTCAGAAAGACAGCAGGCCAGTGGAACCTTGCTGTTCACAGTGGTGCCAGCACCTGGGAGCACATCAGAAATGCAGGAGCTCAGGCCCCTCGCAGACTTGGCTGAATCAGAATCTGCATTGTAACAACTCCCCAAGTTGTCTGTGGGCACATTAGAACTTCAGGACTACTAAGCGAGGAAATCACAGGGCCCAGGTGCCAGGCATCCTGGTGACTAAAACCCATTTCAGCCAGCAGACACTGCCTCTTCTGCCTTACTAACTCATGAGCCTCAGCATCCCCATCTGTAAAATGGGGATTGTTAATGCTCTTTCTCTGGGTTGAGGTGGTCCTTAATACAAGTGAGCTTCACCAGACCTCTTTCCTTTCAGGCCGTGGCTCCCCATGACCCCCCAAGAGCTTTACCCCTAGGTTGGGGAAGGGGGGTGAATAGGAGGTCGTTTCTGCTGCTGGAAATGCTGCCCTGAGAGGGGAGACCCTGAATCCAACTGTAGGGCCACCTAGGTGGGGAAACCCACGTGGAGTGACCTGAGGGGCTTGGACACGGAGTGAGGACACATTCACACGCACCCCGTGAGCCGCCCTGGGAGAAGGCGTGGGGTGGAGACTGCAGGGAGTGCGGGGGACGAGGCCCTCTTAGCTCTGTCACTTATGTGACTGTGTGTCCCCAAGGCCACAACATTAATAAAATGGTTATTAAGGAGCTAGAGGTTCACTGTTTTCAAGTCCCTTCCCCTGACACCTGACCTTCCTGCAGGAAAGCCACATTCTAGGTGTCACCCCTGCCTCTGCCAAGGGGGCCCAGCCCCCGCCCCCACCCGCCCAGGATCTGGGTAAAGCCCAGCTTTCCCCTCTGAATGTCAACTCCTCCTGATCTCTAGTTAGGACACGTCCAAATTAAAGGTGCTTATCGCAAAGCCCGAGGCTGTCTTTGCCTGCTGCTCACTTCCTTTCCATTTCATCAGGCCTCCCTGCAGGTGGGAGAGGGGTGACAGAGAGGTCAGGCAAGGGCTGTAGCCGGAACCGGTGCTGCGATAGGAAGCCCCTGGAACTGTCTGGCCTCCGTCAGGGCAGGGAGATTCAGATTAAAGCAATTAGTAAAACTTTCAAGCAGAGGTCGGCGAGCACGGAGGCACCAGGTGGGCCCATTCGCCCTGGTTTTCCCCTTCGCAGTGAACTAGAAGCTGACCTTGGACAAGCCAGAGCGCCGCCCCGAGGTCCACAGCGGCCGTGAGCCCCTCTCCAGGTGAGGTACATGAGGGCGAGGGCTGTAAAGACAAATAAAACCCAGGGTTTATCCTGCCTCTGTTTGTGATTCAGAAAATAGCACCCGGGACCAGGCAAGGACTTTACAAAGAGGCAAGATAAAGAAAAAGGAGGGAGGTGAGAAAAAAGGAAGGAAGGAGTGAGGAAAGGAAAAGCCAGGACTGAATGAAGTGACCGATGAAAGAAAAAGACAGAGAAAGGAAGGAAGGGAAGAAGAGGGTGGAAGAACAGGTGAAGAGAACGAGATTTATTGCATATTTAATATGCCGTGAACATTTTATTGTTGTTTCTCCTTTTGCTCTTCATTTTCCTCCACGTTCTTCTCCCCCGTCTCACACCCATTTTGCAGGCAAGGAGAGGGAGGCCCGGAGAGGCCGCTCTGAGACAGTGCCCTGGGCTGGAGGGCCCCTTACTAGCTTAGTGACCTCAGGCAGGCCACTTGATTCCTCTGGCCCTCAGCTACTTCATCTGTAAAATAGGACAAAAAAATAGTAACTCCTTTGCAGAGTAAATGAGATGATACACATACTGCCTAGTACATGTCTCACGTTGAAAGCACGGTAGCTATAGGATGATTACTTTTAAGTGAGTTGCTGGAGGGCACACAGCTAGTGAAGAGCCTGTTTTGACTCAGGTCTGCCCAGTCCAGAGCCCACACATTTTGCAACACCAGACTGACTCACTGGCAAACCAGGAAAGTGGCACCTAAGCCATAAACCCTCTCACAGGCACACATTTGCGTACAGGGAGTGGACACCTATTGTTTTTGCCTGCCTAGCAACCATTCACTTTTATTCTGGAAACATCTTTCTCTTTCTCAGGGTGAGGTTCTTCGTTGATGAGGTATTTTTGTTGGGAAGGAAGATTTCTTTCTAATCAAGTTGTTACACTGGTACAATGTAAGCTCAGAGTTACTGGGACCACCTCATGGACTTATGAAAGCAGAGTTGAAAAATATAGAATAGATCCCTAACACTAGCATTTCTGCAGCTGGATACAGCTTTGCCTGAAATGATCACCTAGATTCTTTTTTTCCTCTCTAGCTAATTTGAATCCAGTTTCTGTCGCTTGCAACCAGAGAGTCCCTGACTGACTAATTCAAGGCTTGTCTGATGCTAAGGCTCATGTACCTTGAATAGTACAGATTGACTACTCAACAGTATAGAGACTAAAGAGGAAAAAGGCAAAACAAATAAATCAAAAACTTTCTCTTTCTCGCTCTCTTTCATTTTATATGCATGGTACCTCTGCTAATAATGGTTGTTGGATGAGTGTACAAACATGTCTGAGAAAGTCCCTTCACATTACCACTTATTAATAACCTAGTTACCTGAATAAACATGACAGTCCTTTGTGTTGATACTGTAGCTGTTCACATGAAATCTGTGTCAATTCCATGAACTACATCAAGTTCTAATCTGGTGCCCCTTCAAAAAAACCAGGGTTGGTGGAACCTGAGTAAAAATATATCTGGTACTAGTCGTTTGGGAATTGTTCTGTGGTTGCACTCCTCCCAAGTAATACTCATTTAGCAAATATTTACTGTCTCCTTCTGTGTGCCACTCCCCTAAGGTGTCTTAACCAGGATAATCAAGATAAGTAGAACCATTCCACCATTTCTTAGATACTTAGCATTCCAACAAACAGAGAGAAAACTCTCCTCTCCCTTCCCAAGGATATATATCTTCCCTCTTTTGCTCATAGACCATGACTTGGCAGTCCAGGGTGTCAACCCTGTAGCTGGCTTTGGAAACTGACGGCTTCATGAACCCATCTGTTGGGGTGTTGAGTCACTCAGTCATAAAGAGGAATGTCTCCCACTGAACATCACACCAGAGCAGATAGACTTCCAGCTAAGCTGGCTGGTGACTTGGCCACCCCTGAGGGAAGGAGATGGAAGATGTGGGAGGTGGGGAGCCTGCTCAGTGCAGACGGTCACCCCATGAAGACCTCACCTGCCAAAAACAGTGACTCACTCACAGTCCTCCCATTCCTGGCCAGATCTTGCTCATTTGGAATACCTGAGGGGAATACCAGCCTCCTGTATTTAGCGAAAACACAATTGTGAGCTATTTTTAAAGGTGTGACGTTTTCTTACTTTCAAGCAGAAGAGGCAGCAACACTGGCAAAGCCAAGAAATGGGTCTTGGGTTAAAGCTGCTCTTGCTTTAATAAACACATGAGGATCCCCTTTTAAAAGTAAAAGTCAATACGAATGGAGAGTTTTGACATTGGAGCTAAGACAGTTTACTTTTTAAATTTTATTTTTTCACTGAGGTAAAATATACACAGAATAAAACTTATCATTTTAATTCTCTCTCAAAGTACAATTCATTGGCCTTCAGTGCATTCACAATGTTGTGCAACCATCACCACCAGCCATTTCTAGAAATTGTTCACCCTCCCAAACAGAAACTCTATAGCCATTAAACACTAACTTCCTACCCCTACCCTGTCCCCCAGACCCTGATAACCTCTATTCTACTTTCTGTCTTTATAGATTTGTGTCTTCTAGGTACCTCATCATACATCATACATCATAGGTAAGTGGCATCATACAAAATGTCCCTTTGTGACTGGTTTATTTCCTTTAACATCTTCAGGGTTCATCCATGTAGTAGCATGTGTCAGAATTTTCTTTATTTGTAAGGCTATTATTCTATTGTATGCATAGATCATATTTTATTTATTCAATTATCAGTTGATGGACATTTGAGTTGTTTCCACCTTTTGGATGTTGTGGGTGGTTTTCTTTTGTGTCCTTGAAACACATTTGTTTTCTTTCGTGGTTAAAAGTTCTTCTCTGCAAAGCCCTGGAGTTTACCTGTGTAAATTGGGACTGAGACGACCAGTTACGACTACTTTTCAGGCGTGTTGCAAAAAGGAAGTTAGATCCTGGGTAAGAAAAGTGCTTCTGAACTCTAAAATGTTCTTTGAAAGTGTTCTTACCTTGTTTATACTATTTGCTTAGCAACATTTTTTTTCCATGGAGAAAAAGTGAACCCTGCCCTCATCTGCTTTCAAATTGTAATAAATCTTGGATGAAAATGTTTCCAATGAATGAGGTTTTCTTGGTGTTTTTATACACTGCCCTCTTTTCACTCTCTCCAAAGCAGGGTGCAATCGTATTGAATGCCTACTATAGGACCAGGACATGATTCTATTAATTACTAGGTATTACTCTACTATCTATGGGACATGGACAAGTTTCTTCACCTCTTTGTGCCTCAGTTTCCTCATCTGCAAAGTGGGGACCATAATAACCAAACCAACCTCCCAGAGCTGTTGTGAATATCAAATGTGGTAATAATTGTAGGAAGTTTAGCACAGTGCCAGACATAGAGCAGCCATTCAGTCCATGTTAGCTACATTTAAATTATTATTATATATTTCTTACTCCTTTTTTAGGATTATTTTTGCCCTGATCTTCTCAATCATTATTAACACATAATTAAAGATTAAATGCATGGTCTCAGTGCAGTAAAAATACATCAATTCCAGAGACCAAGGGTCATAACCACCATTGTAGTTCATGTTTTGAGAGGTGGCCTGCTAATAGTTGAGAACCCTGGTTTAGCACTCAGATCTGCTTTTACTCTCGAGCTGGTTCTGATCACCTGGGTTCCCTTCTCTATGAAATAGGACGATGCCTACCTCCTCGGCTATGGTGGAGACTAAATGAGCTCACGTCTCTGGAACGGTTGCAAGTGTTCAGCACACACTGGCTAGCACTATTTTTATTACCATCCCCCTCTCTCTTTGCCTGGCACGTTCTAAGAGCTTAATGTAAGTTTGCAAAATGACTTGAACATTGTCTCCCTGAAAGTGGATGAGACCCGTGAATCTTCCGAGGAGAATCCTAAGAAACTGCTCCAAGGAGAGAAAGAAGAAAAAAACAAAACCTTACAGGATTGAGAGGTCAGGTCTTGGGGGGGAAAAAAAAAGGTCAGTTTTGCCAGGCACAAGCAGGCTCAGGCCGGGTTGTTTCTGAGACCCTCCGGCGAGAGCGCTGTGACAGCTTGATAATATCCTGCATCATCAGGAAGGGGGCCCAGCAGGGCGCCCCCAGGGGGAGAATCCAGGGCGCGCAGCCCCGGCTCCTTGGGCCGCCACCCTGGAGCCAGTGGGATCCTGAGTGGGCCGTGCTCCGGGTCACTTCCCCGGGGGCGGGTCGGCCTCACCCAGGCTGCCGGGATGCTACCGTCTCCATGGCAACAGAGCGCGGACCCGGAGATGAGCCGCGGCAGGCGAGTGTCCTGCGAAACCAAAGCCCCCGCCCGCACGCGGCCCCGGCCCCGGCCCCGCCGCAGGCGGTGGAATTCTTCTGGGAAGGCGGCTGACGTCGCCGGCTCTGCAGGGCCCCGGCAGCTGATGCAAGCGCAGCCCCGCGCCTGAAGGCAGGCAGCCCCCGGGGAGAGCTGGCGCGGCCTCCGTCTTGTTCCCTTCCGGCCACCCCGCCCGGTTTTTGCTGTGAGGAATCAACAGCTCCTGGGTGGTTCCCCACCGAAAGACCCAGTGCGGGAACAAAAAAAATGTGTCTTCGTCCAAAC
Source organism: Manis pentadactyla (assembly GCF_030020395.1). NCBI lineage: Eukaryota > Metazoa > Chordata > Mammalia > Pholidota > Manidae > Manis > Manis pentadactyla. Next base: position 210,559,382 of record NC_080019.1, on the reverse strand, counting down.
CAGTTCTTCCCTTCGGCTCCTCCCAGATATGCCAGGAGAATCCGAGCATCCCAACCTGGCCAAGTTTGGGTCAATGAGAAGGGTTCTCCGGGCTCCCAGCCGCTCCCCGGGGACGGCCCGGGTTGCCTGAGATACCTGGTGCCAGCTGGTGCCAAGGAAACCGCCCGGATCACGAGGGAACCTCGCGTCCGCGCGGGGAGGCGGCGAAGGGCCTTCGGATGGCAGGGGTCCAGCCAGTGCTGGTCTCCATCGCCCTCTGCTGGACAAATGAGAGAGTCGCTCCGAAGTTCCCGCTGCCAACGCCTAGATACTTGGTAGTGGCGAGGGGACGGTGGGGGTGGGTGGGGGTGGGGGGTGGGCGGGGAGGGGATGAGGGCTGGAATATTAGAGACCACCCTTCTCATAAAACAGACCAGAAACTGAGGCTCAGAGAAGGCAAGGGACATGTCCATGGTCACGCAGCTACTCTAGGAAAAGTTGGGACCAGAAGTCCATTGACACCTTCACTGCACGCTCTCTATGCTGCTAACACTGAGAAGTCTTTTCACAGTCGGGCTTCTTATCTTAGAGATCTCCTTTTACATGCCATCCCGCTGGGAAGCCTTTCTCCACACCACCGCCTCGCCATCACAATACCAGGCGGGTATTTGCCGTTTTTTGGCTCCTCTCCCATGTGTGCAGTGAAGTTCTCCGCACACCGCATGACATAGAATGCTGCCACAGACTGCAGAAGCGGATATGAGAATCCAGCTGTCTTCTTTTAAGGCAGATATTTAAAGAGGTTTGCAAAAATGTAAAACAATGCCACTCTCATTCATTCTTGGTGTTTTAGAAGATCTAGCTGCTTTCATGAAATACATGTTAATATGTAATGTTTATTATTTTTAAATGAATTAACACTCTCTTTAAATTTTTAAAAACTTAAAAATTCATCAGTGTCAATTTCTAATATGGCCTCTGCTGATAGATATAACCCACATAAATAGAGCTCATTAGCATCCTGAACAATCTCTAAGAGTGGAAATGGGTACTAAGACCAAAGCCTTTGAGAGCAGCTGCTCTCTGTAAAGTAAGTGCCTCTTCCTGGTGACTGTCATATTTGCTCTCTGTCATTTACTTTACAGTCTTTTTCACTAAGGAAATTACCTTTTTATTTAACAATAAAATAGTCTTTGGGAATCTTGCTAAAATGCAGGTTTGGATTCAGTAGGTCTGAAGTGGGGCTGAGAATCTGCATTTCAAACAAGTTCCCAAGTGCTCTGGAGCTGCCCTGGGAACCAGGCTCTGGGACTTGCGCCCTCCTTCCGATGGTGCTTTCTGGGGACCCCTCAGGGGAAAACAAAGCACGTGGCTATTCGGAGTCAGCGGGGAGAGAGCAAGTTTCCACAGTTACCACCAGCTCAACTCGGGTCTGGGCTAAGGCTCTCTGGATGAAATTGAGGGTCAGTGAATCTGCAGATTGGGAGGAATAGAAAAACAGTGTCAGGGCTTAAGAGGAATTAGAGCTTTCTTAGAAAATACACATTGAGCTTCAAACAGTAAACTAAAGAACAATTCAGTTAATGAGCATTAAACCTGGCATGTGAGGGGCTACACTGCTGAACGCTACTCATAAAATAGAAATTATGCTTCTTTAGCTATGGTTCTGGAATCAGCTAGAATCATACCCACATCTCAAAGCACATGGTGGATAGTCGAATAATGGGAATTTCAGTTGTCATGTAAAAACCTTGACTGTGAGAGAGGGGGAAAGATTCTAAATATGCCATATAACATTTTTGCATGGGGTGGAAAATATATTTAAAACCAAACTGCATGTAACTGCTTCTGCTATCTAATTTGGGGTGGTAGTATAATTTACATCAGTGGAAAAATGCATCTCTATACTGGGTCTTTCCACTTACATAAGGGAAGAAAAAAGACTGACGTAAAACCTCTACCAGTTGGGTGATATTGTCAGAGAAAGGATTAAAAAGTCAAATGATTCCAGAGGCCAGACTTTTGACTCACATGAACCTGCGGGCCTGGTGGATTCTGGTGGAGTCAAGGACTTACCTAGCTAAGGGAACAGTGTTTACTCCACTTCAGCTTGTTTCTGCCACGTTTGATTGAGGACCCCATGTTGTCAAATCCTTTTACAAAGCATTTCTCATGTAGCATTTTAATGGAAAGAAATTACTACTTTTTTTTTAAGAGAAGCCTGAAATCAGGGTTCTGTGTGACAGGTTCCCATTTTTCTTAATGACAGGAGGGAAATAAAATTAAACAGGCAATCAAGCACATTTTTCTGCTGGGCCAAAAACGAAGGAAATAATCAGGGCTCTGAGATAAATGAGGTAGGAGCTAGGTGAGGTGGATCTTTCTTTGGCTGAGCCCTGAGCTCCCAGGTAAACTGTACCTGAGGCTGGGGAGGAGAATGTGTGTGAGGTGGTAAAGGGCTTTACCTAATCAAATGAGGGGATTTCAGCATTTTTGTGGGAAAGAAGTAGCCCAGAGGGAAGGGTGTCTTAGGAAACAGAGGACTAGAAATGATGAGGGAGGGAAAGGGGAGACGGGAGCCGTGGTGTGCAGTGGGGAGGAGAGAAGGGAGGACTGGGCTTCCCTCAGGTGAGACAGTTGGTAGAGGGAGAGGAGTGGGGACTCAGGTAGGGAGGCTATGTTCCATCTGGTGTTGTTGCTGAGCAGACAGAAGTTATCAGCTGCCTGAGGCCATATGCAATCGAGATAAGATGGTGGGAACAGGATGGCCTAGTGGCTGAGAGAACAAAGAGGCCCAGGAACAACCACAAATGCTTGGGCCTACCTGGGGAGTTAGGTAGGGGCCTTCAGTCCCTTTTACAGGCTAAGGAGCCAGCAAGACCCCCAGCAAACACCCTTTGTAGGGTGCTTGGGAAGCGTTGTAGGACTGGCTCCTAGTGCCATTTATTCAGCTTCCCTGGGCCTCAGCTTTCTTTTAAAATGGGAAATAATAACATCTGTGTCACCTTCTTGCAAAGTTCCTGCGAGCAGGCAACTAAATTACTACCTGAGAAATGCTTTGTGAAAGGAAGAGAAACAGATAAATGTGAGGTCTTAGCTGACAGCTGTCATGGATCGGTCTGAATGACAATGCTGGTGTGATAATAATAACAACTCAGCACCTCCGGGGTGCTGGCTCCATACTAAGCACTTCTTGTAGTTTATCTGATTGAAACTTCATAATCGAGATGGCAGATCAGTATTCCCATTATACTGAGGGGAAAACAGAGGCCCAGGGAGAGAAAGTACCTTGCTCAAGGTTACTTCCCTGGCAACTGGTAGACCAGGTCTGAATAGCTCTAATATATTCTTTACCACTATGTGACATATTATTTTAATACTCTTAACATTATGTGGGCCTGCACATTGGAGAATATTAATCACATGTGACTTTTTTGTTTCTTAATGATACCTTACTATACAGAAGCAGTGCTTGTTCACTGGGATTTTAAAATATCATTTTGGTCATTCATTTAAACACATATCCAGTGAGTACTCTCTGTGGGCCAGGATAGGTGCCAAGTATTAGGGATACATCCACGAACAAAAGATGGCGTCTTGCCTTTGCGACACTTACAAGGTAGCAGCAGAGAGAAAGTATGAAACAATTACAATACCAGGTGCTGAAGGGCAGAGATTTGGGCTGAGGGAGGAGGGCCTGCCTTACCTGAGACCTTAAGAATCAAGAGAAGTTAACCAAGGAAAGACGGTAGAAGGTGAGTCCGTGTCCCAGACAGAAGGAGTACAGCACAAGTGAGAGAGCCAGGAGGGAACAGGGTGCATGAAGAGGGAGAAAAGAAAGTAGTACTCTGTGGCTAACATGGAAGGTTAAGGGGCCAGGGGTGAGGAATGATGCTGGGGAGGGTGCCAGGCACCGGATCACACAGGGCTTTGTGAGTCATGCTAAGTCATATAACTCTATCTATATACGTATGGATACATAAGCAAGTATGGGTAGTGTGAAACCCTGACAGTTGTTTTTATTTATTTCTTTCTTTTTTGTCATGCAAGAGCCTGACAACCTTCGACTGCAGAAACTTCCATTTCAGAGATCTTCAGCAAGGCCATGTCCAGTGACCACACTGCTGGCCATATGCCTAGGTAACGAGCAAGACCAGCCCTCCCCACTGAGGCCCCTTGGTTTTAGAGACCATGATTGACTTGACCATTTAGGCTGCTTCGCTTGTCTTGTCCCTGCCCTTCCAATGTCCACTCTCACGTTTTAAATTTACCAACCCATGAGCCCTAGGCTCCCACCCTCAGCCCCAATAAAGGCAGAATGGCAGGCCAGGCCTGAGCGTGCTCTCTTTCTACCTGCAGCTTCACTGTGTGGCCCCAGGTGCGCTGTGAAACTTCCAGATATTGTCAGTAATAAACCTTTAATTTGCCAAAATGTCTTGCTTGTCTTGAAATCATAAGAAGAACCCTAAGGGTAGGTCCAGTTATACCACTGGTTTGGAAAGGGGAAATATCATCTGTGGGGCATTCACAGGGCATTCTGTAATGACCCCAGATATTTCGAGCCGATCATGTTACTATCGATGGGATGAGACCAGCACAAAACAATCTCTATGCATATATATGTATATGTATATATATATGTGTGTGTGTGTATGGAGATATATGTTGATATATGCTTTTTTTTCCTTAAAAACCAAACCAGAATCATGCCTAATACTGTTTTTTAAGCTTTATTGAGAAGTAATTGATGTACAAAAAATACATGCATTTAAAGTATAAAACTTGATGATTTTGACATCTGTATGCACTTGGAAAACCATCATCCCAATAAAGAGAATGAATTCCATCCCCTCCCTCCCTTGGCCCCTCCCCACCTCTGGCAACTACTGATCTGCTTTCTGTTACTATCTATGAATTCATATTTTCTAGAATTTTGTCAAATGAATATATCATGCCGATGAGATCACACCATGTGTTCACTCTTTTCTGGCTTCTTTTCCTTGTCATAATGACTGTGAGATTCATCCATGTTCTTGCATGTAACAGTGGTTTGTTCCTCTTCTTTGCTGAATAGTATCCTGTATGGTTTTGAAATCTGCTTTTCACATTTAAAATAGCAAGATAGCTTGGCTCTAGGTCAGCTTGCTGGAGTGCAAATGTCAGCCGTGCCATTTGCAAAGGGATGACCTTCAGCGAGAAACATCAGTGTGCTCCCCAGGTTCCCCAGACCTCAAAGACCATGTCTTAAAATGGGATCATAGTGGTACCTGCTCGGGAAACATTCTGTGAGTGTTAATGAGATGATGTATGTCCCCATGCCTGGGAACTGCTCAACAGAAGTCATCAGGAATAGTATTGCTCTTGTTACTGTCAGTTCACACCGGGCACATTTTAAGGGAACATCAGACACAGTCATGGAACACTGATGTGACCCTGAAGCTGGGAAGCAAGGAACTGGGGCAACGTTCCCTTTCTGGTGATACTGCAGGCTCCAAGGTGGGGTAAAGCTGATTCCTTCACCTCTCTGCTCCCCGGATTCTCTTCCTCCAGGACAAGGGCACCCAGAAGTAGGGTTTGGGGTGGGAAAGAGTGTGAACAGTCTCTATGGGCAAGAGAAAAAGGAAGCTGGGTTAACTGCAATCAACTTGGTCACATAAACAGTCATCATTCCAACCCGAGACCCACGTCTTCCTCAATTGCTCACTCAAATAGCAGATTAAATCATCTCTAATGCACAATGACTGTGCTGTGTCTAAAAAAAGTTTCTCCAAGGCTTACCTGCAAAGGAGGTGTCTGTCCGACCACAGTGATATGAAGTCAGCAAAAACTCTGCAACAGAGCCACGTGTTCCAATAGAAATACACCTAAAAGCCCCAGCTTTGGAGTCCGATGAGACCTGAGTTCAAATGCCAGTCCTACCAAGTATTGGCTCTGAAACTTGAGCCAGCTACTTTAACTTCTCTGGGCTGCACCTTTTAAATGGAGATAAAAACAACTCCTCAACTCGTGGGTGTTACAGGAAAGCTAAAGGAGAAAGGAGAAGAGGTGTGTATAGCCCTGAGCACAAGGCCCAGCATAGGGAAAATGCCCCCCACAAGAGATAATTGGGGAGCACCATAAACCCCTGTGCGTGAGTGTATTTAAATAAACACTTTCTCTAACTCTAAGCCTCCTGTTTCCATGTCCTTCCTTAAATCACACCTTGTACAGCAGTCTGCCTATTTTAGGCATCTCACCAGCTGGACATGAGGTCCCACGAGGAACACTCAGAAAGAACTGAGGATGCATAAGCTGGGAACTAAATAGGACACGAAAACTGTCTTCAGGGACGGCTGCCATAGGAAGGTGTATTTAATTAGCTCTGTTCTATACTTGCCGTGGTAAGCATTTAGTAATGTATATAATAGTCGCGTCACTATGTCGTACACCTGAAACCAACATAATATTGCATGCCAGCTATATTTCAATTTAAAAAAGAATTAAAGAAAACAACTTTGCATTTGGGGAAAAAAAATGATTAGCTGTTTCACCCCAGAGGATTGAGACTCATGGCTGAATGTTAAACTATGTTTCTATCAAAAGTCTGCAGAAGGCAGTGGGCTGCCTGGAGGCTTCGCCAGCTGCCTTTGTGGATGTGTTCGATTGAGGCTCAGTGACTAGGTGGCAAAGAAGTGGTCAAGGTGATTCTTGACGCAGGAAGCTGGACCACATGACGGCTTCCTTCAGGTAGATGCAGGGGAGGTGGACAGAGTCAGGAGGTGGTGGGCAGAGGGAAAGTCTCCCACACTCTGCAGCTAGAGCAGCACTTGCTCTTTGATTTGTTTGTTGTATTTGGGTTCCTGCCCAAGATCTGACAAGAAGACTTTGCTCCTTAAAGCCAGTTTTTCATTTTGTTCTGTTTTGTTGAAGCCACTGTCCTGGATGACCTTTTGGGGTCTCTTTGAACTCTGGCGTTCTACATCGGTGATTCAGGATTGCTGTGACCCTGACAGATAGGGGATTTGTCAGAACTCTTTTGCTTGCAAGTTTTTCCAAAAAAACCTCTCAACTTGGCTAATGCCAGATGGGGATTTAGTGATGAGAAACTTGCAGGGCTGTTGAGGTAGCTCACAGAACTGAAACAGAGCTGTGACAACCACGGCCTTGGGGACGAGAACCAGCCACTCGGCGGTGCCCTCACTCTGTTCCTCTGACTGCCAGGTCTGCTCTTCTTCCTCCCTATGTGTTGGCCTCTGACACACAGCAGCCAGCAGCTTCAGCTGTGAGAATGAGATAACTTTTTGCTTACAACATCTACATATGAATCCCAGGCAAGGATCAACCCCTCTCCCACCCTTGATGGGTCACACTATAAACTTGGCCAGGCCTGCGTCATCCCCTGTAGCCAGGGCAGGATGAAGGAAGCTGGCTGGGAAAGCAAAATGCAGTGGCTACGACCCTCTTGGAAGTCCTTAAGAAAACATGTAAGGAAAACTCCAGCAGAAATCATTGGCTCCCCCTTAGAAAAGGAGGTTGGGTTCCATTTCGGAGAGATCCCACTCATGGAGCATTGATTTTAGGTCAAACACATTACAGGCATTATCTTTTTAAATTGTCATAACAATGAGCTGGAGTTTTGTTCTCATTTTACAGATGAGGGATGGAGGCTCAAAAATGGTGATTAAATTTCCCAAGACCCCAAGATCCCAAGACCACATGGCACAGAGAGCTGGGATTTGGCATATGCCATCTGTGTGGGCCTGCATTTGGGGCTGTGTTTCACCTGGGTTAATGCAGATGATGCTGAAGTAGATCATGGGGTTTGGATATAAAGACCAGGGCATGTTCCGGGACTGGTGACAAAGAACACTGGCCACGGAGACATGAGCCCTGAATTCCAGGCCCTGCTCTGCCTCTGCTCCTGATTAGCTGAAATGCTTCCGTATCCTCAGGAGAATGTCCAAATCTCTCACTCAGGCCGACAAGCTCAAGCGTGTTTGTCTCCCTCTGCAGCTGCTTGGCACCTCAGTCCCCTCATGACTCTGACAGTTTCTTACAAGTTCCAGGCTTTTTTTGCAAATGCAGACCCCTGTGTTTGGAATATCTCTTCCCTTTCCCCATTTTCCTTCCGGTCAGAGCTTTTATGCATCACCCCCTGGGTGCAGGCCTCCCTGATTGACACTGGGTTATGCCCCTCTGGTAAAGACCTTCAAGTCACACTTACTTCTTCAAAGCACCTGTCTTGATGAAAATGAGTGACCCAGTTTTGGCTGGCCACTGAGCTGGAAGCTCTGTGAGGGGGCAGGGACCCTAGCTGCCTTCTTGATCTGTTTCTCCAAACCTAGCATGATGCTGGTACATGGTGAGAAGCCACACATACTTATCAAAAAGGCCCAGTGAAGTCTGGGTACCCGTTCCTGGCTTCCTCTTCCCAGTCATAAATGTCAGATTGTGTAGGTGTCAAATTCCATGACTTGAAGAGCACCTGGGTAAAGAGGGAGCTATTGTCAGTGGGTGGAATTTGGTTAAATCTGGGAGGGTGTTGCATTTTATGTGAAGCCTGTAAAAGAAAAGGCTAGCTGGGGCCATCTGGTCTGGTAACAGGTGGACTCCAAAATGAAGAGGAGAAGTTCACTGAAAAAGCAGCCCTGCCTGTAAAAAACTCACACTTCTCCCAGAAGAAGGCTGTCACTTGGTCCCTTTCTCTGGCTCTGACATATGCTTCAGTCCCTTGCTCCTACATGCGGTTGATAATTCAGAGTTTGCTGCCATGTGAGGAGAGCCGCTGTGAGAACTGAAAATGGTTTCTCTGAGAGCAACTGGCAGAAGGAGGAATTCAGTGCTGCGCTCAGGCCCAGAGACTTGGTATGATGGGCCAGTGGCCTGAGTCTGGATGCCGGGGGCAGGGAACCAGACAGTGGCTCCAGGTGTGTGGCTCAGGGCCAGGGTCTTCTGAGGCTTTGACCTTAACAGAGCACCTAGTATTTTTTCATACGGGTTTGTTTGGCTTGGCTTGCCTGCTGGACAGACTCCAGACCCAGCTCTGTTCAAACCTTGCCTCTGCCCCTCACTAGCTATGCAATTTTCCTGCTGAACCTCTTTGGGCCTTGGTATCCTCCTCTGTAAAATGGGGGTAGTAATGTAGTTACTTCTTAGTATTGTACTGAAGATATAAGTTAATTTGCATGAAGTTCTTAAGTTTCCCACCCATGCAAAGCGTCATATGAATGTCTCTGGTGTTCTGTTTCGAAAAATCTTCTCAGTGCTTTGTTTGGTATCAGGCAATTGGAATTGTATTTCTCAAAGAGTGGTCTGTGGTCCACCTGCCTACAGCAGAAAAGGCAAGGACCTCCACTAATCAGAACTGACAGCCATTATAATCACCCTATGCCAGGCACTGACCCTGTGGTTTCTGGATCATGGCAGATCTAGAAAAGATCAGGATTAACTGGGGTAGAAGGGGACAGTTAGATATGGTCAAACAACCATTCTGCTTAGCCCAGAATGTGGGACTTTCAGTGCTGAAACTGGGGCATTCCCAGGCAACCTATGACAGTTGGTCGCCCATATACAAGGCCTGTGGGGGCAATATCTGTGTATCAAATAGTTCAGAAATACATCAGTATGTTAACAACCAGCAAGATATTAAAGAATATGATCCTGTTTTTTTGTATGAAAATAATAAAAAGAGACTATTCAACCCAGCACCACCATTTACTAGCTGCATGATCTTGTACAAGTTCCTCAACTGTGCTGTGTCTTAATTTCCCAAATTATAGAATCAGAATAATGAGTCACAGCTCCATAGAGTTATTGTGAGGATAAAGGAAATGATAGACATAAATCATGGAGCCTAATACTTAGTGTGGATAGGGCACTCAATAACTAATAGCTATTTTTATTACATGTGCAGAGAAAAAAGCTTTGGTTAATATTCATCAAAATAGTAATAACAGGTCTCACGGGATGATTGGATTATAAATGATTTTAGTTTACTTTCTCATGCCTGTATTTTCTAAATTGCCACAATGAACACAAACTACTTATGTAAAAAGAATAAATAAAAGAGCCTTGGTTCTTGTACTCCTAGCAATGCCCGGCAGATTGTAAGCATACAGCAAATATTTCTAGAATAACTGAACAGACATTCATATGCCCAGGTCATACAATTGAGGAGATTTTATTCACATCAAATCTATGGTTCTTTAATTTGCAAAGATTACCACACTTGAAGTTTTGATGATTAATGGTTCCCTAAATACTTTCAATATTGTTTTATCAATCACTAAGAACTGAATATTGCAAATTTGTAAGCCATTTTCTATTAAAGATTAAATTTTAGAAAATAAAGCTTTACATAGTATTAGTAAGGATTCTTTTAGGTACAAATTGCAGATATTCAAATGAAACTGGTTTAAGCAAAAAAAAAAAAAATTTTTTTTTTTAAGTTTTGGCTCTTACAGATTAGAGTCCCTAGGTATTTGGCTTTTAGAGAGGCCTAGATGACTTTATCATGCTTCTCTCTTTTTGTGTAATAAATGAAATGGCTGCTGCTGGCCCCAAAGTTGCATTCTGAAAGAGATCTTTTTCAAAGGCTCTTGTAAAAATCACAGGGAAGCCTCTGATTGGTCAAGCTGGGGTCATGTGACCACACTTTGAGGGGAAGTTGAAGGCAATGGACTGAGTATGTTTCCCATGGAATGGGATGAAGAGTAGAACCCAAAATAAAGACTGCCAATCAGACCAAATGATGAATACTCATGAACAGCCAGGCCCCTTTTTCTAGTGGAAGGTTCTATGTAAGGTGTTTGCCTTCACTGGGAGAACAATGCCTCACAAGTGCAGGACATTACGATTTTGCTGACAGACCTGGACTGCCATCCAGTGACTTGGGTAGGTGCAAGGCCTTGGATCTCAACCTCTAGGAGCCCAGTGTGACCTTCCTTTCTGTCACCTGACTTTTCCTCTTTTTCTCTCTATCTCTCAGGCTCCCTGAGTCCATTAAATCTCATTACTCCCTTCCTTTCATTCAGGGTATAGCTTTTTCTTTCATTTAATTTCTACTGTGGCTTCTCTGTCTAGTTCTACTGATGGATGGGCCTTGAATTGTAAAGACCATGTGGGCAGGGGATAAGAATTCTCTACAATAGTCTGTTCTTAGAGTGAATCATCTAGAAAGGAATCAGACTTTTCACACCACAAATATTGATGTTCTGTTGACAAATCTCTTGTACCTCTATCACCTGCTGTGCCAGAGTCTCTATTCTAGTATTTGAATGTATCAGTTTGGTTGTGTATCAGTCAGGAAAGGCTAGGTTGTGTTGGAGCAACAAACATCCCCTGAATCTCATTGGCTTAATACAACCAAGTTTATTTCTTATTCATGCTATGTGTGTCATGTTGGTTACAGGAGCCTCTGCTTATCATAGTGCCTGGGAAACCCAGGTTAATGGAGCCTCCATCTATATTTCCTTGATGGTTCAGACCAGGAATGAGGGTGTGGAAAAATCATACTGGCACATACCGGCCTTTGCCTGAAAATGATACACAACCCTCCTACTCACATTTCATTGGCTAAAGCAAGCCACACGTTTATAACTGTGTCAAAGGAGGTAGGGAAGCACAGTCCTCTCCTGTGCCCAGAAAGAGAGAATGCAAATAGTTGCAAACAGTCCTGATAACCACCATGGGTGTACTTTCGAGTGCAAGTAACAGAACACTATTAACAATTCACTGGCCAGAGGCCATCATCCAACACCCAGGTTCCTTTTGTTTTCTGTCCTGCCATTCTGTTAGCTGCCGTTACCTCATAGGATGCTCTCTTCATGGTCAAAGATGGCTGGCCTCTTTTAGTTATTGCGTATGGATTGCAACACTCAGATAGAGAAGAAACATATCTGTCTCATATCCCTTTTTCAACACAATGAAAACCTTTCCAGGGGCTCCTGAGCAGTTTTTCTCCATCTCATTGGCCAGAATTTTAGCATATGCTCTTGTCTAAACTACTCACTTGGCAGGAGGATGGAGACCACGAGGACTGGCTTAAATGAAGCAAGATTTATTCCCTAGGATTGCCTCCGGGGCTAGCCAAAATCAGGACATGGCCACTTAAAGGGGAGTGCATCAAACTGGGGTCCTATTTTTAGGACAGAAGGGGTATAGAATCATAGTTGAGTAGAAAACTAGCAGAGTCTGCTGTCCCAGACTCCAGGGAGAGATGAGTGTGGGGAAGTGGGAGGGAAACCCTTTCTGCCTGACATGTCTGGTCTTATTGAATTTTCACATTATACTGAGAGGGCAGGTTTTCTTGTCCTGTTTCACAGATAAGACATGTGGCACTAGATATACATAGCTTGATCAGACTCCAAAGTCCTACTTATTACACTTGGCCTGGCTGTTTATCCATCAAGTACAATTACAGAGTGGAATGTCAGAATTCTTTTTTTTTTTTAAGTCATTTGGGGAAGGCAGAGGAGGGAGAGGTGCATTTCTGCTTTTCGGTTAATCAATGATTAGCCCTGGTACAAATAGGATTTCTGTGATCAGATTGGCTAATCTCTGAATTCCCTCACTGACGTCAACCAAAGATCCCTTTTTAACTAGGGACAGTGCCCACTTTATGACAAAGAAGAAAGAGCAGGTGTGTTAATCTGCAACTTCATCCAGGACTAAATTTACCTTGAAAAGGAATGTGGCTACATTTCAGGGTTGATGCAAAATGTCTGTATCTTCCCACCCACCCCCTAGAATTTTAATAGCCTCCCCTCCAGAAGAAAAATTGGCAGCCATTTGAAAACTCTTCCCTCAGTGTTTGCTGATAGGCTGATAAATCTAAGAATCTGGTTGATGGGGTGGAGAAATAGGGCAAGCACCTTAGGAGGGCTCTGGGGTGGAGCAGACAAGTGCCCGTGGTCACACTGTGGTTACCTCCATGCCTGGTCCCCACAGCCTGCCCTGACTTGCCTGGTGCTTAACTACAGATTAGGCATGTGACTTCAAAGTCTCCCCAGGATCATAATGAAGCTCAGGGGCTGGTCCTGTCCACACCTAAGAGGTGGCACTGCCCCTTTTGGAAGCCCTCCTAAGTGCCAGGCGCTGAGTTAAGCCATTGTTTATACCATCGCACATAATTCTCACTCCAGCCCTCCAATGTAGGTGGCTTCTCATGAGTAAAGTTCAAGGAAGCTAAGCAACCTATCCAAAGTCACAAGGAGGCAACCGAGCTGGGATTTTATCTCAAGTCTGTCTGCAAAGTTCATGCTCTTAACTGCAGTACCCAACTTCCTCTGCTTACCTAAAGAACTTGATCTTATTTTAAAGTCCCCATGAAAGGTCTACCAGGTGGATATGGAAATGACTATTCCTGTATTGTTTCAGGGTTAGAGAAGGCTTTGCCCAAGTGGTACAGCTAGTGGTGAGCCTGGATTTGAAGCTAGGTCTGAATGACCTGCACCCAGAGCTCAGCTCTGTCTGTGAATTACCTCCCCCAAACATGAGCGGCTGATCTTAGCATCCAGCATCCCTGAGTCACCTTGCACCTGGATAACCAGCTGCTTTATAACAGAGAATTGCCATGTTTTAAAAATCACAAAAAAAAAGAAAAAAAGATTATGTTTGACATTACAAGCTGGTGTTGAGATACATATGTGCATTTCCCCCCTCTTTGAAACAGCTCTGGGTTTTCTAAAGAAGTTCTTCTGTTAAAAATGCCCCTTCCAGTTTCCCAAGGTCTTTTCAGGTCGGCATATTTAAAAAAAAGACTTGAACTTGTCACTCAGCTCTCACTTTGCATGAATCATAACAGGACTTTACGTGGGGAAACAACCTAGTTCTAGGAACCAGTAATAGAAGTTGTCATCTTCACGGGTGTACCTCAAATCCCACTTGGATGCCTGTCTGGGGCCCGTGTGACCCAGGGGGAACTGAACAATTGGGCTGCGGTGACCTCAGCTGACAGATGCCTGAGTCACATGTGTAGCTGCCCCCATGATCAGATCTCGGGCGAAGGCCAAAGAGTATAGAAGAATCTTTAGAGGGACGGTTTCTTCCTCCCTTCAAGATGGTATTTCTAAATCCAGGATAATAATATAACAACAGCAAAAACAGTAACAGTAACAATAGCAGCTAACATGCACTGAACACTTAGTTATGACTACCCTCACTGGTAGCATCGCTGTTGTTATTCAACCATCCGAGCATCCTCTAGGTGGCAATTATTCTTGCAGTAAAGTGCGGCACTTAACAGATCAAGCTGTGGGAGCAAAGACGCTGGGGTTTGACTCTTCCTGTCACCTCTGGCTGGTCATGTGAATCTGGGAAGGTACTTTCAATTTGCTAGACATCAGTTTTTCTCATCTGTAAAATGGGGACGATAATAGCGTCTGTTGCTTAGAGCCATTGGGAAGATTACATAGGATCATGTCTGTAAAGCACTTAATTCATAGTTGTTGGCTCAGAATGAAGGCTCGGTGACTGGAGGTGATAATTAGCTATCAGACATAAAATGCTGGACAATCGCCCTTTCCACGTGCTCACCTTGTAAGCTTCTCTGCCAGGACCTTGTAAGCACTTAAAGGATCTGAGCTTCCCACAGTGATGAAGCGGAAGGAAACACAAAGAATGAGATCATCTGTAGAAATGGATTATGATTTCTTGCCCATTAGCCAGAAAATGGTGCTCAGGTGTCTCACATATAATTAGCTAGGGAGGGGTTTATGTGCTGGTGGTGGTGGGATGGTGGAAGACATAAGGAGGTAGGGAGAAATGTATTTTTCAGCTATCATTTCTGCCTGGGATTTAGTACAACACATATTTTCTCACCAGCAAGATCAAAGGGACGGCACACCTGACATCTCTCCTGGCACCCTGCTAGACAGCAGGGAGGAGGGGGAAATAAATCAAAGTGTTTGCTACCACAGCCGTTTGGGTTTGTGAAGACAGGACGACATAAATCTTTGCTGTGAGCTGGGCCTTGAAATAGGGTGAGAAATTGCTACAAAATGAATATTCCATCAGGAATGCTGCTGGCCTGGTTTTCTTAAGAGTTGAGTTAGTCTATGGCTCTGATTATCTTTTAGGACAAACCCAGTAACCCTGCTCTGGGTTTCAGGCCCCTTCCCCCTTCTCATCCATTTCCCTTTTTGCTGACATCTAAAGAGGGCTGGCCCTGCCCTGAGCACCCAGCTACTTATGAGAGGACATGGTGTAATGGACTCAAGGTAGTGTCTGTCCTCAGCAGTGTCCAGCCTCACGGGAGAGGTGGGCACTGAGCAGATCCTTACACCAACAGCTATAAACGCAATGACTGCTCAGAAGGAAGGGCTGGAGCTGATAAGGGTGAGTAAGAGGGCCACCACATCCAGTCTAGGGACTTGGGGACAGCCTCTCTGAGGAAGTGATGTTCGAACTCAGACCAGAGGGGTGAACAGCAATTAGCCAGAAAAGAGTGGGTGATGGGGATGTGGGTGGGGAAGCTTAGCATTTTCAAGAAACAAGGAAATGGCCAGTGTGGCTGGAGTTCAGCATGTAAAGGGGAGAATGACGTGATGTGGAGTGGTAACTGAGCTGGCCTACTTTCCTCTCATTTCGTGTGGCTCCTGTTTAGTTTTGATGTGTCCAGTTCCTAGAGGGGAAAGGCAGGCCTGGCTTCCTGTTGTGAGCCCCAGGTCTGCAGGCCGATGGAGCGCTCCTCCAGGCTGGCTGAAGCCTCCTTCCAGGGTGTCCTGTGCCCAGTGCTGTCTGGCCCCTCGGCAACCTTCCCACCACGGTGGGGCCACACAGCTCAGCAGCCCCCAAGCCCAGTCCTCACACAGACAGCCAGGAGCCTTGTGGACCTGGCCCCCTCTTGAAGAAGGTACTGCCTATTGCCTGGGTCCCCACTGGTATCCCTGGCCCCAGTAATCCAGTTCCTCCAAATCATTCATAGCAGTGAGAATGGCTCCCTTCCCCTGGGGCCCGCCCTGATCAGGGTCCGTCTGTGGCTGCTCAGCATCAAGTATTCCAGGGGACAAAGCAGAACACAACCAGTCAGGGTGCCACGCTGGAGCAGGCGCCACACTGAGCATCTTACCCAGGACCCCACCCCTCCCCAGAACACAACTGTGCAGTGGGGGCTGTCGTCAGTGCCCATTTTAGAGATGAGGGACCTGAGTCAGAGAGAGGTCAGGCGACCAGCCCATGGTCACACTCTCCTCAGGGAGAGGCTGGCATTTGAATCTATCTGATCCTAAAGCCCCAATTCCTAACCAATACCCTCCATTCTCCCTATTCTCACTCTCTCTCCCTCTCAATTTCTGGAAGGCCTTCACACTGTGATTGTTCTACAACTGGGGCTTTGCCTTGCGGGTGAATCCTGCTCTATGCCCCCATGCTTTCCTGTGGCGACAGCTCACCTTCCTGTTTTTACATGCCCTGTTGTGTCTTGCAGGGCCTCTCTGTCCCTGTCATCTGGTGGCCTAGTTTCCTCCTGTTGCCATGTATTTCCCCAGTACTGTGTGCTCTTTGGAGCTGGAGTTTCATCCCCGGCCTGAGGTTCAGCCTATCACCCCAGAGGGACAGACCTCTTCGTTCTAGAGCTATGACCCTTGCTTATTCTCCACTGGCCTGCTGCTAACCCCTAGGTTACCAGCGCAGTGGTAGGAGGCAGAGAAGGCACTGGGGCACCCCAGACTGTCTGAAAGGAAATGTTTCTCAAAGTGGGTGGCACCATCCTGGGGGGATGTCTCCTTACGAGGGTCCTTTTTGTTTTCACAAGGATCATAGGAATGTCGGGTGGAGATGGAGAAGTCTCACATGTCCTACTGACTTTGGGAACCAGTGTGAGGCAGGCCAGGCAGGCAGGGCAAAGAGCTGTCTTATGTCCCTACAAGATTTGAAATGTGCAGCCAGGTGAGAACTAATTTTTCATTATCTGACCATAGATCCTAACTCTTTCTCCTCATCAGCACAAACACCAGCGCGGTTTTATTAGCCACCAAGCTTCCCAAGACTGCTCCGGCTGTACAAATGGAAGCCAAGCTCTACTACGTGCCCAAGAGTTGTCTGCCCGTTGGGAAAATGTGGTCATTGATGGCAGTACCACACTTGGGGTCTGAGTCACGATGCCTCACATTTACGTCTGTCCTCACAGACAGTTATTGCATGCATGGAGATCTTATGGAGGCCTACTTAGTCCTTATTTGGAAATAGCAATTGTAAAGCAGAAGGGTCAACAAATTAGGTGAACACTGCCTCCCTCCTCTGAAATCTAGGTGCATTCATGAATAGTAGGTGCAAACATTTGACTCCTCATCACTGTCTTTAATCATCTGAGCACTTTCCTATTGAAAAACATATTGTCTTATAAATCATTTCTTTTATTTCTCCCTTATATGATATTTAGACCGATATATTGATTTTAAGGATTTTTGTGGGTAGATGATGATACTCCATGAATTTCAATTCAGGATAGTAGAGGCAATGTTACAAAAATATTTGTTTTAAGAAAAAGGGGTTGTGATGGAACTAATCAATTACAGTTTTAAGGAAATGAGAATGATTTTCATTTGTTTGGTGCCAGAATTTATACACCAAATAAACGATCATCCCACCCAAGGCTTCCTGGCAGCCAAGGACTTCTTTTGTTGGTGATTTTGCTGCAAACTTCTGGTATTCTCCCCTTGGAACTGTCTTCAGAGGCAAGGCAGAATTTTATTAGCCACCAGCCCCACGCCACTCCCCACCCTTGAGAATTTCCTAGGGCTTTTCTCATTGAGGAAGATTTTGGTGTTTAAAAAGAGCCAACAGTTTTTCAGAGCAAATTGTGACCGAGGTGGGCGATCATGCTGGAAGAAGGCATTCTTGGCCACAGACTGTGGGCTTTGGGGCTGGGGTGGTGTTCACCCATCTTTGCTTCTCTACCCCAGTGCTTAGCACATGGCACATGGTAGGTGCTCCGTATGAAGTTGAACCAAACTTTGTCAAATAGTCAGTGTGAGCTCAGAGAAAGAGAACTGAATCAATGCACGTGTAGCATACTGAATTTAAATAATACAGAGGTGTGTACAGTAGCAAAAAGTGAAACCTCCTTTTCTGGGTGCAGTGAAAACATTTAAAAGGTGGCCCAGCATGGATGAAGCCCGGTAAGAGTGGGTGCCCCTGTATCCCTGGGTCGGCCCATGTTGGTGTGTTGCAGTTGAAAATCGGCCCTGCTCCTCCCTCTCCATCCCCATGGGGCTCCCGCTTCCCAGGGGTAACTATTAGGAGTGATGATGGATTTTTGGAAGTTCTTTACTCCCTGTAGTAAATACTGTTAGGAATTTAGTGAGTCTCCTTCCAGACTTTAAACTTATTCGTGGAAGGTGTGCTTGTGTGCAAGGAGAGTCACGGAGAGGGTGAGATATTTTCCTGGATGCCTTTAATCCAAATAAATGAGATTATATCACAATACTATTCTAAAATGTGCTGTTCTCCACTTCCTGTATCATAGCCCATTTAGAACCACATCGTGATCAAGTGTTTTGCATACTGTGGCTCTGAAGGAAATTCCAATATGATGCCAAACATGTTTTGAGGATAGGAAGACAGAAGGACAATTTAAATGGCAAATATTCTTTCAGACATATGAGTTCTTAGGAATATGTTTTTCCTCCTCATTTAAAATACTGCAACTTTGCTCTCTCTCTCTCTCTCTCTCTCTCCTCTCATTCTTCCTCTCACTCGCTCCCTCCGGCTGTTGCTTCTTCTCACTCACCTTCTCCCGACCTTCCAAGCAACAATAAAGAACTGAAGTGAAAAAAAAAAAAATACTGCAACTTTGGACTGGGAAGATTTGAGTTCAAATTCCAGTAGGGAATAAGAGCCTATATTCTAGTGCAGGAGACCAGTACTACACAGGTGAGCAAATGAGGGAAGAATGTCAACATCATTTATGATTGGGGAAAATGTTCTGAAGAATAAAAAAGGTGTGACAGTTTAGAAACGAGAAGGAGACAAGGAGACGATCCCTTTAGATAGAGTCATGGGGGAAGTCCCCTCTGAGGAGGTGACCCCTGTATCAAGACCAGAGATCATGCAAAGGCCCTGAGGTAGGAGAGGGCTGGGTGTGATTGAGGGCCCACACGAGGCATGAGGGATTAGTGACCAATAGGAGGTGAGATCAGGGAGGCTGGCAGGGACCAGACCTTACAGGGTCTTGTAGGGAGAACAGATTTTATTCTAAAAGGATTGGGTTGGACTGATTTGGTTTTACACTGTCTTTCTGGAGAATGAATTAGAGAAGGACTAGGGTCAAGACATGGAGATCAGTTAGGAGCCCTTGTAGCTGTCCAGACAAGAGAACATGACAGTTTGGATGAGGGAGATGCTGTTGAGATCGAGAAACAAATGGATTCAAGGTCTCTTCCGGCGGTAGAGCCACCAGGATTGGCTGATGGGATGATGTATGTTCATGCTGTGTGTGTGTGTGTTGGGGGGCCGCGGCTGACTAAAGGACCAGTGGTGTGGATTTGGGCATGAGTAGCTGTGTGGATGGTGGTGCTATTTTGGAAATAAGGAAGTTGGGTGAAGAACAAGTTTGGGAGGCAGAGAGGTCAGGGAAGTGAGAAGTCCTTTTTGGTCAAATTCATTTTGCAAGGCCTCTTGGACACCCACGTGAGATATCAAATGTATAAGTACATTTAGGGTTTCAGGGACAAGTCCGTACATTTCAGAGTAATCCTCATAGAGATACATTGAAGCCATGGGAGCTAATATTGGAAGGTGGCTGTATTTTCCATTTTTTAAACATCTCTATTGCAGTCTCTGAGCAGTAAGAAAAAAAACTGAATGACAGGGAGGAGGGGTGGGGGGAGAGACTGCCCAATTCCAAGTGTATCTATTAGGCTATGTCTTGCAACAAAACAAGTTTTGGGCTTTTGCAAGCTCCACTTTTAGCAGGGCCTTGCGGTGGCACACTTTCGTGAGACATGGGACCTGCGCGCCACCTGCTGGTCGTTTCTTAGCATTTTCCAACACATCCCTCAGAGCAGAAAGGTTTTATTCCAATAGGTGTGTATAAGCCGCGGTGGAAATACCAGCGGCATCAGGAGCTGATGTTAGTCAAGGAGCTAACATTTCTCACTAGGAAGATCATCGATGCCGTGGGTGTGGGGCAACAGTGTGAAGGATCTGGGTTTGGAGCAGAGAGAGAGGGACTTGAATCTCACCTTTGCTGAAGCACCTGGTAAGCCTCTTCACCTCTAGACTAAAGCAGGGTGTGCCCAGTAAAACTTTCTGAGACCATGGGAATGTTTTATATCTGTGTTGTTCAGTGTGGTAGCCACTAGTCACATGTGGGTGTTGAGCACTTCAAATGTGGCTGGTGTGACTAACTGACTTTTACAATTTTAATTACTTCAGATTTAAGTTTAAACAGCCACCCATGGCTAGTGACTACCATATTGGCAATTAAATTCCAAAGGCTCAGTTTCCTTATCTGTACAAGGGGATGACAACACGTACCTATGAGGTTTTATGCAAGCTGTATAACTCGGGAAAACATCGGCACACTGCACATGGCTTGTAACAGGCACTTATAATGTGCGTTTGGATATCGGTACACACGGTGGACTCAGTAGAATATTCCACCTGCACCCCCTCCACCCATCACAAATTGTTCATTACTCTCCTGCTGTGAATTCCAAAGAGGAAAACAGGGAATATTCATTAGTGCTGCAGGTCTCTCTTAAAAACATTCTGTTTGGAATGAATCACTCAGTGTGGTGTCTTGTATTCCCCCCCAGCCCAGCCTTTCTGAGACAGGGAGACTATATCAGCTTATGGTAAGAAAATCATCCCAGTCAATGAATAATCAAAGACAAAGCCAAGCAGTTGATAAATCTTGGCCTGTGTCCTGTGAAGCCACCCACGAGGCAACATTGAATAAATCTGTTCAGGCTTAGCATATTTTGTAGGGTAATTGGTTACAGTTTTCTCAGACTGTTTGATGGGTTAACCTTATCTTGGGCTTATTCCAAGGCAATGAAACACAGAATGAAATAAGTTCTGACTCCAGCTTAAGTTTCAGGGACAGGACCATAGCATTAGTCTTCATAATTCACAATGCAGGGAGCAAAAAAAAAATAGTTCATGTTTCTCTTCCCTGAATGTGGGCAACATGTGGGCTTCTGTTACTTTCCCAGATGATTCCCTTCTCCTTGCAGAGGGCTACAGGTGACATAGTGAGAACATCACAGGATACCATGTAATTAAACTAATTACGGCTCTGTTGAGGCGAAATGTTAGCATTTTAAATCATGGGGTTGGACAGCTGTGAAGATAGGAGGAACAACTCTCAAAATGGTTAACTGTGTAGGCTTAGAGTCAGGAGAAAATTCAAGCTCCAGCTTCTGAATCTGCCCACTGTGTGACCCTGCGCAAGCTAAACTTGAGATTGCTGAGCCTCTGTCTTCTTGTCAGTAAAATGGGCACAATGCTGCCTGCCTCAACAGATGGTTGTGGAGAGAAATAAGATAATGGCTGTAAAGCCCCCAGCACAGAGCCTAGAAAAACATCAGGACACAAAAAAGATTCACTAGTCTTATATCACCTCTTCTTTGGTGGGATAGAGCCGTGCTTCTGAGAGAGAAAAACCCAGGACCTAGGTGTTTTGTGTTCCCCACTGTTATGGGCTGCGTTGTGTCCCCCCCAAATTTGTATGTTGAAGTCCTAACCCCCAGTACCTCAGAATGTGACTATATTTGAACATAAGGTCCTCAAAGAGGTAATTATGGTAAAATGAGGTTGTTAGGGGAGGCTCTAGTCCAGTGTGACTGGTATCCTTTGAGGATGAGGAAATTTGGACACAGACACTCAGCAGAAGGACAACCATGTGAGAACAGGGGGTAGGAAGCCGTCTGCACACCATGGAGAAGGGCTGCAGGAGAAACCAGCCCTGCCAACTCCAGGATCTCTCACTGCAGACTCCAGGACGGTGAGTCAACACCTCTCTGCTGTCTAAGTCTCTGGTCCTTTGTTACAGCAGCCCTAGCAAAGCAATACCTGACCCTGCCTGCCTCTCAGTCATTCATTTTCTCACACACTGCTGCGTGGACCTAGAGGAAACCACGTTCTCCTTTTCCTCATGCCTCTGCTCCACCCCCTAGCAGGTGACCACTTGTCTTTTTTATCTCATAACAATCGCTTCACTAAGGAACCAGTCTCTTCCCACTCCCTGCCTCGGTGGTCTTTGTGTTTCCTTCACAGCACTTACCCCACTTTGTAAACCTTTAAGAGGTTTGTTTTAATTTAGTATCTTTGTGGCCACTGGCCTCACTGGGCTATCAGCAACTGGAGAGTAAGGTCTGGTTCTGTTTTGTTCATGCTGAACTCCCAGCTCCTACCTAGCACGGTGCCTGGGGCACTGGGAGCACCCAGTAGTATTTGTTGAATGACTCATAAGGATTTTCCTATTGAATGGTAGTAGAATGAGCCAAATTAGTTCCCCTTTCTTTAGATTAGAAGTTTAAATTTGGAAAATATATACAAAGAGAGTCAGAGTTGATGAGGATTACGGTGGAGATGTAATTCTCAAAGTGTGGTCCAGGGACCACTGGAGGTACTTAAAACCTTTTCAGGGGGCCTACAAGATTGAAACTATTTTTCTGATAACTCTAAAATATTATGTTGCCTTTTATCACTCTCATTCTCTCCTGAGTATACAGAAGATGAAAAGCTCATTTTCATACTTTCAGATTCCACATTGCAACTAACCTTTAAGAAACCACCAGTTATCAAATTTGGGGGCAATATCAAAAAAAAGTATCCCCAACTCTCTGAAACATCTATTAAAATATACTTCTCCTTTCCAATGATATCCATCTCTGTAAGGCTAGGTTTTTCTTCATACACTTTAACCAAATAACATATGACAATATTTCAATACACAAACATATGTAAGAATCTAGCTATCTTCTATTCAACCAGACATTGAACAAGAATTGAAAAAAAAGTACAACAGTGCCAGACTTCTCACTAAATATATTGTTTTGAACAAAAATTCTTTTTCATAAAACTATGTTGCTTATCTTAACATGGAACAGGGTTATTAGTTTTATTAAGTAACAATTTTTTAATTTCTAGCTTAATTTCTGACATGATAAATATCAATAAAAACAATTCACATAAGCAAAAGCTCTTTGGTGTCATCAATACATTTTAAAAGTACAAAGAGGTCCTGAGACCAAATGTTTGAGAACCACTGGGTTTAAGTGTTACTATGAATCACTTTGTGTGCAAGAGACAAGCTCAGTTGGCACAGCTATATGCCAAAGCCGGCCTCTCTGCATCCTTAGGTCTTTCTCCCTTTAACACTGCCATGTTTGACAAGCTTTCTGGCAACGACCACCAGCAGCTCCAGAGCTACATCCTGAGCTTAGCAATCTCAAGACATCTTTTCCAGAAGTTCCAGCAAAAGCCATGGTGTAGACTCTCGTCGGACTGGTTCCCATCATGTTTCTGTCCCTAAGCCCGTTACTGTGACCTGGTTTTGATCTTCAGTCTGTCCCTGGAATGGTGAGCTGAGTGCAGTCAGTCCTGAATGAACCACGTGGACTGAGAAGGGTGGCTCAGCAGAGGAAACTCAGCAAGCTTTCCAAGAAAGGAAAAGGGTGTCAGACAGGCAAATGGTATTTGTTATCTGGGAAGAGATGACTAGGAGGCTGAGAAAGTCAGAATTGGAAGTTCTCTCTAAGGAGAATTAAGACCGAGCAGACTTTGAGGGTTTTAAGTTCCTGAGTAAATAGCCAATGTCTTCTCTTTTCTATTCTCTCAAATCTTCCCTCTTATCTCCACCAACATCTGGAACAGTTTTGGAAGGAGCATTTTAGACAAAAAGCCAGTAGACAGAGGTGAGGGGACCAGGGAAAGCTGGGCTGAGTGATCCGGGTGGTGACAGGACGGGCTCTCTCTGTTAGGGTCTCACCATGTGCCCTCGGGGGCCATGGGAAATGGGTAGCTGTGGTCTGTGCCGATTGGATATAAGCATCCCCAGTATATGGGGGGCTCTCCAGCTGCACTCCAGCACAACTGGGTCACATCTCATGCCCTGACTTCCAAGCTTGTCTATCCAGAGTCCTATTCCCTCCAGCCTATGCTCCTCACCAGGGCACACTGAGGAAAAATAAGGTATTAACGGAGGAGTTAGGTCAATATTGCAGTTTGGAGGAAGACTCAGGCTGAGACTCTTTCAACACTAGACTCAAATAAAAGCATGGGAGAAGTTTGCCTGTTATTGCTCCAAAGGAGAAGGAATGGAGACCTAATCCTCAAAAAAGACTGCCCTTTCCCTCCGTCCTTCCATGGAGAGCCCTTCCCTGAGGATTTTTACACGTGAAAGGAAGTTTCCATTTGTTCCGTGGGAACCCAAGGCAGAGGAGACAACCAGGCATGGGAACCAGAGGAAGGTCGATTTTGTGTCAATGTAAAAGAAAATGTGCAACAAGTCCTTCAGAGCCAGGACAGGCTGCCTCAGGTGTGGGTTTTGGGGGGAAGGGTTACCTATGTACTAACACATGACCTCGTTTTCCTCCGTCTTGGAGACCTTGAAAACCAGGGCACAAGGCAAGTACAAGATAAATTACTATTTCCTCTGAGGGGCTCCTTCTCTTTCTTTTCCTTCTTCCTTCCCTCGTTCCTCCCTGTCATGGCTGTCAATACTTTATTTTGGTGCAAAGACATTGTATTGGACATGTTCATGGTTCTCCCTCACATTATGGAAACCCCTTCCTCCCCCTGTCACCAGAGCTAATCTGTCCAAAGGGAAACACTTAAAAATCACAGCGGCAATGCAAAAGCATGCAAAATAGAAAACTGTGTGGAGAAGGTAGCCTGGGCCACGGGTCTTACTTGGTGTGGATGCCTGAGGTACCAAACAGAAGCTCCTCTTCCAGCTTTTTTCTTTCTTTTTCCCCTCTCTCTGCAGAGTGGGGGTCTGAAGGCTTCCTCCTCACTTTCACGAAGGCTTCCTCAATAGCTTGGCTGCAGAGGTCCTGAAAATGCACCCAGGGACACGATCTGAGTTGGCATTCTCCCTATCACCTCCCACAGCAGCAGCGAGAACTAAGTTGTCCTTCCTCATGTTTTCTGGAGCAGTTTTGGGCCAAACATCTGCTTCTGCTTTTCCAACCTTCGGCATTTAGGCACAGCAATGGAAGGGAGCATCTTCTTTGAGACTCCTCATGACAAACAGGGACTTCCCTGAGTCTGTAGGGGACTCTGGATTTCTGCTAAAGGATCAAAGAGAGAAGGCCCTATGGCCCAAGGCAGAGCTGGAGGAGCTGGGATGGGAATCAAAGGCAAGACATGCACATTCTCTCCAGGAGTGTGGACTTCTGGCCACTTGTCCTGGGTTTTCCTTAGAGACCCTAGGAGAGGGCCCTGTTTCCTGAGACCTGTCGATCAACAGCCCTGTGCTGAGAGCTCTCAGACCCCCACACCCTTGCACAAGGCCCCACCTGCACATCTTGGCAACATCAGCTCCTGTCTCCTCTGCACTGAAGGACCCTGGGCATTTCATTGCTCAGATGTGTGAGTGTCCAGAGGCTTTGATGTTTATTCTCTTTGGGATCCTGGTGCCCGAGTTTGCTAGCACCTATGCTTCTTTTTTTTTTTTTTTTTTTTTTTAGTCAACTCACAGCTTAACATACATAAAAAAGTGCATATTTAGGAGGCGGAGCCAACATGGCAGCGTGAGTAGGACAGTGGGAATCTCCTCCAAAAAACATATATATTTTTGAAAATACAACAAATACAACTAATCCTAAAAGAGAGACCAGAAGACGCAGGACAACAGCCAGAATACAACTACACCAGCGAGAACCCAGCGACTGGTGAAAGGGGTAAGATACAAGCCCCGGCCCAGCGGGACCCGAGTGCCCCTCCCCCCAGCTCCCGGCGGGAGAAAAATAGGCAGAGCGGGAGGGAGACGGAGCCCAGGACTGCCGAACACCCAGCCCCAGCCACCCCCACCAGAGCACAGACAAGTGCGTGCGCGGGGGGCCTTGGATACTAGGGAAACAGGGCAGAACACCTCTGAACCGGTGCCCAAGCTGATGCCCCTGTGACAAAGAAAAGCGGGGGCTTTTTGAAAGTCTTAAAGGGACAGGGAATTAACAGCTAGACGGAAACAACACAGGTCACAGTCCAGCAGCTGGAAATTACAGGGAAAACCGGGTGCACTAACCCCCTGGGCAACAGCTCTGAGACCCCTCACGGAGGTAAACAGCCAAACAGCACCCCCTGTCCATTACCCCTCCGGGCGCTGTGAAAGCAGAGAAGCAGCCTAAGGCAAAACGCCCACAGAAAGGGAGATTCCTCCATTCTAGCCAGGCAAGACACAAAGACCCAGTCTACACGCAATTACCCAACACAAGCCACTAGGGGTCGCAGTTGTCCCAGTAAAGAAAGGCCAGTAGCAAGTGAAAAGTTTGGCCCTGCCAGCTGACAGTCAATAGCACCTGTCAACATGAAAAGGCAAAAAAATATGATCCAGACAAGACTAACCCAGACAGCTTCGGCATCTGCTACATCTTCCCCTGAGAAGGAATCTGGGGAGATAGATTTAGCCAGTCTTCCTGAAAAAGAATTCAAAACAAAAGTCATAACCATGCTGATGGACTTGCAGAGAAATATGCAAGAACTAAGGAAGGAGAATTCAGAAATAAAACAAGCTCTGGAAGGACTTCAAAACAGAATGGACGAGATGCAAGAGACCATTAATGGACGAGAAAACAGAGAACAGGAACGCAGAGAAGCTGATGCAGAGAGAGATAAAAGGATCTCCAGGAATGAAAGAATTTTAAGAGAGCTGAGTGACCAATCAAAAAGGAATAATATAAGCATTATAGGAATACCAGAAGGAGAAGATACAGAGAAAGGGATAGAAAGTGTCTTTGAAGAAATAATTGCCAAAAACTTCCCCAAACTAGGGAAAGAAATGGCCTCTCAGACCACAGAGGTACACAGAACTCTCATGACAAGGGATCCAAGGAGGGCAACACCAAGACACATAATAATTAAAATGGCAAAGATCAAAGACAAGGACAAAGTATTAAAGGCAGCCAGAGAGAAAAAAAAAGGTTACCTACAAAGGAAAACCCATCAGGCTATTATCAGACTTCTCAACAGAAACCCTACAGGCCAGAAGAAAATGGCATGATATACTTAATGCAATGAAACAGAAGGGCCTCGAACCAAGATTACTGTATCCAGCATGAATATCATTTAAATATGAAGGAGGGATTAAACAATTCCCAGACAAGCAAAAGTTGAGGGAATTTGCCTCCCACAAACCACCTCTTCAGGGCATCCTACAGGGACTGCTCTAGATGGGAGCACTCCTAAAAAGAGCACAGAACAAAACACCCAACATATGAAGAAGGGAGGAGGAGAAATAAGAAGGGAGAGAAATAAAGAATCATCAGACCGTGTTTATAATAGCTCAACAAGCGAGTTAAGTTAGACAGTAAGATAGTAAAGAAGCTAACCCTAAACCTTTGGTAACCACAAACTTAAAGCCTGCAATGGCAATAAATTCATACCTTTCAATAATCACCCTAAATGTAAATGGACTGAATGCACCAATCAAAAGACACAGAGTAATAGAATGGATAAAAAAGCAAGATCCATCCATATGCTGCTTACAAGAGACTCACCTCAAACCCAAAGACGCGCACAGACTAAAAGTCAAGGGATGGAAAAAGATATTTCATGCAAACAACAGAGAGAAGAAAGCAGGTGTTGCAATTCTGATATCAGACAAAACAGACTTCAAAATAAAGAAAGTAACAAAAGACAAAGAAGGACATTACATAATGATAAAGGGCTCAGTCCATCAAGAGGATATAACCATTATAAATATATATGCACCCAATACAGGAGCACCAACATACCTGAAACAAATATTAACAGAACTAAAGGAGGAAATAGAATGCAATGCATTCATTCTAGGAGACTTCAACACACCACTCACTCCAAAGGACAGATCCACCAGACAGAAAATAAGTAAGGACACAGAGGCCCTGAACAACACACTAGATGGACCTAATAGACATCTACAGAACTCTACATCCAAAAGCAACAGGATACACATTCTTCTCAAGTGCACATGGAACATTCTCCAGAATAGACCACATACTAGGCCACAAAAAGAGCCTCAGTAAATTCCAGAAGATTGAAATCCTACCAACCAACTTTTTAGACCACAAAGGCATAAAACTAGAAATAAACTGTACAAAGAAAGCAAAGAGGTTCACAAACACATGGAGGCTTAACAACACGCTCCTAAATAATCAATGGATCAATGACCAAATCAAAATGGAGATCCAGCAATATATGGAAACAAACGACAACAACAACACTAAGCCCCAACTTCTGTGGGACACAGCAAAAGCAGTCTTAAGAGGAAAGTATATAGCAATCCAAGCATATTTAAAAAAGGAAGAACAAGCCCAAACGAATGGTCTAATGTCACAATTATCGAAATTGAAAAAAGAAGAACAAATGAGGCCTAAGGTTAGCAGAAGGAGGGACATAATAAAGATCAGAGAAGAAATAAATAAAATTGAGAAGAATAAAACAATAGCAAAAATCAATGAAACCAAGAGCTGGTTCTTCGAGAAGATAAACAAAATAGACAAGCCTCTAGCCAGACTTATTAAGAGGAAAAGAGAGTCAACACACATCAACAGAATCAGAAACGAGAAAGGAAAAATCACGACAGACCCCACAGACATACAAAGAATTATTAGAGAATACTATGAAAACCTATATGCTAACAAGCTGGGAAACCTAGGAGAAATGGACAACTTCCTAGAAAAATACAACCTTCCAAGACTGACCCAGAAAGAAATAGAAAATCTAAACAGACCAATTACCAGCAACGAAATTGAAGCGGTAATCAAAAAACTACCAAAGAACAAAACGCCCAGCCCAGATGGATTTACCTCGGAATTTTATCAGACATACAGGGAAGACATAATACCCATTCTCCTTAAAGTTTTCCAAAAAATAGAAGAGGAGGGGATACTCCCAAACTCATTCTATGAAGCTAACATCACCCTAATACCCAAACCAGGCAAAGACCCCACCAAAAAAGAAAACTACAGACCAATATCCCTGATGAACGTAGATGCAAAAATACTCAACAAAATGTTAGCAAACCGAATTCAAAAATACATCAAAAGGATCGTACACCATGACCAAGTGGGATTCATCCCAGGGATGCAAGGATGGCACAACATTCGAAAGTCCATCAACATCATCCACCACATCAACAAAAAGAAAGACAAAACCACATGATCATCTCCATAGATGCTGAAAAAGCATTTGACAAAGTTCAACATCCATTCATGATAAAAACTCTCAGCAAAATGGGTATAGAGGGCAAGTACCTCAACATAATAAAGGCCATCTATGATAAACCCACAGCCAACATTATATTGAACAGCGAGAAGCTGAAAGCTTTTCCTCTGAGATCGGGAACTAGACAGGGATGCCCACTCTCCCCACTGTTATTTAACATAGTACTGGAGGTCCTAGCCACAGCAATCAGATAAAACAAAAAAATACAAGGAATCCAGATTGGTAAAGAAGAAGTTAAACTGTCACTATTTGCAGATGACGTGATACTGTACATAAAAAACCCTAAAGACTCCACCCCAAAACTACTAGAACTGATATCGGAATACAGCAAAGTTGCAGGATACAAAATCAACACACAGAAATCTGTGGCTTTCATATACACTAACAATGAACCAACAGAAAGGGAAATCAGGAAAACAACTCCATTCACAACTGCATCAAAAAAAAAAAAAACGTAGGAATAAACCTAACCAAAGAAGTGAAAGACTTATACTCTGAAAACTACAAGTCACTCTTAAGAGAAATTAAAGGGGACACTAACAGGTGGAAACTCATCCCATGCTCGTGGCTAGGAAGAATTAATATCGTCAAAATGGCCATCCTGCCCAAAGCAATATACAGATTTGATGCAATCCCTATGAAACTACCAGCAACATTCTTCAATGAACTGGAACAAATAGTTCAAAAATTCATATGGAAACACCAAAGACCCCAAATAGCCAAAGCAATCCTGAGAAAGAAGAATAAAGTAGGGGGGATCTCACTCCCCAACTTCAAGCTCTACTATAAAGCCATAGTAATCAAGACAATTTGGTACTGGCACAAGAACAGAGCCACACACCAATGGAACAGACTAGACAATCCAGACATTAACCCAGACATATATGGTCAATTAATATTTGATACAGGAGCCATGGACATACAATGGCGAAATGACAGCCTCTTCAACAGATGGTGCTGGCAAAACTGGACAGCTACCTGTAGGAGAATGAAACTGGACCATTGTCTAACCCCATATACAAAAGTAAACTCAAAATGGATCAAGGACCTGAATGTAAGTCATGAAACCATTAAACTCTTGGAAAAAAACATAGGCAAAAACCTCTTAGACATAAACATGAGTGACCTCTTCTTGAACATAGCTCCCCGGGCAAGGAAAACAACAGCAAAAATGAACAAGTGGGACTGTATTAAGCTGAACAGCTTCTGTACAGCAAAAGACACCATCAATAGAACAAAAAGGAACTCTACAGTATGGGAGAATATATTTGAAAATGACACATCCGATAAAGGCTTGACGTCCAGAATATATAAAGAACTCACACGCCTCAACAAACAAAAAACAAATAACGCAATTAAAAAATGGGCAGAGGAACTGAACAGTTCTCCAAAAAAGAAATACAGATGGCCAACAGACACATGAAAAGATGCTCCACATCGCTAATTACCAGAGAAATGCAAATTAAAACTACAATGAGGTATCACCTCACATCAGTAAGGATGGCTGCCATCCAAAAGACAAACAACAACAAATGTTGGCAAGGCTGTGGAGAAAGGGGAACCCTCCTACACTGCTGGTGGGAATGTAAATTAGTTCAACCATTGTGGAAAGCAGTATGGAGGTACATCAAAATGCTCAAAACAGACATACCATTTGACCCAGCAATTGCACTCCTAGGAATTTACCCTAAGAATGCAGCAATCAAGTATGAGAAAGACCAATGCACCCCTATGTTTATCGCAGCACTATTTACAATAGCCAAGAATTGGAAGCAACCTAAATGTCCATTGATAGATGAATGGATAAAGAAGATGTGGTACATATACACAATGGAATACTACTCAGCCATAAGAAAAGGGCAAATCCTACCATTTGCAACAACATGGATGGAACTGGAGGGTATTATGCTCAGTGAAACAAGCCAAGCGGAGAAAGAGAAATACCAAATGATTTCACTCATCTGTGGAGTATAAGAACAAAGGAAAAACTGAAGGAACAAAACAGCAGCAGAATCACAGAACCCAAGAATGGACTAACAGTTACCAAAGGGAAAGGGACTGGGGAGGATGGGTGGGTAGGGAGGGATGGGGGGAGAAAAAGGGGGGTATTAAGATTAGCATCCATAGGGGGGTGGGAGAAAGGGGAGGGCTGTACAACACAGAGAAGACAAGTAGTGATTCTACAACATTTTGCTACGCTGATGGACAGTGACTGTAAAGGGGTATATAGGGGGGACCTGGTATAGGGGTAAGCCTAGTAAACAAAGTATTCATCATGTAAGTGTAGATTAATGATAAAAAAAAAAAGCAGTTCCTGTGTGGTGACCTCCAATGAGTTCTACACAAGGGTATAAAGGGCATATAAAAGTGTAGGCAAAGGGTCTGTTTGTGTTTATACAGAGGATCAAAGCCTAATTGGGCTACCCCAAAAATGAACTAAGATAGGATATGAAAAAGAACTTCCAACATCAGCACTCTCTGGTAGACTCATGCCAGAAGATGATCATCAAAAAACCCCAACAAAGATCCACACACTGCTACAGGTGTAGATGCGCTCATCCCACCAATTCCTGGACTTGCCATGGGAATGAAGGAGATATCTAAGCTGGCCTGTGCATACAGTAAAACAACAAATTTGACTGGATGTATACTGTTGGAACTCAAACAAGAATTAGGAGAAGTGCAAATTGTAGCACTCCAAAATCTTACAACTACAGACTATTTACTGTTAAAAGAACATATGGGATGTGAACAGTCCCCAGGAATGTGTTGTTTTAGTTTATCTGAATTCTCTCAGACTGTTCAAGTTCAGTTGGACAATATCCACCATATCATAGATAAGTTTTCACAAATGCCTAAGGTGCCTAACTGGTTTTCTTGGTTTCACTGGAGATGGCTGGTAATTACAGGTATGCTTTGGTTATGTAACTGTACTCCTATTATGTTAATGTGTGTGCACAATTTAAGTAGTAGTTTAAAACCTATACATGCTGAAGTTACTCTACAAGAAGATATGTCAAAGAAATAATCAATCTTCCCAGGTTTTCTTCCGCCTGCTACTTCTATAGCTTTTCTTCTTCCTACCTAATTACAACCCTTATATAGAATTCGTGCCACATATCGAATTTACTGAGTATCATAATTCTTCCAAGTGGTAAAGACACCTCAAGACAAATGCTGGGCATAGAAGCCACAGGGCATAAATATGCAAAGAAGTAAAAAGCTAACCTTTTCAAACAATAAGGCTTCTCTCTCACTTATGAACTTTACATTTCCCTTTATGGCCCCGGAAGATGACTGGTTAGCCAGAGACGGGTAAGATTCCTCAAGGGAGGAACAACCTAAGACAGGCACAGTCGCAGGGGGGCCATCAGGTGAGAAAATGGGGATCAGCAGAGGTGAGGCTTAGAACCTCCCCCCTCCTGTTGTGAGAGAAATCTTCTGCATACGTGGATGTTTTATTGCCCTTGTCTAACTCGGATTAACACATAGTCTACAGGCACACACCTGATCATCTACATTTGCTCTCTTACATCACTAAACTATGTTTTCTACCTTTATCTTGTATCTACCTACCACTTCAGCATTTTATTAAAAATAATAATAATAAAGAGAGAAATGTGGTATCCACATATAAATCAAGTATAAAAATCAAATGAATATTCATATTTGAACTGACTCTTTATAGTTCATAATGCATGAGCAAAACCGAAAGCTTCTGTGATGACTGCCCTTGTAATGTTCACCATGTAACTTATTCACTATGTAAGAATTTGTACTCCATGTAAGAACTTGTTCGTTATGCTTCAGAAGATTGGAGACTGACAAAAATTAGGCTTGGGGTGGATTAATGATTGTGCATTGAGCATTGACCCCCCTATACAGAATTTTATTTTTGTTAACAACCATTTGATCAATAAATATGAGAGATGCCCTCACACACAAAAAATACAGAAACAAAAACAAAACAAAACAAAACAAAACAAATATATATATATATATATACACACTTCCAATTGTAAAATAAATAAGTAACCGGGATGTAATGTATAGCATAAGGAATATAGTCAAAATATTGTAACAACTTGGTATGGTGATAGCTGGTACCTAGAATTATCATGTATATAAATGTTGAATCGCTGTGTTGTACACCTGAAACTAATGTAATGCTGTGTGTCAACTACCCTTCAATAAAAAATAATTATCCAGAAAAAAAAAAAAACCAAACAAAATAATAACAAAAACTTTTAGTGAGAGCTCGAATCCTGGCCAAATCAAAATAAACACTGCATTTTATGGAAAAAAAAAAGTGCATATTTAGCATAAATAGGATCATACTTTACATAGATTCTTTGTTTCCTTGTATTTTTCACTATTAGTGTCTGCTAGAACTTTCTGCAGTGATAAATGCCTAATACAGAGGCTTTTAGCTACATTTCAAGAGGCCTGTGTGGCAAAGGGACTAAATTTTAAATTTTATTTAATTTTAATTAATTTAAATGTAAATAGCCCTTTCTGGGTAGTGGCTATCTTATCGAATAGCTCAGATCATATCCTGTCTTTGAACTTCATAAGCTTTTGTAGCACTCAAAATATTGCTTTACTCTTTTCTCATAGGACCTATGCTTCTGTCCACCACCCACCCAGGTCTCTGAGGTCCTGATACTGAAACAGGGGAGCCACCTGTATTGGTAACTTCCTCTGGCCCTCCAGAGAGTGACTGATTACAACAAAAACCTGCAAATCGATCTCTTTAATAGTACCACCAACATAGGTTGGTGATCATCTGGAGGATGATGCCAGTAAGGACAGAGACTCCATTTCTTGAAAACTTAATGTCTTATGTAGATGAACTCTGTTATTTCTGTCAACAACATTATGACTCAATTTTTATGCCCATTTTACAGATAAGGAAACCAAGTCCTGGAGAAGTTCATTATCTTGCTGAGAGCACACAGCTAATTTAGTATTGAAAATGGCATTCCAGCCCTAGTCTGCCTGACACCAGTGTCCATGATCTTGGCCTGTACACATGTTGCTTCTGCCACTCTTCTCCCTATGAGAAGTTGTATAAAGAAATCAAGACATTAAATAGAGGTGGGGAGACAAAAGTTGGCCTCTGTACTAATTTGGGAATGCTAGTGACTATAATGATTAAACCTCCAATTTCGGTGGCTTAATACAGTAAAAATGTATTTATTACTCATATAAAAATCTGATGAAAGTGTTCCTGGTAGGTCTGCATTCAGGGTCCCAGGCTTGACTCATTTCTTGGCTCTACCACTTCCACGAGGAAGGAGGGAGAGAAGAAACCGCGTACCCTCTTAACTGCCTTGGCCGGAAGTGACGCACATCTGATGGCTCACATTCTATTGGCCAGTCCTAGTTACACGGCTTTGCATAGATGAAAGGACACTGGGAAACGTTTTGCCTCCCTGGGCAGCCATTTCTCAGCACCAGTTCAGCACCATGGAAACAGGAGCATAAAAGGTTTGGCCAAAAATTAATTATTTCTACCCCAGTCTCAATGACTGTAAGTTCCTTCTATCCCACAGGTTGTATAGATTCATAATTTAATTTGGATGGTATACATGGGAATTTGATGAAGACTTGAAAGTCCTTTCAGTGTGGCAGTAGTTGGTGTGAGAAATGATCAAGACATAAAATGTCCATGGCAAGCGCACTCTGTGGCTTGGTGTTTCCAGCTTCCGAAAACCAAGAGGGTGGGATCTTCCTTCCATGTTCCGGTCAGTGTGGTCCTTTCCAGCATTCCAAAGGAGGGCAAGATGGGATCCGGAGGCAGCAGCCTTGCTGAGGCTCCATGACTCACTGGGGAGAGAATCATGTACTCAGAGGCATGGCTTTTACATAATGTTTAGAAATAAGCATCTGAGAAGTGTGGAAACATGCCGTCCTGATGTACTCATCTCTGTCGTTAAGCGCTGGCATTATCACCATCTGCCAAATGTGGAAGTTATTTCAAAGTGAGTCACCTGGCATCCAAAACTATTTCTGCACAGAACCCTCACCCGCAACCCATCTCTTGCTGTCAACGAAACGTCTCTGCTGCTTCTTAAGTTCTAAGAAGGCGAGGAGCACATGAGCTCCCCTAAAGTAGCATTTGGTTATTTATCCCAGTTCAAGAACATCAATCTCCTTGGACCTTGTTGGTACACTGGCTCTTCAAGGATGGTGAATTATGTCGCACGGACGTAATTATTCCATATTATTATTTCCAAGTTCCTATGAGCACTAGCTGAATTGGTCCCCTTGGAGTCTCTTTCCCATTTCCTACTCTGTGTTTTTTTGATAGGTAGCAATTTAACCAATGAGAAATGCTATGGGTCAAAACATAACACTGCTTGTCTCATACATCCCCAAATACTCCAAACCTCTCAGGAGTAAAATATCCAAAGTCCCTTTTGCCATTTTGGGGGGATGTTCATTTCTTTTCAAGGTGAGTCACACCATTCCTTTGATATCCTGTAACTTAAATATTGAACTATAAGGTTCACTTCTATTGTACATCTTATGTTAGATTGGTAGGGCAGTGGAAGAGTGGAAAATTGGTTTGTATACAAGCAAATGTATTCTTGTCAAAATAAGGGAGAATGCTCTTAACTATTACAGTCCTGGTTTCTTCAAGTGATCACGTGGTGGTATTTATAACGGCCTCCCTCCACTCCACATTCCATATTGTCTTTGCCCTAAGCAAGCACTTTATTCATGGCTCCTTGCCAGGGCCCCAGCCTTCATTCCGAACCCACTAAGTGTGTAACCCCAAAAGCTGTCAGTTTTAATGTGGAGCCTAGAACATGAGACTGTACTTTAGGCCTGGGCTGCTGACTGGATGGTGTTTGAAGTACAGAATTACTGCATGCCCTTCGAGGAGATGTTGTTTGGAGCTGCTGGTAGACCTCCTCTAGGTGACTCGCAGCAGAAACCTTAGGATCTGGGGGCAAAGCTGTGCAGATAACTATTCTCCTTTTAGAGACTATTTGGGTTTGCTCCTGGTCCACTGGGGACACTGCATGCTTCATCCTGAACCCCCAAGTTACCCCACAACCTGAGCTGACCATAGGAGGTGGGTGTTTCACTGGCTTGTTCTTCATCAGTTGTGAAATATCAGAACATGGGTCAGCCTTTAAGAGCTCAGCCAATTTTGTTACAAGGAATTCTATGAAAATTATTAGTAGACCTGAGTTATGGTCCTCACCTGTACTGCCAGCCATTGGGTGACTTAAATGTCCACCTTCCTTGTCTGTAAGTAAGGGCACTACATGCATGGAGAAAGGATCAGGCAAGCCTGGCATAGAGCAGGATTCAATCAACTGGTTCTCTAGAGCAGTAGATTTGCTCAACAAGAATTTCTCCAAAAGGATTCTGTGGTCATATCAGTTTGCTAAGCTCCATTATGGCAGCTGGTTTCTTGTATGACTTATCATCCTTAATGTTGTAATGCATACATGGTGGGTAGGAGAGGTGAATATCTGTGGGAAGAAAACATACATTGTTTCCTGAACATCACAAAATATATATATCTGTGTGTGTGTATATATATATATATATATATATATCTATATATATATAAAATATAAAATACAAATATATAAACCTCTTTTTATTGTAGACAACTATTAATATCACCTGGAACCAGGCTTCCATGGAATACAGGGTAAAAAATTCTGTTATCTAGCACTGTATTAAAATGATAGAGTTGGTAAGCTGATAAAATTAGTAAGGTCACTGTCTGGATTTATACATGATAATTTTTATAGAATATAGATTTAAGTTTTAAAACAAGCCAAAGATGAAACTACATGTGCATATTGATGACAGGAAAAATTGTATCAAAGTACTTTGAGGCAGAGAGAACATAAGAGATAGGTCATATTTGACAAGTATGGTACTGTTTTTCTATACTTGAGGTCAATGATAATCACTTTAATAAATTAACAAGTGTGAGCCTAGATGTGTGTTTTTTAAACAGTGCCCCAGGTGGCCACTGGTAAGGCCAGGGGTAAGGACAGAATGAGCAGAGCTCTGAGGATGCACCCTCTGTTTTAATTAAAGCAATTCTGCTTTTGCCTGAAAGTAGAGACATAGACTGTAGAGTCAGGAAGTCTGCCTTTAAATCCCACTTCCCACAATCACTGGCAGTATGTCCATGGACTCTCTCTGACCCTCAGAATCTTCTTCTGTCAAATGGAGAAATGAAGGAAACCTTCTTTGTAAGCTTGTGGGCAGAATAAAATGAGATAATCTAGGCAAAGGGCAAAGCACGGACCAGTCATATAGCCACTGACTTAATCAATGGGAACAATTATTAAAATTCTTTCACTGAATGGGTTTCCATGTGAGTGTGTGAGCAAGGAGTGTCACAACTAAAACGCAGGACTAGATAAATAGATAAATAAACTGTGGTCTATCCAGACAACAGAATATTATTCAGCATTAAAAAGACATGAGCTACAAGGCCATGAAAAGACATGGAGGAATCCTAAATGCCCATTACTAAGTAAAATAAGCCAATTTGGAAAGGCTAGTTACTGTATGACTCCACCAATATGGCGTGGTAGAAAAGGTAAAACTACTGAGACAGTAAAAAAGAAAAAAAGAAAAAAGACAGTGATTGCCCAGGGTTAGGGAAAGGGAAGGAGAATGGATGACTAGGCAGAGCACAGAGGATTTTTAGGTCAGCGGAAATACCATGTATGATATTGTAATTATGGACACATGTCATTATACATTTGTCCAAACCCATGGAATGTACACCACCAAGTGTGACCCTAAGGTAATCTCTGGGCTTTGGGTGATTGTGAGTTGTTGGTGTAGGTTCATCAGTTGTAACTCATGTGCCACGCTGGACACTGAGAGTGGGCGAGGCAGTGGGTATATGAGGACAGGGGAGATAACTAGAGAAACTAGAGAGTTGCTACCCAGTTTTGCTGTGAACCTGAAAGTGTCTGCAAAATATAATCTGTTCATTAAAAAAAAATCCCAGCTGGGTGTGCTCTTTCCATGAGTATTGTACACCCGATGGATACACACTGAGTAACAGTGGCATCACAGGGATGATGGCAGTAAAGGAAGAGAAGGGCAGAGACAGCCAACACTGAGCCAACCACTGTATAAGACAGTACTGGATCTGGGTGTGAGATACACAGACTCAAAGCAGCAGTGGCCTGAACAGGAGCCACGTATTTCCCTCTCATGTAAAATCCTCTATATGCTTATCTTTAAAGGGAGTAGCTCATTTGGTCATTATGAAGTCTCAGTGAACTGACCCATGAGAGCTTCCTGGCCGAGGGAAATTCTGCTTTGAACTAAGTAGGATCGGATCTGATTGCTGCTAAGAGAAGTAGAATATCTCCTCCCCCATCTGCCACTCTTTCTTTCCCATTAAAGAAAACAACCCCAGAAATTCTATAACAATACCAAAAGTGAAGATCTTCCCCATTATTTACAAAAAACTTCTTGGCACGGTGGCTAGCATATAATAAATATGCCTCCCCCCCATACCTGCCTTGCATCATTCATCATTTTGATTCTGTTACATGGACCATGAAGTTCCTTAGTGATGTGCTAATGCAGCTTTTTATTTTATTTAATTTTTTTACTCATTAGTCTCTTGGTAGCTGGTTTTGGAGGATGGAATCACTGGACAACCAGGGGGATTAGTGGCTAAGGAAAGGTGGTAAAACAGCAATTTAGGATCTGAGATCAGTGAGGTGTCCCACATTGGTGACCTCTTGGTTAGATGCTTTGCAGGACCTAGTAGTTCCCTAAAATTATTTTTAAGTATCCATTGTCTATTTTATTTATTTATGTATTTATTAAGGTATTATTAATATATACTCTTATGAAGGTTTCATATGAGCAACATTGTGTTTACTACATTCCCCATATTATTAAGTCGCCCCCATACCCCATTGAAGTCACTGTCCATCAGGGTAGTAAGATGCCACAGAGTCACTACTTGTCTTCTCTGAGCTACACTGTCTTCCCAGTGAACCCACACACACCATGTGTACCAATCATAATACCCCTCAATCGCCTTCTCCCTCATTCCCCACCCACTCTCCCCTCCCCCTCCCCTTTGGTAACCACTAGTCCCTTCTTGGATTCTGTGAGTCGGCTGCTGTTTTGTTCCTTCAGTTTTGCTTTGTTGAGACACTCCACAAATGAGGGAAATCA
This sequence comes from Manis pentadactyla, assembly GCF_030020395.1. NCBI lineage: Eukaryota > Metazoa > Chordata > Mammalia > Pholidota > Manidae > Manis > Manis pentadactyla. The sequence goes on along the minus strand of NC_080019.1, from coordinate 210,519,851 downwards.
TTTGGTATTTGTCTTTCTCCGCCTGGCTTATTTCACTGAGCATAATATCCTCCAGCTCCATCCATGTTGTTGCAAATGGTAGGATTTGTTTTCTTCTTATGGCTGAATAATATTCCATTGTGTATATGTACCGCATCTTCTTTATCCACTCATCTACTGATGGACACTTAGGTTGCTTCCATGTCTTGGCAATTGCAAATAGTGCTGTGATAAACATAGGGGTGCATATGTCTTTTTGAATCTGAGATCTTGTTTTCTCTGAGCAATCTATTGTCTATTTTAAATGATGAGAGCATTTAGCCTCTGCCAAGACAGAGCATGTCTGCATCTTCCAATGTAGGGATAATTCATCCATTAGTAGCCTGGGAGTTGGGGATCTAGTCGGGGCTAATACACTTTCTGTGGATTAACAGCTCCCAACTATCCAGAACACTGGACAAAAGCAAAAGCAGAGATCATTCAGAAACAGTGATACTACATTTTAAAATCAACATTTGATGCCAACCATCATCATTTGGGATGTAGTATTTATTCTGAATAAAATTATTGAAGAAATTCCCAGGATGTACAGCAAGGAGCAGGAAGAGTGAGATCCACGGTGTGGACCATGTCAGGGCTGGTGTGATGCTTGTCCCCTGGCAGCAATGGAGCTCACTCCTTACACACTAGGAGCCAACAGGGTCTTGAAGTGGTGCACAGGAGGAGTCCAGTGCAGCAGACGAACCCCAAACCAAGTGCCTTTTCAACCCCTAAGCATTGTGGACCTGTCTCAGAGTGCCTCCCATACCGCAATTCCATAAGATTATTGCAATTTTGAGCATGGGGAAGCTTTCTTTTTCTTTTTATTTATTCTCTTCCCTCTCTTCTTTCCTTTTCTCTTCCCCCACCAAACATAAATAGGAAGTTATAATGATTTATTGTCACGACTCTGGAGATTCTCCCATACCAAATCCTGTGTGATGAGTTCACACTTTGACAATCACAGTATACAGACTACCAAGAAAAAGATAATAAAGGAAGAAAATTCTTAATGTGGAGAACAGATTCAAGCAGTATTATCGAAAGCCAAAAAAAAAAGCATTTAGATTTTCCAGGGCTTTAACATTTTAAAAAAAGACCCAAGATTTGGAATGATTTATGACCTTGCATGCGTGATAGGGTATTGGCAGTATAGGACTTGAACATTTATTATATACTAATGAGATAAGAGCTGCTGTTCAAAAATACTTATAGTGGTGAAACAATCTATCTCTTGTAAATTTGGGCATCAAGCCGAACCATCAGAGGGCGTGTTTCTTAGATTGTCTTGGTCTCTGAAGGATCCCTTTTATTAAATTATGCTTTGGCATAATGCTCATGGCTTGCATTGAAGAAAAGCCGTAAGAAACAGCTGAAAGTGATTTACTGTTATATTTTCTTTAGAGATGTTGACGATATCTCCATTGCATCAGGCAATATTCCCTTCATGAGGACTCTGGGGAAAGTTCTCTCAGACATTAGGGCCAATAATTCTTTCTCCTGAACAACTGGTACACTGGTATATATTTTATTCACATATATATATGTATATATAAAAAATAATATAATAATAATATATATGAATATATACAGATATGGTAAGTGTGTGTAAAAATCAGTTAAAATATGTTTTGATCTTACATTCAATGGGAAAAATCAGTCTTGAAAAGAGCTGTGTTTTCCTTGTTTCTTTGTACCTGGAAGTTTAGCACTTAATTTGCTTCCTAATTTTAATAATTATACACGGCTGGAAAGCATGCCTTTCAGGATACTAACATTTCATAGCTTTATTTTGTTATTGAATCTTGACTTTTCCTACTCTATTATACTTTAAAGCATGAAAGAAAGCCTTGTGCAGTTGCATGTATTTTTTTTTTATAAGCAGCTTCATGTCTGTTTTAGAATTAGGCTAGGTAGCATTTTACAAATAAATATACCATTTCCAGTATCCTGGAATCCATATGAATAACAAATCATTACAAGTGATGGACATTTTAAAATGCATAAGCCCTGGAAAATCTAAAGACTGTTGACACTTACATCCTGCAGTATTTTCTGTGAAGTCTCTCCAGCTTTCATTTTTAAATCTTGGAGCCAATAAATGGCATTTCTTGATTCCCTTCCCAGCTCAAAACAGTTGGGAAATAGACCCAGGAGATAGACAAATGGAGATAAAAACTGTCATCTCTATTACGGGTAAAGGTGACTGCAGACCATCACTTCAGAACTGTGTCCCAAAGGGCTTGCTAACACTCCACTGAAATGAGCTGGGGCTCCCATGAGGGCAGAGCCTGCTGGACAGCCTACCACCCACAGCAGAACCTGCTCAAATTCACCCTTTCTTCAGGCTACTGGATCCCCAAGAGAATACTCACTCCTTCCCAGGGCTGGGAAGGAGATGAACAGAGACCGGAGGCGTCCCCTGCTGAGGTGTTTCTCAGTGGTGAATGTTGGCATGTTGAGCAGCACAGTTCTTGGCTGAACCGTCTTACACATTGTAAGATCTTTAACATCCTTGAATTGCGGGTCAGTTATTTAACATGTGTCCAATGTACCTCCTTATCCCACAGGGTTGAGGACCTTGCTTGGGAGGAAGCTTCTTCGGGGAAACAGGAGGCCCATGTGTGTGTGTTTGGGGTGGGGTGGGGGGAGTGGGAGAGGGCAGGCATGGAAGTTCCTTGCTAACATTCATGCCTGTGTTATTATTCAATGTCTATGAGCTGTAAAATTATTCACTAATTCCTTGGAACGACAGTGATGCAAGCCGGCATCCCTCTGCCCCTACCTGGCCCCCCCACAAGCATCAGGAGTAGCCATGTAGGATGTGAGCTGGCCTGAAGACTTGCTTCAGCGGCTTCTACCCCTCCGAGTGGTAATTCTCATATGTGACCTCAGGGCCAGTCACCTGGGAGGCTTGGTGCTTCGGATCCTGACAGGAGTCGCCAAAACAAAGGAAGCACAGGTGGGGAAGCGAAAGTGCTCCTGATGTGACTTCTGAGACTAAGTTGCAAAGGCAGTACAGTTTCTGCCTGGCTCTCTCTCGGGGACACGTCCCTTTGGAGTCCTGAGCTGCGGTGGAAGGAGCCCAGCTGCCCTGAAGCCACCACACAGGAGAGACCATCTGAGAAAAAACAGAGACAGAGATGCCTGTGGAGCCCCTGGGGGTCCAACCCCTACCTTTGAACTGCGCCAATGCTGAGAGGAGCAGACAAGCTGCCCCCATTGAATTCTGCCTGAATTGAGGATTTATATGCAAAATTCTGTTCCCTTTAGGGTGGACTCCCTCAAGCTTCTCTTGTCCCCCTTGGGAAAGATGGCTCTTTATTCGAGGGCTTTCCCTCCACCCTTCTCCACCCATCAAATTCCATTTCCCTTCTCCCTTTAGAATTCCCCTACATTTTAGCTGTGCTCCTGGCTCCCTTATTTTGTTTTCCTTTGTAATAATGGCTTCAGTGGTATAAAAAAATATATATATATTTGTCTTCTCAATAGGCCTTGGGAGGCCAAATCCTGTGCTGAGTTGACCAGAAGCCTTGAAAAAGCAATACACACACACACACACACACACACACACACACACACACACACACACACATAAACTCTGAGAAGTCTCTGGGAAGTTCCCTTTGGGAATAAGAGGAAGGCAAGTGCTGCCATTTCCATTGGGGCAAATTCCTGCTGAGCCCACACAGAGGCAAGCCCTTTGAGGAGGGATTCCTTTGTGGGTGGATGTCTGTAAGAACTGGGTTTAAATACTGCGAGTGCAGTGGAGCCCACCCTGGGTCAAGACTGGCACCCAGAGAAAAGAAGAGACATGGTCCACCTTTCTTCAAAGGACCCACTGTCTAGGGCATGAACTTGGGCCAGCAAGGAACCACACCCACAGTCAGCAGCCCTACTGACAGACAAGCCAGGAGCAGGGCTAGCTGCACCTGAAAGCACAGGGTGCCTATATGGGAAATCAATATATTGCAAACTTCTGTAATGGTTGCTTAATAGCCAGTGCCTCCGTTGTCTCTCCTCTCAAGTGTCCCCTCTACCCTGAGCACTTTCACACGGCTCCCTCTCTCCAGTATCAATGGTCTAGTGATCAAAGGTTAATGCCAGGCATGGCAGGGGGCCCAGCACCTTGCACTGGCATTACAGCTGCCTTGTCTCTTGACTGGCTGGTACCCATGCAATACAGGTTAGATGTAAACATGCTATACATTTTAGGTCATACTGAGACAGGGACCATGAGTGTAGTCAGAGTAGGGTGAGGGCCTCTGGAAAAAGACCCCTACCAAAACTCTGTATTAAACAATTAAGCAAAGTCAAAGTCACATTAATTCTCTAAAATAAAATATCAAACTAGGAATATAAACATTCTTCAGTGAGATTAGTTAAGAATAAACAGCCGGGAGTAACTTGGCTTGAATATCCCCAGAAAAGAAAATACCTCAGCATAGCCCATGTCTTCATTGTATCAATTAAGTAAGGCTATTGTAACATTTACTTTAACCTGCTAAAAGCCCAGCTTATCTTCTTTAACTTTACTCATACACTGCTTTTCCTCCTCCAGCCCTAATCAAGTCATATATAACCTGGCAACTAATAAATCAAGCAAGCCCAGTCACAAATAACATAGTAAGAACAAGAAAGATTCCATCTTAAAGATAAGATTGCATTTTAAAATTCAAAAAGAAAAAAATAGGTTTCTTAACATAACAGACAATAACTCAGCCCGCCTTGGGAGCAGGACAGGCAGTCTTGATTGATACCCTCCCAAACCAAGAAGCTGCTATTCTGGGAAAGAATCCAAGCAGTAAATTTCTTGTGTTAACTCTGAAAAATAATCCAGAAAACTGATAAGAAACTTAGTGTCTCTTCAAAGATAAACATTTAGAGACCATTTGGTGGGTCTGCATCCCTAGCCCTTTGTCTCTCAACTGCCTATAAATCCTCTAGACAACGTACTACCACGGGTGCCCTTTTCCCCTCCTGGTGTGAGCCAGGAGCTCTGTCCTCTCACTCTCACTGTATCTCTCAGTAAAAGCCTCTCTCTGACTCTCTTACCATGGGTGTTTGCTAAGTTCATTCTTTGACTCCGCAAGCAAGAACCCCGGCATCAATACCTATAGTGGTGACTAGCTTCTGACAATGATGTCAGTGGTAGCTCAGAACATTAATACCCTGATAAACTCTGGACTGAGAAGTCAGGATGCTTCTTGTGAGAAGTCAAGCAGACTTCCCTCTTGGATTCTGAGGTCTCCTCTGGGATCCTGGCATGCCAAGGTAAAGAGAGCACCCCAAGAGACAGATACCAGACTCCTTTCTAATTTTGATATGTAAGGTTGCAAGCTGGTCCTAATTCAATTTCACAAATAAAGACAGAAAATTGCTACTAACCCAGGGATCATGAGGCAGTTCATAGTGGTTAAATAAGCATAAGAAATTGCATAAGAATTTTTATTAAATTACCAAGTATTTGCCACTGAAGGGTTGGTGTGTAACTGAAAAACAGATCATCAGGAACTATGGTGTTGCTGGCCTGTTTGAAGTTCAGACCATTAGAACAGACACTCCTAAAGGGTTTTCTTTCTTCTGTTTTGCGCACTGATATCCCTGTACTTAGGACAGTGCCTGGCACATAGTACATTCTCCACAAATATTTGTTGAATGCAGCTACAATTTCAAAAAATTCTGAGTTTGTTGTTTGTTTCAGCAGAGGCAAGAAGGTATCAGCAAGAAATACTAAATCTATGTTCTACATGGAAGCATCAGCATCCAGAATCCCTACCTCTTGTGACAATGGTGGGAACCTCTGATGGAGCTTTAAAATCAGTGGTTTCAATTTCCAACCTCTTCTCCTGAGGGCAACTGCAATCTAGTATTTTATGAAGGAGTAGTACCCCAAAGATTTGAAAAAAAATAAGTGTGTCCACATTATTCCAGGTTGGTAATTGAGCTCGGTGAGAGAGCCTTTCATTAAAGGCTCCCTGGGTGACAGGCTCTTGGCAGACCTCAGCTAGACCCAGAACCCATCTCAAGAGGCCAGAGGGATTATGGGTGAGGCGAGAGCCATCAGACTTGATCTCCTGTTGTCAGATATTTCTCTTGGGATCTCGCTTATTTTGCATTCTTCTGTTTGCTTTTCGGAGCCTCAAGAGACAGTGCCTTAATCATTAATTCCCAGCTGTCTGTTTTTTCCCTTCTCTTTCTGAGTCCACCACAACAAAACCCTAAAAGCAAAACACCCAGACAGAACTGGCCGGCCATTTAAATTCAGTAGATTTTAGTTGTTTAAGGACAATCACATTAAATTAAAACAAACAAAAAACACCTCCTTTAATGATGGTTTACCTGAACATTTACTAGTAAGGCTAGTCATGATATGAGTAGTTGTAATTTCTTGAGTACCAATTATGCACCAGCCAAGAACTTTATGTATATAAGTTAACTTTCACGTTGATAACCACTGAGGTTAAGAGAGAAACTGAGGTTGAGAGAGATTGACTTGCTCAGTGGAATGGAGCAGAATCATAAATCCTGATATAAAGGTGCCTATAGTATGTTCAGTGCAAAAAAGGCAAGTTTCACAAAAGCATGTTATACTTACTTAATCTCATCAATAGTAAATATACATGAACACATACACATGCACTCACATAATACATTTGTAAACACATGAGAAAAACATGCAGAAAGCTGCCCAAAGTTTGGTAAAATTACCTACCTTCTGTAAGCCTTGATTTTTACATCTGTAAAGCAGGAGTAGTAAGTCTCCATCACATAGAAAGGATTGAGGGTCAAATGAAACGGGTCTATGTAAAGCATTTAGCACAGTGCCTGACACCAAAATGAGTCCTTGATCTGTTTTTTGCTATTATTATTATTACTACAACTACTACCATTACTAAGGAAAACTCACCAAACTGTTAACTGTTTAGGGAGGTAATGCTAGAGAGACAGGCAGTGAAGCTAGAGAGACAGGCAGGGGCTGGTGATTCGTGTTTTCTGCTTCATACACATCTGGGTTGCTCAAAGTATTTACAACAATCACATGCTGCTTCTATTACATATATTATGTAAATTATTTAAAAAAATACCTCTCACGCCAAAATTTATGCCCCCAAACGTCTTTCTATTCTGCTACAAGCAACCAGGAAAATAATAATGGACTCTTTTCCAAAAAATGTGAAAGGTCTATTCAAGTGCTTCTGTCCCATAGCACATTTTTGGCCCCAGAGCAGTGGGGATCCCAGTGTTGTTAACAAAGTTTTCTTTGGATGCCCTGAATCAGTCTTCCCCCAGCACATCGGCAGAGCAGACCACCTGCCTAGACCTGGTCAATGCCCTGGGTATTTTGGACTGACGTGTGGATCCTGAAAGCTTCCAGGCTGCCTTTGAACTCGGCCTGGCAGCAGATGACAGCCTCCCGGCCTCCCTGACGATCCTGCGGCGCGGTCAGAACACTGGTCCTGCCTCACACAGCCCTGGGGAGACCCTGCCCCGCGCCCGGTTGCCGCCAGCCAACCTGAGGACCTGAGCTGGACAGAAGTTCACTGACCCGGCCGTTACTCCTTCATTCATTGGGGAACATTGACAGACCCGTTCGGTACCAGGACGCCAGACCCGGAGCAAGACGCAGGGGATGCCAAGTTAAGTAAGACAGTCCCTGCCTTCAGAGGGCCTCAGTGGGGTTAATAGTAACAGGGTGAAGGAACCACTTTGTTCTGTTTTTTTCTGAAGCCCCCGAATAAAAGATGTTACAGGTCAACGTGATGCGTGAGATGGCCAAGCAGGACTCGCAAAAGGGATGCTCTGAGATGCTGAAAGCTTCACTCCCAGTGAGGGTAGGAAAGGGACCCACGGGGCTAAATTAACAAAAAAGATAGTGTTTGGAGAGAGCTGTTGAATTGAGTCCTTCCTCCACCCTTTCCCCCAGTGAGGGCTGTGTGGGGGTAGCTCCTTGTCTTCTTAAACCAAGGGACAGAGGCTTTTAAGGGACCCCTTAGGGAGTCTGGGGGATGCCGTGAACTCCTGCCTGTCACCTAAAACACGCAGCCCTGGGGTTGGCCTGGGGTTCCCACTGAGGAGCCAGAGGGTGTTACCACACTGGGGGCTGTCTCATCTCTATGGCTTATGGGGGCAAAGTACAGTGGTGAGTGTTTCTAGGGGACCAGATGTGGGTCACCTGTGGAGAGAAGTGGGGTGGGGCCATCTTATATCTTGTCCTTGGAAGCCTCTTGGTGGGGTTAGGAGACCTCAGCATAAAAAAGTAAACTCCTGGATGCTCCAGTCCTAAAGGAAAGAAGCCTTAAGCCACCTGCTGGAATTGAGGTGCATTCACCTGACTGCAGTGAAGTGCAGGTGAGAGTCCACTAGAGAACAAGTCAGCCTGAAACACCTGCCACGCCCAGAAGGTGCCAGCATCTACTGTGGCGATGTTGGTCAAGCCAACACTTTCTGGTCCACACACCCCACTCCCTGCCTCCACTAGGTCTGGTGCTTCACACGTAGGGAGAACATACGTCCCAGTCTGACCAGGACACTTCTGCTTTACACCTCAAATCCTGGCATAATTATTAACAACACTCCCTTCCCCTCTCAAAAGGGTCCCACTTTGGATGATAAATTACATTTTCATTCTTCTGATGGAAGAATAGGGATAGCCACTGAGGCAGGTGTTACAGATTCAACTGTGTCTCCCAAAAGTGGTATGTTGAAGATCTAATCTCCAGTGCCTGAGAATGTGACCTTATTGGGAAATGAGGTATTTACAGAGGTAATCAAGTTAACATGAGGTCATTAGAGGGGCACTCTCATCCAATAATACATGACTGATGTCCTGATGACAAGAGAATGGAATTTGGACACAGAGACAGACACGCACCCAGGGAGAATGCCATGTGAAGATGAAGACAGAGATGGGGTGGTGCATCTATAAGCCCAGGAAAGCCATTGATTGCCAGCATCCCACCAGAAGCTGGGGGAGAGGCCGGAACGGATTCTCTTCCCAGCCCTCAGAAGGAATCAAACCTGCCCACATCTCCATCTCAGACTTGTATTCTCCAGACAGTGAGACAATACATTTGTGCTGTTTAAGCCACGCAGATCATGGTCCTTTGTTACTGCAGCCCTAGGATGCAAACACACTAGGAAACAGGAGTAGCCAGAATGGTCCTCTGTCCCTTCCCAGATGTCCAGTCGGCAGCTGGCTCAAACTGGGTAGCAGGACGAATTTTCACCTGCAATAACTTTGTTGTTTTTTTCCATGTCTAAAGATTAAGCATATTTGTGACTGAATCTGATGTGTGTGCAGTGATTTAAAGTGACAGCAGGATGTTTTTGTAACACAGGTGGTGTGACTGGGACAGGGGAAGAATGGACATGTGGAGCAATGGCATCCCAAGGGGGCTCTGGGTGTTGCAATAAAAGGGTGCACTGTCTGCAGAGAAGGGAAACTCGGTAATCAACGGGTGACAGTTGATCTGCTTTTTATTACATCTCTCCTGGCAATACTGAATGAAGTCAGTGATAAAACACTCCTTCTGCTTGGGGGTCATTCTCGCTGCTCCCACCTGTTGGAATGCTATTGCCCTAGAGTGGATTTAAAGGCCAGGAAAGTGGGAAATAGAAAACAAAGCAAAAAAAATCTTGTTGAATCTAGTGGTTTTCAGCCAGAGGCAAGTTTGCAGTTTCCGCAAGGACACCTGGCAAGGTCTGGGACGTTTATTCATTGTCACAACTGCAGATGAGGGGCACTCCGAGTGGGTGGAGGCCTCAGCTGCAGCTAAAAATGCTGCACAGGACCACATAGCACACAGGATGGCTGCCCACAGCTCAGAATCCTCTGGCCCCAGGGCCAGTAGTGCTGAGGTAGCCATGCAATGGGTACTAACTGCTCCTAACGTGCTGGTAGGGAGAGCCCAGAGACGACTCCCAGGATCTGTTGTTGTAGAATGTGAACTCTTAGAAGGGGGAACTGTGTCGCTCATTCTCTGTGTAGCATGCCTGTCACAAGAACACACAAAAGGGAATTTCCACACTGGCTCTGGATGTGAAAGTAAGGACCCTGGTATCTAGTGAGCACTTTCTCTGGTCCAGAATCCAGGGCTAAGAGATTTTCTTACATTGTTGCATTGGGCTCTAAGTGACCACCCTGAAAAGTGGGTATTATTTCCATTTTCGGTTCAGAGAGGTGAAGTAATTTGCCAAAAGTCAGAAGTGAATGAGAATGCAAACCCACACGTGCTTGGCTCCCAATGCAAGCTTCCCCCTTGAAACACTAACACTGACTGGGAATTAAATCCAACCCAAACAATGATGATCTGGATGAAGCAGAGGAGAAGCTGAGATGGAGGCAGACAGCTTCCTCCCGAGACGCTGCATCAGGACTTCCTACTGTCAACATGAGATCCTTTCTTCTTCCCTTTACTCTGGCAGGCCCGGAAAGAGAATGTCATCATCAGTACCTCGCAGACCATTGCTAAGGGGGGTAACCTCTGAGATTTAGAGCAAATTCTTATATCAGGTCCACTTACATGCAGATTTTTTCCCCCAATAAATATATTGGCAAGTTTTTTTGAGATCTGTGACAATTTGAAAAAAAAAAAGGTTTCTTTTCTCTACCTTACTTTATTTTAAGGATACAGCTTATGATACTTATAGCATACAAAATATGTGTTAATCAATTATTTATGTTAGCTGTCAGACTGTTAGTCAACAGTGGGCTATTAGTAGTTAAAGTCTGGAGGAGTCCAAAGTTACAGGCAGATTTTCACCTGTGTGGGGGGTCAATCCCTGAAACACCCGAGGTGTTGAAGGGCCTACTGTATTTCCTTTCCCATGTAGGAATCCTTTCCCAAATATTTCAGTCAGATTGCTATGAAATCATAAGGTTTTAGAGATAAGAAGCTCTTAAATTTTACTTTATCCAAACCCTTCACTTTATAGATCAGGAAACTGAAACTCAGAGAGGGGAAATGACTTACCCAAAATCACACTGCTATTCTGGCTTTTTTAAAGCCACAATAAGAACTTTTTATGCAGGTTAAGGCTTTTCCTTCCTAATAAGAGTTGTGTTTTTAATTCCTAGCTGAGTGCTCTTCGCACCCACCCCACACTGCTCTGAATGTCTGTTTTCTATCTTTAGAATTCTCATATGATTGGTTTTTCTTATAATGGAGTTGACTAGGTCAGTTTTAAAATAATGAGGAATATTCCTTCAAAAGAGAACTCCATAACTGGTTTTACCTTCTCTTTTCCTGAGTCTGATGCTCTGCTTTTAAAAAACAGAGCTGACATTATGCCCTTGCAGATTTTGGAGGGCCTATTTATATGACTGGAGTGACATCAATGGCTAATGAATAACTCTGGCTCCTCGACTGACTTGGTCAAAATGCAGAAATGTCCCATGGAGAAGGCCCAGGTGCTGTGACTTTGGGATGCTATGAAGCTGATAATCAGGCCAGTGGGAACATATGGATTCTGTGACACCCATTTTATTCTTTGGCCAAAACTATTATCCTATTACACAAATGTGAAGCTAACAAAAGGTATGCCCGAGAGACAAGATTTCAGAGTCCCCATACTGACTGGCTCAGTTACCTAAAATGGCTTTGTTCATTTAAGTAGTAATGGTCCTTGACCTTCAAAAGGTTGCAGTTGAAAGTCAGTTCCTCTGTTGTGCCTCAGTTTTCCCACAGCTTAAACTAGAATGGTCTTCAGGGATGTATTCAGCTGATTCCATACAATTTTACCTTTCTTATCCAGCAGTCATAAAGCAAACACATCAGTCAGTTTTATCTCTTGTCCCTGTTCTCCCCATCTACATTCCCAGAACACTAGGATTCCTGACCTTTACACATGACTTGTGAATGTATCCTAGCACATGATTTTACAATCTCATTCTTTTAACTTAATTCCAGACAACGTTCAGAGGAATGAATACAGCAATAGGACTGTACACTCCTGAGCTTGACTCCAGCAGATAATGCCTCTTCAGTTAAAACATCAAACAAGGGCAGTATCTTTATCCCTATTTTGCAGATGGAAAAACTGAGCCCCTGAACTGTTAACCAATTGGCCTGAGTTACTATGAAACTTTGTTCCAGAAATAATAAATAGTGAATGTTAATGCTGTACCAGGCACTATTTTAAGAGCTTCATGTGGATTCATTTATTTACTCCTCACAAGAATCCTTTGAGGCAGTTGACAATATTCTCTCTCTATAGTAAATGGAGACATAGAAAGGTTGAGCAACTTGCACATTTCATATATCAGGTGGGTAGAGGAGCTGGTATGAGAATCTTGTCATTTTAACTATGTAGGCTATATGCAGTAAACATACCATCTGGCCTGTCCTTACCTTACTTAATCTAATTCTGTTTTATTTAATCCTCATTCTAATACTGTGAATTGGGTATTATCAGTGGTGTGCTAGTAAATGTCTAACAACCAGCTCTCTGGGGAAGGGGAATCCTGATTTGTAGTGTTTTCCAATTTCCATATGGCTTACTATGGCCAATCTCAGTCTACCAATGTGACATGGATGAACACAGAGTTGGAAAGAAGTGTTCAGTAGCTCCGTTATATGGTATATCCATTATGTGGCTACAATAGATGTAAAAGTTACATGTTCCCATTTTTGCATGTGAGAGAAAACTCTAGGCCCCACATATGTGCATAAGTGTTTATTAGAGTAAAAAAGAGTAAAATGTTAAAATGGGTTACTTCAGAGATGGGCGATTGAGAATGCTAACAGATAAATTGCCTTTTTCTAATCACACCTCTGAATGGTTTGATTTTTTTTATGACCATCATATTGTGCTTTTATAAAAAAAATTATAGTTTTTTTTAAAATGGGAAATTAGAATTGGGAGATAAGAATGACTTACATTACATTAAATGATTTTAGAGGTGAAGAGAATTACAATAATTGTAATGATGGAGGAATGTTCATTTTCTCTTTGAAATCAGTTTGTGGTCTTGCCCACCAGAATGGAAGCTCTGGGATGGTTAACACCTAAGTGGTCCCAGCCACCATCATCACTTAAACTAATGCAACAGCTTTCTAACCCATCTCACTGCTTCTGCTCTTTCCCTCTTTATTAGTTTTCTAGGGCTGCTGTAATACAGGACCATAAACAGAGTGGCTTAACAACACAGAAATACTGTTCTCACTGTTCTGGAGGCTAGAAGTCCAAGATCAAGGTGCTGGCAGGGCTAGTTCCTTTTGAGGCTGTAAGAGAGAATCTGTTCTCTGTCTTTCCACTAGTTCCTGGTGGTTTGTAGGCCATTCCTTGGTGTTTCCTGGCTTGGAGCTCCAACGCTTCAGTGTCTATCTGTCGTCACAGATGACATTATATAAGGACACTGCTTCTTTTGGATTAAGGGCCCACCCTATTCCATCCAATATGACCACCTTCACTGGCCCTATTTCCAAACAAGATCACATTCTGAAGTGCTGGGGGTTAGGACTCCAACATATCTTTTGGGGACATAATTAAGGACACAGTTCAAGTTGCCACAATGCTTTCTTGCAGTCAGTTCTCCATGGAGCTGCCAGAGTGAACTTTTAAAAATATAAATTGATTCCCTCTCCTAGTTCCCCATCACAATAAGAGTAAAATCTGGACTAGGGCCACTATGAACTATTTTCTCTCTTCCCTAGCTCTTTTTCCATCCCCAACTCTTACCACTCCTGCTTGATCGGTCTGAGGCAGCCACACTATTTCTAGAGCATTCCATGCTCCTTCTCCATTCAGGGTTTTTGCTGCTCCTTCTATCTGCAGTGTGCTTCACCAGATGTGTGCCTGTCACTTCCTTAAGTCTCCTCATCCAGAGCCACCTCCTCTGACAGGTCTACACTGATAGCACTAGAGCAGGTGCCACACCTGTGTCCTCTTGTTCAGTTTTCTTTATAATACTTGATACTACAAGGCATTATATCCTGTATTTATTTGTTTATTATATTGCATGTCTCCTCACTAGGATGTAAGCTCCATGAGGTCAGGGATTTTTTCCTTAATTTGAAAGCCCTGCAGATATTTTTATTTACTTTTTAATTAAATTAAACTTTTGAACAGGTAACTCATTTACATGGTTGAAAGTTAAAATGGTATAAAAAGATATCCAGAGAAGCCTCATTCCCATTCCTGCCCCAGCCACCCAGTTTCCCCTACATCCATAGGAAGCCATATTTATTAGTCTTCCCGTATTTCTTTATGGAAATATAATACATATTTGTATATATGTTTATCTGTATGTATTCTTTTCTCATCTTATAACAAAAGTATCATTGTATACATAGTCTACCCTTTACATTTATATTCCTTGAAAATATTTCCTGGGCATTATTCCACATCAGTTTATAGAGAACTTCCTCATTCTCTCTCGCTCTCTTTTTTAACAGCTGCGTGGTATCCCCTTTTTAGAACACACTAGAGTTTATTTAATCAGTTTCCTACTGATAAACACTTGTGGCTTCTCATCTTTTGCTATTCCCAAAAATGTCGGAAGGGACTTTTATTCCATGCTGAATCCCCCAGAGTTTTGAAGCCTTTCTGCACATAGTAGATTGTCAATAAACAATCGTAGAAAGAATGATGAATTAACAATACGAAAGAGGGAGGAGTGGACGCCCAAAGCTGGCCCGAGGGCAGCCCGTCGGTACAGGGTGCTGCGGGGAGGCCCCGCCAGGTGGCGCTGCAGGCAGCCGACGCGCCTGGCCGGGCGGGCCTCGCCGCTCTTGCCGTGGGCGCGGACGGCGGCGCGGATCGAGCGTGGGGGTGGGAGTAGGACGAGTCATATGACCTGCTGGGCTCCCTGGCTCCGGCCGACGCCGCCCGCCCGTGTCTGCCCGCGTAGTGCCGGGGCCCCGAGGAGCCGTTGGGGGGTCCGGGCCGAGGCCCACCTGCGCCGAAGTCGTCGCTCCCGCTGTCCGCCCCGCCGCCCGCCCGCCCGTCCTCCCCGTCGGCCGCCATCATGCTGGCGCTCATCTCCCGTCTGCTGGACTGGTTCCGCTCGCTCTTCTGGAAGGAGGAGATGGAGCTGACGCTCGTGGGGCTGCAGTACTCGGGCAAGACTACCTTCGTCAATGTCATTGCGGTGAGTGCCCTGCCTCCCGCCCGCCGCGGCTCCGCAGCCCGCGGGCCGGCCCGGCGCTCGCCCGAAGGCCCGGGTCGGGTCTCCGCTCAGCGCGGTGGGGCGCGGGCGTCGAGGGGGCAACGCGAGGGTCGGGGTTGGGATTTCCTTCGTGTGGGTGCCCGCGGTCGGCGGCTGAAGGGTTAATTCCAGGTAGTCAGCTTCAGGGGGCTGTGTCCTCCTCGCTGCCGGGGCTTGGAAAGGGTGAAATTGGCCTTGCCACATTTTTAAAGCATTTGGGGGATTGGGGTTTCCTTCGGATTTGCTCTGTGCGGGCAGCTGAAGGGTTAACTCCAGCCCGTCACTTTTCCGAAGGGTGGGATTTGGCGAGGCTGTCAGTCCTGAGAGCTTCGCTCAAGCAGCCACTCGGGACGAAGAGCTCCGTTGTAAGGAAAGCAGGAGACCACTGTGGCTGCTTCCTCAATTTTGTGGGCGGCTGGTCCCCAGTAATTCAGTTATTGCTTTTCACTGGTGTTTTTATGTGTGTGTGTGTTTAGAGCTGACCGTCTTAAGCGAAGGGATAAGATGGATCTGCAGTCAGCATAAAGTTAACTACCTTTAAAAATACGGGTGGCTCTGCTGAAGAGAAGAGCAGGGACTGGGCATTAACGTGGCTTATTCCTGGCCCTGGGAATGGGTGTCTGGGAGGGAAATTGCCCTGGGAATCTATATAAAATGTGGTGTTTATTCAGCGGTGATTGAGTGGAAGGATGATAATTAGATTTTGCTTGTTTGGTTGGAGGGAGGAATAAGAACGATAGGGTCTTGTCAGTCTTTATTTAGAGCCCAGGAGTTGCTGTGACTCAGTCTGAGTTTATACTTGTCAGGGATGAGCTTAATGCTGTTGTAAAGAGAGATGGCAGCAGTTCTTTCACCTTTTAGATGATGGTTGAAATCCTTACTTAATAGGAGAGCTAGCCGTCCAACTGGTTTGGTTACAGGAATGATTCAAACACAGCTTTGTGTTGGAGAAAAAATGACTTGTGACTCTTAGTCCCTGAGTTAATAGAGCAACAGGGATGAGTAAGACTTGGAGAAAAATAGATTAGTAGAAATCCATACTTCCTTTGAGGAATGTTGCGTGTACATACAAAGAAATGTACCTACGTGTTTGGCACTTTGGTATTATGATTTAGATTTTTTGGTTTTTTTTTTTTTTGGCTTGATATGACTATCTTTTCGACAGGTATAGTAGAGTGGGTCATGTATGTACTACCCCTAAAATTAATAAGGAAAAGCTTTGAACTAAGTGTCCATATGATATCTTTTATATGATAATGAAAAGATCAGCCTGAGTGCATCTGAGCCCAGTGTACTGTAACTTTTCTGGTATTCCCTTCAGATAAGAATCGGAGTCTCCTTGTAAAACCTATCCTTTTGACAAGACTGATTTAGTGTATAATGTTGGTTTAAGTACATTACTACAGCCAGTTGTTGTATTTGTTGCAGAGAAGTGATTATGCTTGGAAAACCTGAAGAAGTTTATTAAATCTTTGAGGAACTTCTAAACACATAAGCATGATTTAGTGGACGATGTAGTTTAATACAATTAGCATGAACTTTGAAAGTCAAGAAGCCCTGGGTTTGCAGTCTGGCTCTGCCACTTAGCAGCTTTATATCCTGTTTTAGCCCTTGGCACTTTCTATTAAATGGAGATGATAATATGTTTCTTACAGTTGCTCTGAGGAGTAAATGAAATGACAGGTATTAAGTACTAGCACCATGCCTGCCCCTAGGAAGGGCTAGGTGAATAGTAACTGTGGATGTTACTTGTAGTGACTATACTTGTTTAATGAAAAAACGTTTGAAAAATATTCATCTGGGTGATAGCTTTTGAATCCGTGTATGTATCCAGATGTGGGGTATGGCACTGTATCTATGGATTGTGGCTAGTAATCACATCATGCCGACCCCCTCCCTATTTTTCATTAGATTATTTTGACAGCAAAACTCATAGAAAGCTGAATCAGTGGGTGGGTCTGCTATTACTTAAACATTAGACTATTCCCTGATGTGGTAGGCTCTTATTAAGAAAAAAAAACACTTGTAACTGTAATTGGCTATGGCCTTTAAGATGCTAAAAAAAGAGATATCAGTAAATTTCATAGCTTGTTTTAAAAAAAATCTCAGAGTCCAACCTAATCAGTGATTCTTACAGAATATAATGAGGGTGAGGAAAAGGTTAGTAATTAAAGGTGAGTTTACAGACTTTCAGATGGAAACACTCTGTCCAAAATAGTAAACTTAGCTTTATTTTATTTTTTTAAAAATCAGCTGCACTATTATTTGTCTTCTATATAAAATGTTTGATTTATAGACACGGGAATAATGATGTATTGAGTACTATGTGTCACTTTAGAAAGTTGGCCATTTGTTTACTCAAATTCAACAGGTATGAAAAGCTTCAGATGAGGCCAATTTTCTTTTGGTAAAAATCAACTTTTTGCAAACATAAAATTAAAATGTGGCTGTATCTAAAATTAAAATGTGGCTGTATCTTCTGTCTTAAAAGTTAAGAAAAATTTATGGATGTCATTTAACTCACTCAAAAGGTTTGTTTAGCTGAATTACTTATGTGTATGATTTGGTCTATTGTGAAATTAGGCAGTTTACTTACAAGAGATTCAGTTCTAAAATTCATATTCTTCATGTTTTAAAACTCAAATGATGCTTCATTTTATGTAATATTTTATGTAGAGACACTTAACATACATAGTATTCTCTTTGTTCTAGACATTAAAAAAAACAAAACAAAACACCTCCAGTTTTTTTTTTTTCTGATTAGTATTAGGAAATGAAATACTGCCCTTTGCTGTGTATTCTGGCAGTTATTGCCTAATAAATCATGTGCCCTCTATGTGTAATGTATATTGAGTAATTTTATTTTAACTGAGACTTTTAGAGTATTATAAGATAGTTACTAAGAAATGCTTAATAGGGTTTTCCAAAATGTGATAGGATAAGTTTTATAGACAGTGTGTATTTTTGAAATGAATAGTATTGCAAAAATCTGTCGACATTTTTGTGAAGTGTTGATACCTCAAAGCCATCTGAGAAAATGTTTATTACTGATGAGAATTAGGAAAAGGAGATATTTGGGAAGATGGTAGAAATCTGAACCTAGAATCATTTTTAAAAGAGTTCGTGGAAACCTTAGGTAAGTGGATTAATTGTATACTCATTTTATAGATAAAGCTAGGAGATCCAAAGAGGTAAGTGAAATTTCTATAATAAAGCTAACTAGTGAGCTAAAATTAGAACCCAGGGCCAGTGCACTACTTCCCTTGTCTGCCTCTGTAGATCCTGCTGAGGGTAGAATCATACTGCTGTGATTTGGGAGATCTTAATCCTTTAAGAATCTTTTGTATGTAAATATACTCCTCTTATGAATCTGGATAGCATTTTAAATCCAAATGTCTTAAGCATTATTGACTAACATTTGAGGACAATATGTGTGTATCTACATATATCTATGTATATGGAGACATGAATTAGGGAAAGATATGATAATCTATGAAAAGTATCGTTAGTAGAGTATTATGTTTTGACATTTAGATATTTGGTTAACTGGCATTATTGGGTTATTGAACTACATTTAATATCTTTAAAAAACAGAAATAATTATGTGTGCTCAGAGTGCTTATTCTTTAATTACTTTGGGGTAAGAGTGCCAAAAATAGTTTTAAAAGAAAATATGCTGTGTCTCAAGTCTAAAGTTGAACAAATCTGAACTTTTACTGTAGAAGTTAGCTTTCCAATAAAGTAGTCTTCAAATATAGATTCAGAGTTGTGGAACACGAGGCATACTGCCAAGAAAAATCTTGTCCAACTTCTTTGTCCCCCCAACCCCTTTCCTATTATTTTCCCCATGCAGACCTAGTATTTCAAAAGCCAAATGTTCTCATAAAGAAGCTATTAGAGTGCAATAATGCATTTTAAATTACTGACTTAGAGGATATTTGACAATTTAAAGCACTTATTAAGTTTCTCTAAGATAAAGGGGATGGCACTGAACATGGATACCAAAAGCATTGCACCTATAAAAAATATTTTATTATTGCATATCTTGTGGATGTGCCATAATATATTTGATCATTTCCTCATTATTGGACATTTGAGTGGTTTCCAGGGTTTTGCTGTGGTTGTACATCAATTTGATCTGCCTTCCCTAAGGATGGTTTCCAGAATTGGCACTCCTGGGTCAAAGGACATGAACATATTTCATGTCAAATGGCCAAATGGCTTTCCACAGTGCATTCACCTCTACTTAGAAGGTCTTCTGGACAGGCTTCATATATAAAGTTGGACTTCAGTTATTCACTTTGTTCTTTGGTATTTTTAGTGCAAAACATACTTAGTTTTCTTGAGAAGGTAAAATAAACCAGCAGTATTTTTAAACTATCGTGGTAGATAATTGCTGTTTCTGTTTCATGTTTTACGAGGTACTTCTTTATTTTCAGCAACTGCTAGAATTGAGACTACAGAGAACATAATTCCTTTTTCAATTTTCTTTTTTACTGAATTTTGTAGGCAAGCCATAGAAATACAGCACATCCCCTTTAGCTATTGTGATCTGATTTATCTTAAATTTATTGGTTGATTGCATCAGGAGTTTGGATTCCAGAATTCTGGCATATTTCCATGCAGTCCTTACCTAATTTGTCCTATTATAGTGGGATGCTGCTTTGTTTTTGGGGGTGGGGTGGGGTATGTTAAAATATACTCTTTTCTAAACCATATTTTAAGGAAGTTGCCAAGTAGACTACTTTTTGAGGCTATAGCATGTGAATTAAAAAAAAAAATCATAACTTGAGTGTTATTTTATAATTGTAAAAGTTGATTCATGTTCTTTGAGCTCTTATATGGAAAAAATTAAGGAAAAAAATTTAACCTATTGGGGAATAGGTCAAAATTAAATGATAATTTAAGACATTTAGTATTCCTGAGATGTGACAAATCAAAATTGAAATCTCTGCTGGAATAATCTGAGTTAATTTCTTTCTTCAAAGTCAGAATCACAAGCCTTACATTCTGTAGTGCTATTTTTTTTTTTAGAGTTACACTCTTTCTTAAATTAGACATTGTATCTTGTATTTGGGTCCAGTTTCATAGTTTGTCCAGTTTTATACATTAGAAAAACATTCTTATTTCATGTGTTGAACTTTTTTAAAAATTTAAAAAAATCAGCAAAGCTTTAGGGTTCATTTAAAAATCATCTTTAAGTATATTATATTTTTTAAACATTATACTACTGGCAAAATAATTTTAGGTTTCAAGTATCTAAGTAGTGACATTTCTGCTTCAAAATTGAGGCCTTTCTTCCTAAACTGGCTTAGATTAGAAATCATTTGTTGTAAAAAAGAAACAACCCAAAAAAACCCTTTCATGATGATTGGCAAAATGATATGAAAAATGTTTTTTGTACCTATTTACATGATAACAATTACTTTAACATCTGCCAAAGTAATGATACTGTAAGAATATATTTTTTAGCCTAAGTTTGTTGGCATCTGAATGAACAGTGTTCAAAACAAGGCATATAATGTGCAAGTGCTTCATAAATGTTGGCTGCTAGATTACTGTAATATGATCTTGAGGACAGTGATTTCTGTTTTGTTCACCGGTGTATTCCACATGCCTGAAACAGTGCTTGCACACACTAGGTGGTCAAATATATCTTTTAATGGGCAAACATTTTTATATTAAAAATAGAAATTTAAGAAAAAATGTCTTTGTGAGTCCATATTCATATTTCAGTATGCAAAGTGTACCATAGAAAAAATGAGAGTCCTGGAGTCTCACAGAGTTGAATCTGAATATTGACTTGGCCATATATCATTTGTGTTAGAGTCTTCTTGTTTCATTATATCCTCTTCAGTAAAACATAGATGACCATAGAACTAACTGCCTTGTAGAGTAGTTGTCAGAAACGAATGTGTGCAAAATGCTTAATACAGTGCCTGGCACATAGAAAGCTGTCAAAAAATGGTGACTTTTATGCATCAGGAGTAGTATTAGGTATAATCATTAGCTTTTATGTTCAATTTCCATTTAGATTTCTGTTGACTGTATTTTAAATATTAGTAACTTTTGCTTGGGAAGTAAGCTTTTTCTTATTTTTGTTTTGTTTAATTCTTTGAAAAATTTTGAGCATGTTATTGTTTATCATGTCGGATTTAATTGATAGCAGAAATGGAGTAGTGGAAAAAGTGTTCTGGCCTCCAGGATAGGCTAATAATTTTTGATGGACCTGCTGGTATAGTTCTTCATTATAAAAGATGAAATTCGATCTGGTACAGCTCTCCTTGGTCACTGTATGATTACAGTATTTGTTGTGGAAACAATTCCAAACAGAGGGTTGGAAATGTGAGTTAGCCATTTGCTTGCCCCACTGTCGACTAACAGTAGGACCTGTAGACAAGTCATTCAACTTGTCTTCAGTTTTGACATGGATGAAGAGTGAATGATCCCTGAGAACTTTGCTGTTGCAGAGTCAGTTGTGCTTCCTTGACCTGGAGTTCTTAAGGCAGAGACCAGAGAATTAAAAGTATTAAGGCTCAAAATAAGGTGCCTGTTATAAAATCCCAGGCTCTGTGCAGAAGAAAAACTGAGATTGTTTGCAGCTTTATATAAGGGGTGGAAAGGTAGACTGATCATGACAGGAAGGAAGAGTGGCCTTTAGCAGTAATACCTGCTCTCTAAAATTTAGGTTGCCCTGAACAAGTGTGTGCTTAAATTACAATTTTAAATTTGGACAAGACCATAATATTGCTGTCCATTTGCATGTGTTGTACTTTTTTAACCAGGATTTAAGTTCAGAGTGGGTTTAACCTCTGTTGAGAGCTCTAAATTTGCCAGCCCCTGCAGGCAGCCATAAGCTGTCTGTGTCAGCCCATTCTCTCTCGATGAGAAGTAGGCCCTCTGGACTGCATGCAGGCTGGGCCAGAAAGAGCTTTTGGCAGAAGAGTTTCCTCTCTTAAAGTGGCTTAAGGTCTGAATTATACACTTAACACTGGGCCTGCTTTTTATTTACGTTTTTCTTGTAAGCTCATTTTGTCTGGGGAATGTTTTAATGCAAATATATAGACTTCATCGTTTCTCAGTAGTTCTTATCAGAGGAAAAATGGAGGAGACCCACGTTTATTTTTCCTCAAAACTAGTTGTTTCATTTCACCAGCTTTTGGTTTCTTTACTATTTCTTCATTCTGTTTGATACTATTTATCTTCCTATTGCTTCTTCATTCTTCCTATTTCTTCATTCAGTGCAGAATTTAAAAACTTAACACATTTTTTTCCTACAAAGAATACATATAATCCATACTGTTTAAAAAAATAGTGTAGCTATACAAACAGGAAAAAAATCATCTTTAATACTATTAAGATTTAGTTGTGTTTAATATTAAGGTATATACCCTTTTTTCCCCTTATCTTTCATATGTAAAAAAATATGCTATTTTTTTGAAATATAATTGACACATAACATTATATTAATTTCAGGTGTATAGCAATGTTTCTGTATCTGTATGTTATGAAATGAGCATCACAGTAGGTCTAGTTAACATCCATTATGGCACATAGTTACAGTTCTTTTTGTGTTAAGAACTTTTATGATTTACTCTCTTAGTAACTTCCAGATATACAATATAGCATTATTAACTGTAGTCCCCATGCTGTACATTACATGCCAGGACTTACTTATTTTATACTGGAAGTTTGTACCTTTTGACCCCCTTTACCCATTTTGTCCACCCCCCACAATCTGTTCTCTGTATCTGTTAGTTGAGTTTTTGTTTTTTTTTTAGATTCCACATGTAAGTGCTTTTCTCTGTCTGATTTTTTCACTTAGCATAATGCCCAGTATATGCATTCTTGAGAACAGAGACAGGATCATGCCGTGCATAGTAAATGATCTCATGTGGTCTACTTGATTTATTTACTTTGATCGCTAATAGACAAGTATAGTCAGTTCACAATGAAACTCATGATCTCTTCTTTCTCAGTCCAAGGAACCAACATTTGTCCTTTCCTTAAACATCTAAATTGAGTGGATGTTAACCCTTATATGTATGTTTTAGTTGCAGGCATTATTTTCCACTGTTGAGTGATTGAAATGTTTGTGCCTAGGACTTACGGTTTTATAATTTATTTCAGTGTTCCTGAAAGTTGGCCAAAAGGGTTTTGACCAATTGTTAACCTTTAGGTTTACCTGCATCCTCTCTATAATAGGTTCTTCCTAAGTCAGGATTACTCATGTCACCTCCATGATAGTTTTCACCACACTTGCCACCACAAGAAATTATTTTATTTGTCGTCTTCATGTCTTTTATGAATGTAAATTCCATAGGGTCAGGGCTTTGTCCTTTTTTCAGTGCTTAATCCTACTGCAAAGAAACTGCCTGGCACATATAAACTCTCTAAATGCTCAGTAAATGAATGAGTAAATGTACCAACAGAGTGTATCTATTCTGTATATACTTGAACTATGTACGAAGTATTGTAATAGATGATTCATAAGTGTACCAGACAAGGTTATTTTTGTTAGAGTATGTCCCTCATAGTAGCCATGTGTAGGATAGAAATAATAGATGCATTAACACTGGGACAAAATGCTGTGGGAATCTCTCCACCCTCACCTCACTAAGACATCAGGGGAGTTTTAGAAAGGCAGTTTGCTGACTTCTGGTGGGACTGTGGTGGGAATGGCCCTTGACATGAGCTTTGAGAGTAGAATGGTTTTCATTCATTCAGTGAGTATTCCAGTGTTCTAGGTAGCATAAATATAATGAGAAACAGAACACATGGGTGTTTCCTTCCTTTGTGGAGCTTTCAGTATCATGGATGGAAGGGAAGATACTCAAAAACAAACAGTGGGAGGAGCAAAGACACAAGGACAAGAAATTTTATTGGATTATGTGTAATCTGCACTGGAAAAGAAAACTCCCAAAAGGCTGGAAAAGTAGATTCAGTTCCCAGGAAACCTTGACCGAGTTTGAATCTGTAGGCATGGGGAACCAGTGAAGATTTTTGTTCAGGTGAGTGGAGTAAGTCCTGTGTTTACAAAGGATTAAATTAGTAGCAACATAGAGACCATCAAAAAGGAACTTGGTTAGAAGGTTATTAAAAAGGACTAGTTGAGAGGTAATGAGAAGAGTTAAGGAGTAAGGGAAAGATGAGCTTTATTATTGATATAGAATGAAAAGAACTTAGCAGTTGAATCAGATGTGCAGGGCAAAGTTGAATTTGTGGACATTTTTTAGGGATTTGAGTGAGTGCTGGGGAATATGGTTGTGCTGTCAAGTAGGGGGTAAGGGGTGAAGGGGGAATGGTTTGAGAAGAGAAAGGGGTGAGTTGGGTATACAATGTTTTATATAGCTAACGACATAAAGGGAATGCTGTTAGGGAAGGCATTAGTGCTGTCATATTTAAGTACAATGGGACAAAAACTGGAAGTTAAAATTTCATTAATTAATGCTGTTATCCACAGGAGTAGTAAGAGACTTAGAAATAGTTGAGAATCCAGTCCTGTTCAAAAGAGCTTGGTAGAATATTTTTTTTCTAGTGATTCCTGTAGACTAGCCTACCCACCTGATTATTTGTTTTGCCATTGTTTTGTACATAAGGACTAAGCAAATATTCTCCACTCCTCCAAATCATAGTTGGGCTATCTTGATTTATTTGTCGTGCTTATGTATCTTATTCTGGGACCAGATTGCAGGCTACCCAGAGGAGGTCCTAATAGTAGGCCCTTTGGGCAGCTGAATGAAGGCTGTATATTAAAAAAGGTTCAGACTTGCATCACTCTATTAACAAAACCAGACAAAGATACCACAAAAAAAGAAAATTACAGACCAATATCTCTGATGAACATAGATGCAAAATACTGAACAAAATATTAGCAAACCGAATTCAAAAATACATCAAAAAGATCATCCATCATGATCAAGTGGGATTTATTCCAGGGATGCAAGGATGGTACAGTATTTGAAAGTTCATCGACATCATACACCACGTCAACAAAAAGAAGGACAAAAATCACACAATCATTTCAATAGATGCTGAGAAAGCATTTGACAAAATTCAACATCCATTCATGATAAAAACCCTCAACAATGGGTGTAGAAGGCAAGTAACTCAACATAATAAAGGCTATATATGACAAACCCACAGCCAACATCATACTTAACAAAGAAAAGCTGAAAGCTTTTCATTTAAGATGGGGAACAAGACAAGGATGCCCACTCTCCCCACTTTTAGTCAACATAGTACTGGAGGTCCTAGCCATGGCAATCAGACAACACAAAGAAAAGGCATCCAGATTGGCAAGGAAGAAATTAAACTGTCCCTGTTTGCAGATGACATGATATTGTACATAAAGAATCCACTCCAACCCTACTAGAACTAATATCTGAATTCAAAGTTGCGGGATACAAAATTAATACACAAATCTGTTGCATTCCTATACACTAATGATGAACTAGCAGAAAGAGAAATCAGGAAAACAATTCCATTTACAAAAAACTGCATCAAAAAGAATAAAATACCTAGCAATAAACCTAACAAAGGAGGTGAAAGGCCCATACCCTGAAAACCACAAGACACTCATGAGAGAAATTAAAGAAGACACCAATATATATGGAAATACATTCTGTGCTCATGGATAGGAAGAATTAATATTATCAAAAATATTGATATTGTCAAAATTTAGCCGTCCTGCCTAAAGCATCTATAGATTCAATGCAATCCCTATCAAAATATCAACACCATTTTTCAACAAACTAGAGCAAATAGTTTTAAAATTCATATGGAACCACAAAAGACCCCAAATAGCCAAAGCAATCCTGAGAAAGAAGAATAAAGCTGGGGGATTATACTTACCAACTTCAAGCTCTAGTACAAAGCCATAGTAATAAAAAAAATTTGGTACTGGCTCAAGAACAGACCCATATATCAATGGAATGGAATAGAGAGCCCATATATTAATCCACAAATATATGGCCAATTAATATATGATAAAGGAGCCATGGATGTACAATGGAGAAATGACAGCCTCTTCAACAACTGGTGTTGGCAAAACTGGACAGCTACATGTAAGAAATGAATTACTGTCTAACTCCATACACAAAAGTAAACTCTAAATGGATAAAAGACCTGAATGTAAGTCATGAAACCATAAAACTCTTAGAAGAAAACAAAGGCAGAAATCTCTTGAATATAAACATGAGCAACTTTTTCTTGAACACATCTCCTCGGGCAAGGGAAACAAAAGCAAAAATGAACAAATGGGACTATATATCAAGCTAAAAAGCTTCCGTACAGCAAAGGACACCATCAGTAGAACAAAAAGGCATCCTACAGTATGGGAGAATATATTTGTAAATGACATATCTGATAAGAGTTTAACATCTAAAATATATAAAGAACTCACATGTCTCAACACTCAGAAAGCAAATAACCCAATTAAAAAATGGGCAGAGGATCTGAACAGACAGTTCTCCAAAGAAGAAATTCAGATGACCAACAGGCACATGAAAAGATGCTCCACATCGCTAATCATCAGGGAAATGCAAATTAAAACCACAATGAGATATCACCCCACACCAGTTAGGATGGCCAACATCCAAAAGGCAAGGAACAACAAGTGCTGGTGAGGATGTGGAGAAAGGGGAACCCTTCTACACTGTTGGTGGGAATGTAAATTAGTTCAACTATTGTGGAAAGCAATATGGAGGTTCCTCAAAAAACTAAAAATGGAAATACCATTTGACCCAGGAATTCCACTCCTAGGAATTTACCCAAAGAAAACAAGATCCCAGATTCAAAAAGACATATGCACCCCTATGTTTATTGCAGCACTATTTACAATAGCCAAGACATGGAAGCAACCTAAGTGTCCATCAGTAGATGAATGGATAAAGAAGATGTGGTACATATACACAATGAAATATTATTCAGCCATAAGAAGAAAACAAATCCTACCATTTGCAACAACATGGATGGAGTTAGAGGGTATTATGCTCAGACAGAGAAAGACAAGTACCGAATGATTTCACTCATTAGTGGAGTGTAACAATGAAGCAAAACTGAAGGAACAAAACTGCAGCAAACCCACAGGCTCCAAGAAGGGACTAGTGGTTACCAAAGGGAAAGGGGTTGTGGAGGTTGGGTGGGGAGTGAGGGAGAAGGGGGTTAAGGGGCATTATGATTAGCATACATAATGTAGTGGGGGTGCATGGGGAAGGCAGTATAGCACAAAAAAGACCAAGTAGTGATTCTATAGCATGTTACTACGCGGATGGACAGGGACTGCAGTGGGATGTGTGTGGGAACTTGATAGTATGGGTGAATGTAGTAACCACAATGTTTTTCATGTGAAACTTTCATAAAGATTATAGCAATGATACCTTAATTTAAAAAAAATGGCACAGACTCTTTTGTGGGCTTGGAAGCCTTTGCTATTTAATTTGAAGAGGAATGTTTCTAACCCTGGGAAGTTGTTTAGGTTTGTGTAGTCCTTCTACTGAAGAGAAAATTTGGTGTAATCTCTGTGTTTCAAACATTAAGGATATATCTGATCTTTTGGGATTTAAGTTGGGATTTTTCTTAGGTGGTTGATAAGCACATAGATAGTATGAGACTCAATATCTTACTTCTCTCTTATCAGGTTGTGCCGCTGATTATTTTACTGTATGGTTGAAAAGACAAAGTGTGATCTTCAGTTCTCATATCCTAGGGAGGCGGTTTGATATCTGCTTAGACAGTGTAGTCTGTTGTGGATTTATAGTGCTCGAAGTGCTCACAGACACTGGTTCATCTTGAAGCGTGTGGACATCACCATGAAACAAGACAGGAAATGGCTGTACCACTCACTGTACCTTGTAGTAAGGGTAGTTAACATGAAGAATGTTTCTAGACATCGTTTTGTTTCTTAATGATTCTTTTCTTTTATTTCAAACACAGGGCATTCATTAAAAATCTTTTCATGTATTTAGTTAATGAAATAGTTGACTCTTTTATGAAGTGCTTTCACTAACAGTAAATTGTATGATTCTTTCAGCCCCTATTCTTTGGTAGTTTTTTGATTACCGCTTCAATTTCGTTGCTGGTAATTGGTCTGTTTAGATTTTCTGTTTCTTTTTGGGTCAGTCTTGGAAGGTTGTATTTTTCTAGGAAGTTGTCCATTTCTCCTAGGTTTCCCAGCTTGTTAGCATATAGGTTTTCATAGTAGTCTCTAATAATTCTTTGTATTTCTGCGGGATCCGTCGTGATTTTTCCTTTCTCATTTCTGATACTGTTGATTTGTGTTGACTCTCTTTTCCTCTTAATAAGTCTGGCTAGAGGGCTTATCTATTTTGTTTATTTTCTCGAAGAACCAGCTCCTGGTTTCATTGATTTTTGCTATTGTTTTATTCTTCTCAATTTTATTTATTTCTTCTCTGATCTTTATTATGTCCCTCCTTCTGCTGACCTTAGGCCTCATCTGTTCTTCTTTTTCCAATTTCGATAGTTGTGACATTAGACCGTTCATTTGGGATTGCTCTTCCTTTTTTAAATATGCTTGGATTGCTATATACTTTCCTCTTAAGACTGCTTTTGCTGTGTCCCACAGAAGTTGGGGCTTAGTGTTGTTGTTGTCATTTGTTTCCATATATTGCTGGATCTCCATTTTGATTTGGTCATTGATCCATTGATTATTTAGGAGCGTGTTGTTTAGCCTCCATGTGTTTGTGAGCCTTTTTGCTTTCTTTGAACAGTGTATTTCTAGTTTAATGCCTTTGTGGTCTGAAAAGTTGGTTGGTAGGATTTCAATCTTGTGGAATTTACTGAGGCTCTTTTTGTGTCCTAGTATGTGGTCTATTCTGGAGAATGTTCCATGTGCACTTGAGAAGAATGTGTATCCTGTTGCTTTTGGATGTAGAGTTCTGTAGATGTCTATTAGGTCCATCTGTTCTAGTGTGTTGTTAAGTGCCTCTGTGTCCTTACTTATTTTCTGTCTGGTGGATCTGTCCTTTGGAGTGAGTGGTGTGTTGAAGTCTCCTAGAATGAATGCATTGCATTCTATTTCCTCCTTTAGTTCTATTAATATTTGTTTCAGGTATGTTGGTGCTCCTGTATTGGGTGCATATATATTTATAATGGTTATATCCTCTTGATGGACTGAGCCCTTTATCATTATGTAATGTCCTTCTTTGTCTTTTGTTACTTTCTTTATTTTGAAGTCTGTTTTGTCTGATAGCAGAATTGCAACACCTGCTTTCTTCTCTCTGTTGTTTGCTTGAAATATCTTTTTCCATCCCTTGACTTTAAGTCTGTGGGCGTCTTTGGGTTTGAGGTGAGTCTCTTGTAAGCAGCATATGGATGGATCTTGCTTTTTTATCCATTCTATTACTCTGTGTCTTTTGATTGGTGCATTCAGTCCATTTACATTTAGGGTGATTATTGAAAGGTATGAATTTATTGCCATTGCAGGCTTTAAGTTTGTGGTTACCAAAGGTTTAGGGTTAGCTTCTTTACTGTCTTACTGTCTAACTTAACTCGCTTGTTGAGCTATTATAAACACAGTCTGATGATTCTTTATTTCTCTCCCTTCCTTTTCCTCTTCCTCCCTTCTTCATATGTTGGGTGTTTTGTTGTGTGCTCTTTTTAGGAGTGCTCCCATCTAGAGCAGTCCCTGTAGGATGCCCTGTAGAGGTGGTTTGTGGGAGGCAAATTCCCTCAACTTTTGCTTGTCTGGGAATTGTTTAATCCCTCCTTCATATTTAAATGATATTCGTGCTGGATACAGTAGTCTTGGTTCGAGGCCCTTCTGTTTCATTGCATTAAGTATATCATGCCATTCTCTTCTGGCCTGTAGGGTTTCTGTTGAGAAGTCTGATGATAGCCTGATGGGTTTTCCTTTGTAGGTAACCTTTTTTTTCTCTCTGGCTGCTTGTAATACTTTGTCCTTGTCTTTGATCTTTGCCATTTTAATTATTATGTGTCTTGGTGTTGCCCTCCTTGGATCCCTTGTCATGGGAGTTCTGTGTACCTCTGTGGTCTGAGAGGCCATTTCTTCCCCTAGTTTGGGGAAATTTTCAGCAATTATTTCTTCAAAGACATTTTCTATCCCCTTTTCTCTCTCTACTTCTTCTGGAATACCTATGATTCTTATATTATTCCTTTTCGATTGATCACTCAGCTCTCTTAAAATTCTTTCATTCCTGGAGATCCTTTTATCTCTCTCTGCATCAGCTTCTCTGCGTTCCTGTTCTCTGTTTTCTCGTCCATTAATGGTCTCTTGCATCTCGTCCATTCTGTTTTGAAGTCCTTCCAGAGCTTGTTTTATTTCTGAATTCTCCTTCCTTAGTTCTTGCATATTTCTCTGCAAGTCCATCAGCATGGTTATGACTTTTGTTTTGAATTCTTTTTCAGGAAGACTGGCTAAATCTATCTCCCCAGATTCCTTCTCAGGGGAAGATGTAGCAGATGCCGAAGCTGTCTGGGTTAGTCTTGTCTGGATCATATTTTTTTGCCTTTTCATGTTGACAGGTGCTATTGACTGTCGGCTGGGAGGGCCAAACTTTTCACTTGCTACTGGCCTTTCTTTACTGGGACAACTGCGACCCCTAGTGGCTTGTGTTGGGTAATTGCGTGTAGACTGGGTCTTTGTGTCTTGCCTGGCCGGAAGGGAGAAATTTCCCTTTCTGTGGGCGGAATTTGTCTCAGGCTGCTTCTCTGCTTTCGCAGCGCCCGGTGGGGTAATGGATGGGGGGCCTGCTTGACTGTTTGCCTCTGTGAGGGGTCTCAGAGCTGTTGCCCAGGGAGTTAGTGCACCCGGTTTTCCCTGTAATTTCCAGCTGCTGTACTGTGACCTGGGTTGTTTCCGTCAAGCTGTTAAGTCCCTGTCCCTTTAAGACTTTCAAAAAGCCCCCGCTTTTCTTTGTCACAGGGGCATCAGCTTCGGCACCCGCTCAGAGGTCTTACTCCCTGTTCCCCCAGTATCCAGGGCCCCCTGGGCTCGTACTGTGTCTGTGCTCTGGTGGGGGTGGCTGGGGCTGGGTGTTCAGCAGCCCTGGGCTCCGTCTCCCTCCCGCTGTGCCTATTCTTCTCCCGCCGGGAGCTGGGGGGAGGGGCGCTCGGCTCCCGCCGGGCCGGGGCTTGTATCTTACCCCTTTCACCAGTCGCTGGGTTCTCGCTGGTGTAGCTGCAGTCTGGCCACTGTCCTACGTCTTCTGGTCTCTCTTTTAGGGCTAGTTGTGTTTGTTGTATTTTCAAAAGTATATATGTTTTTGGGAGGAGATTCCCACTGTCCTACTCACGCCGCCATGTTGGCTCCGCCTCTAGTATCTTAATCTCTTCCATCTATTTTTTAACTGGAATTTTTTTTTTTTCATGGTGGTATGAGTTCTTTATTTTGGGTATTAACCCCTTATCAGATATATCATTTGCAAATATTTTCAGTAAGCTGTTCAGTAAGGTGCCGTTTCATTTTGTTGATTGTTTCCTTTGCTGGGCAGGAGTTTTTTAGTTTCATGTCATCCAGTTGTTTATTTTTGCTTTTGTTGTTTTTCCTTGTTGTTTCAGGTTTACAAAATCAGAATATATCATTTATATCAGATATATCATTTGCAAATATTTTCAGTAAGCTGTTCAGTAAGGTGCCGTTTCATTTTGTTGATTGTTTCCTTTGCTGGGCAGGAGTTTTTTTAGTTTCATGTCATCCAGTTGTTTATTTTTGCTTTTGTTGTTTTTCCTTGTTGTTTCAGGTTTACAAAATCAGAAGACCTGTGTCAAGCAGTTTACCACCTAGGTTTTCTTCTAGGAGTTTTATGGTTTCAGGTCTTATGTTTAAATATTTGATGTATTTTGACTTAACTTTTGTGTGTGGTATAATATAGTGGTCCATTTCATTCTTTTTCATGTGGCTGTTAGTTTTCCAGCACCACTTATTGAAGAGACTGTCCTTTACTCATTGTATATTCTTGACTCCTTTGTTGTAAATTAATTGACCACATGTATATGTGTGGTTTTATTTTGGGGCTTTATTCTGTTCCATAGATATATGCAGTACCATTCTATTTTGATTACTGTAGCTCTGTAATAGAGTTTGAAATCAAGGGGCATAATGCTTCCAGCTTTGTTTTTTCTCAAGATTACTTTGACTATTCAGGGTCTTTTGTGGTTTTATTCTCTTTCTTTTATTCTGGGTTTTTAGTGACATTAATATTAGACATTTTTATGTTGTCCTGCAGATCTCTGAGGTTCTGTTCATTTCCTTCCTTTTTTCCTCTCTTCTTCAGCTTGGGATAATTTCTATTGATCTGTCTTTAAATTCATTGAGTTTTTGCCCTGTTATCTCCATTCTTTCATTGAGCTTTTCAGGTGAGTTTTTTTGCTTGTTAAATGTTTTAGTTCTAAGATTTCCATTTGGTTCTATTTTATAGCTTTTATTTACCTGCTGAGACTATTCCATTCATTTCGTCCTTGGAGCATAGTTATGATAGCTAGTCTTTGGTATTTTTAACATTTGAGTCATCTTGCTGTTGGCATCTGTTCAGTGTCTTTACTACTTGCTGGTTGATGAGATTTTCTTGATTCTTCATTTAGTTATTTTGGACAGTTTGAATATTATAAGGCTTTGAGCTTTGTTTAAATCCTGTGGAGAATGTTGATTTGTTGTTTTGTTTTCTTTTGGCAGGCAATTGACCCAGTTAGGTTTTGTCCACAAGATCCAAACTGCCTTTTCTGTGGGCTTTGGTTCTAATGTCAGTCCAGTTTTCAAAGCCTCGGTAATAATAATTGGATCATTTCTGCCTATACCACCCAGGGGTAAACCAGAAATGTGGTTAGTGGTCTACCTAATAGTTTAGTTCTCAAGGCCTTTGGTATGTTGTTTAGGATTAAATTGACATATTACAGTCTGAGGATGAGCCCGGGAGTTCATATACAGCTGTATGGAGTCCATTTCTCTAATTGCTTTATGAATTTCCTCATATTCTCTGGCTCACAGTTGTAATGGTCATTCTACCCCATGTCCCTGCCCCAGTACTCTGGCTAGAAAGATGGGGTTGAGCATCCCAGCTTTGCTTTGTCTTTTTCACGTGTGAATCTGTTTCAGGTGCCAAGAGAATAGAGACCAAAAACCCAACAGGGATTCCATCCTTAATCTCCCTCCTCCACCTTCCACTCCCAGGCACTTTTTTGGACCACAGTTCCTATGGTTAAAGAGGATTCCCTTCACTCTAGGTTCCTGCCTGGCCATAGCTGCCACAAGACTTGGTTTTGTTAGGGGGATATGACAGGAGAGAGGAAAGAAAAACCGAGGGGATTTCTCCTACTTTCTCTGTCCTATACGTCCTCTCCCCCTCATACCATACACACACAGACAGACACCTGTTTCTCAAATCCAAAAGAGAAGGTGCTTTTCTTCAACCTTCTGGGTTCATTCCTGTTATACACATCTGTCAGTTGGGTTGCCTTTGCACCCAGGCCGGGAGATCCTGGAGGAAAGGAAATCACCTACCCCCCCCGCCCCCACATACACACCCCCCCTGGATTGCTTGTGCTTTGAGTTCCGTTTTTCTTCTTTAATCTACCTGCTACCACTGACTTTCAGAGTTCTGCTGCATGTATTCTGTCCAGGGTTTTTAGTTACATTCAGTGGGAGGGACAGGGTAGAGTGTGCTTATTACCTAATCTTAACCAGAATCCTGTTAACTACCTTTTGACATCATATTTCATGGTCCCTGTGTGATGGTGATGATGGTAGTGAATATTAAATGCCTTCTCTGTACCTGAACCAATGCATGAAGCACACATTGTTTAAGTACTGTCTGTGTTCTAATTTCTGAGTATTTAAACAACTCTATGAGATTTGTTATCTCCATTTTTCATTTAGGGGACGTGAGTCACTGCAAAGTTAAGGAACATGCGAGAAGGATATACAGCTAGGCAAGTCATAAGCCAGTTATAACCTAGTATAACTGTCTCTAGAGTTTCAGTCACAACCACCTGACTAAAACTACCTCTATTTCAGTGTGTTTAATATCCATTACCTGAGAAAATGAACAGGATCTCCTATAGTAACTCCACAGCCACTGGGGTTCTTTAAATTTTACTCAAATGATTATTAATCAGCTATGTAATTTTACTTTTCTAGAATGGGCCCTATTAATTAACATCCAAAATTTTCTTTTATTATTATTTAGATTTTGGCTTACTTGAATAGATAGTAATAAAGATCAGGCTTTTTTATTTTGTTTTAAAGAGGATGAAATTCATTTTACTGTTTGGAGGTTAAAAATTTATTATGTATGATGAATTCTTTCCATAATAGGGTTTTTCTTAAAGACGAAAGGACTTTTGTTATATACATAACTTACAAATTTGTAACATTTCATTATTTCTAAGAATCCCCCTTTTTCAACTCAGTAATAAAAATCTATTTTAGGATTTGAAGGAAACTTTATGTATTTTTAACAAGCTATTCATGTGCCCAAAGAAGGGCATAGAGTGAAAAATCAGTATCTTTCTTATTCTAGTTCCTTTAATATTCAGTTCTTCCCATAAATAGGGGAAAAAACTTTAAGTATAGAAAAACACTTTCTTTATGAAAAAGTAAGTTAGAAAAGTAAAAATTTAATAAGTAGTTGAAATGTCTAGAGACCAGCCAGTAGAACAGTATCATGGCCTAAAAACTCATGCTCCTAAATTTAGAACCTGCCATAACCTACATATGAAGATTAGTAGTCTTTTTTTATATAAAGATACAAGTATTTGTTAATTTATGGTGGACTCTTGATGTTCATGGGCAATATGTCCAGACATAATAGTGATTTGACAGGTTAGCAGATGCTGTATGTGCTGAAATTCTCCAGCACTGATATCTTTTGGGGTCTCTATTTACATTGTTATTGCATCATCAGAACTTCTGAATATCTGAGTGAAAATGCTGCACTGTGGTGTGGCTGCTGAGTGGTTGACAAGGAACGCTTACTAGCAAATTGTTTTACAGACAACCAGGTTGAGTTTCTCTTCAGCAGTTCCATGGATATGGGTTCAGTAAAACCATTACTAAAATGTTGTTAATGAGAGGTATTGAACATAGGAAATAGTTATTAGAGACCTTTTGAAATGCATTTTCTTCAGGAATAGAGGTTCACAGGAATGAATTTTCAGGTTCCTGATTGAAATTATTTAAGAACATTTTAACCATCAAGAGCTGCCTTTGTAAATGGGAATGCTGCAAAGTAGCTCTGTTGGTACTAGCAAGCAGTAAGGAATAATTCATTGTTTGAAATGACTTGAAATAGAATGACAGGCATTTAAGTTAGAGTTCCTTATGCCATTACGCTTTACAAAAAGTTTTTATCTAGAGAATTTTCATCTGTTACATTCAGTTTTCATAGTCTAATGTTAAAGAAAACATAATGTTGTTCACTTGGTATTAATATTGCCACCCAAAAAGACCTATTTTAAAATCCTTGTTGCTACTGTTGGTGGTGTTATGCATCCTGACAGTATAAATAAGCCTACCAATAGTTAACTTGCAAAATAAACTATCCACCCCTAAACTCCTCAGGCAAACCTGATTGCTTGCCAAATTACCACCAATTTGACAACATTAAAAAAGGATAGAACAAAAAAGTACTGGCAGTTTTAACACTAAAACCTGGTGACTTGCCTTTCTGGGCCCTCCTTAGAGTTCAGGAATGGTCGTCAGTCCAGAAGTACATCAAGAGCGCTTCTGACAGCAGAGAGGCAATGCTCAAGTAGTTTGTGAGGACCAGTACAGCAGCTAAGAGTTAAATATTACATCTCCTGGGTTGGAGTGGGACTCTTTTGCCTCGCAGATGAAAGGAATGTACTTCTTATTAAAGGCCAGCTCTTGGGGAGCAGAAACTCTTTATCTATAGTAGCTTTTGAGACTCAGGAAAAAAGGAAGACAGAGGGAAGGGAATAGTAAGCACTTGGGGTGATGGAGGAAGTGAATTAGCAATAGATATTTAGAAGCAGCTATAAGGAAAGAGACGGAACCTTTGCATTCTGAGTAAGAGGGTTTTTAAGAGTTGTCTGTGTCTGTATGTAATAGAAAGTGACATAGCTAGCTTGAAGTTTAAATGTCCTTACTAGTTTTCAAGAAGCACAATAGGTAGGTGATTTGCAGAAGCTGTCCTCTTATCCTAGGTAAATTTTAAGTTATCTTTAGAGGCTTATTTTTAGTTGCTACTTCTGGGAGGTAATACCCAATTACCCCGTATTCTCTCCTTTGTTTTAAATAGCATGTATTTATTGTGTGATCATTTTATTGTGATATTGTGTGATAATTTCCAAGTTTTCTTTTCTTTCCCTTCCCTCTGTTGAATAAATGAGTGAATAAATTAATGAATGAAAAAAGGCAAGGTAATCAGTGGGATTATAAGACCATAGAGGAAAGGGTGAACAGTGACAGGAGTTTGTGAGTCAGTACAGCACAGCAACACAGATTCCCTATCTTTGTTTGATGGAATTATCTGTGAAACTGGCTTCTGTAATTGGCCTGCCCATAGTAGAACACCTAGGCTAGTGTTCATAAATGCCTAGCAGGAGAGCTGCAGCCACTTCTCCCTCACTGATCTGTGTAGACCATACATGAAAGAAGAGCACCTCACTCACTGAGCCCAGGTCAAAGCCACTGCTTTGGTTTGAGTTGGCAGACAGATGAAAAACAGTGGCATCCATACTATGGTCTACATGGGCGGCCTGTCTGTGCAAGAATCTAAGGATGCCTTTATCTGTTTGGCTACTGTTTTTTGAAGAGTGAAAAGTTTTTTTGAGTCAGTGTTGTTACAGATTTTGTCATTTTTGAAGGATAATCTTGGAATTTTATGACTTTGCAGAAAGTTTTTATTATTTGATTTGCTTCAGAGAAATAATTTCTGAGTCTAGTTTTTTTGGAAAGATGGCCCTTCTTGAGAATTTGGGCCATTTGAAGAAAAGACACCTTACTTGATTTTGCCTCTAAGGAACCTGAAATTTAAAAATTTTCCAAGCTACTTAATACTGTATGGTAAGAACTAAAGAGAATCCCTTCCTCCCAGAACAAACCAAAAAACACAAATACACTGAATTTTAAAAGATGTTATTCTTTGGCTATTTAGTAAGAGTAAACTGCCCAAATGAATCTTTTAACATGTGTTTTAAACTGACATCCTATGGGAAGGAATTATGTCTGCAGTTTGAAGTAAGTCCAGATTTACACATAAAACAGAACAAATCATTGTTTTATTGGAAATTAAGGAAAAATTGTCCAAAGTGTTCTGAAATTGGGAGAAAATGAACATTATAGGATCTGTGAAATGCTACTGTGGTGAGTGAGTCTAAGTTTTCTAGCTCCTTAAAAAAGTATTATAAAGGAGATAGTCTCAGATATGATGTATATGTTCACAATGGTAACTACTATGTTAAGTGCTTATAAAGAAAAAAAGAGGGAAATACATTGTAGGTGCCAAGGGCAGGCTTTCCCAAGATGTACCATTTTGGCATGCAGACTATGTTGAGCTGAAAATAGTCAAGGTCCAAAAGACAGAAACTTTGACCTTCCCCCAACTGTCTAAAAGAATTTAGGTAGCGCAGGTCCTCTATAACTACATTATAACATAGCTTCAGTGTGGTGGACAGGGAGGAATTTAGCCTGTTTGTCAGAATTCTTCTCTCTGTCCCATGTTTCTTTGTGGCCCAACAAACATTTGTTTACCAAATATTTGGTCTTTCATATTCCTGTGAATTGCTCACCTTTTCCTTTGAAGTCCTAGACCCTTCTTCCCTTCTCCCCTTCTTAGTTCAGGATAACATATATGGCTCTTTGTCCCTGTCTTTGGAATCTCATGTCTGTGTAGATTCCCCACATACGTAACTAAATTCGATTTTCTTCTGTTAATCTGTCTCATTCCGGTTTGAGTCTTAGAAGAACCTTGAAGAGCAGAAGAAAAATTTCCCTCCCCAAGCAATGTTGAAGTGGTATAATTTTTCTAAAAACTCAGAGGACCTTAGATTTCGAAGAATACATTGTATCTAATCCATTTCCCAGCTTGTAAATAAATATGAAAACATTGGAGTAGGTTTTAAAATGGCTGTTTTAAAGCCCAGAAGCTTTTACCTTATACCAAAACTCTCATTTTGCTATTAGCAGATATTTGTAAGTTAGTATCCTTTTAGAATATTAAAGTACAGAACAAGATTAGCAATGTCTTGTTCCTGAACTAGTTGTCAGAATTCTTTATGACTTTTCATGAATTTCACATTATTGTAGTAGGTAGTAGTGGCATGGCTAATTAATCTTTTAATTCTAGATGTCCTTGATGTAGTATAGAAGAAGGTGATGTTTGATTTTCCCCATTAAAAAAGTTGCTATTGAAAAAATGTATTATTTGGAAATCATTTCAAATTTACTCAAGAGTTTGAGGATTGTAAAGAATATCCACATGCCCTTTACCTATTTAGGTAACATTTTACCTCATTTGCTTTGTCATTCATATAGCGTGTGTGACATTTTAGGTAAGTAAGTTATTTGCACAATGGCTCTTTATTTCTAAATACTTGTATTTTCTAAGATTAGGGATATAAATTCTTTCACATGACTAGTTTAGTTACCAACTTCATTACATTAAAAAAGGATACTGTTGCCCCGGCAGCCCCATCTGGGGAGGTCTCTCACTAGGCAGGCAGTATGTCTGCCTGGACAGCGGAGTGCTCTTGACTGATTGGGAAAAATTCAAGATCAGGTCGAACATGTGCCAGCAAGAAAGGAGTTCGTTACGGCAAGAGCAGAAGTGAATGTCAGCAGCCAGTAGGGCAGCAGAGAGCAAGGAACAACAGAGGGAGGAAAGGAAAGTCCATGGAACTCCTGCTCAGCATAGGGCAGCTTCCAGCTTCTAAAGTCAGGGTCACCTGGCACCTAGTGTTCGCTTGATCTGCATGGTATGGGAATTATATTCCAGCCACTCCAGAATCTGGGGGAACCCTGGAGCCCTGGCTGGAGTTAGTTTATGTTCTGAGACCTTCTAGTTCCCTATTGGATTGAAATAAAACAGGGAGAGAGAAAAAAGATTATGATGAGAAAGTGGAAGGAAATAGCAAAGTGATAAAGACACTTAACATGGTAGGTGGAGGTCAGTGAGTTCTCGTCTTTATCAGGAAGAATTCAGAGACAAGTGTAGTAGGCTTATGCAGCAAGAAAGTTTACTTGGTAAGAGTCACATTGAGACTGAAGTATGGGTGACCTCAGAGGAGGCACACTTAAGGATTTAGGGTTTGGGGTGTTACAGGGCCTTTTGGGTAAGCATCAGTATAAAGGATGATGTGTACAGGTGATTCATAGTTCCTTTAAAGTTTTGTCTTAAGAATAGGGTTATTTAGGTGACTGTGTTGATCTGGATCTCAGCATTCTTTACCCACGTAGGTTCTTTGCACTCTGGAGGTCTCTCTGTTGTCTTGGTTACAAAGTTACTTAATTGATTAAGGGGCTGGAAGAAGAGGAAGAATAGTAAGATTAAGTTAAAGCGTAAGATGGGCATTTTTTGCAGGCTAAGTAGATTTTACAATGGCATGACCCATGTTCCATTTCCCAGCTCTGTCTCAATACCTCACAGATTTTATTCCTATTTTGTCAGTTGACCCAATAAAGTTGTTTATAGCAGTTTTGTCCTTCAGTATAGGATCCAGTCCAGGGCCAGATACTGCATTTAGTTGTTATGTCTCTTTAGCCCCCTCTAGTCTGAAACATTTTTACAGCCTTTAATGACCTTGACATTTTGGAAATGTGCTCCTCTTCCCCCTTAATGGAA
This sequence comes from Manis pentadactyla, assembly GCF_030020395.1. Lineage (NCBI taxonomy): Eukaryota > Metazoa > Chordata > Mammalia > Pholidota > Manidae > Manis > Manis pentadactyla. The sequence continues at coordinate 210,479,903 of NC_080019.1, read as the reverse complement.
TGTTCCTCATATCAGGTTTGATGTTTCCTCATGATTAGATTTAGTTTATGCATTCTCAGCTGAAACACTACATAGGGGATATTGTGTCTTCACGGCGTCACTTCTTAGTCACATGATGTCTATTGTGGTGTTGATTTTGATCACTCTACAAAGGTGTTGTCTGATTTTTCCATTGTATGATTACTCGTTTTTCCCCCTGCAACTAATAAGCAGTTTGAGGGATACATTTTATTTATAAGACCATGGAAATACCTGCGCCTCATCAAATTTCCCCCTAGACCTACCTTTCATTTTAAGTACTTCACCAGCAAAAAATAGGATGTCTGTTCTTTTTTCTACTAATGTAAATTGAAATATGAGTAATATTATTACCAGTAACTACTAATTAATGAAATATAAGAAGCATAATAATGCTACTAACTAGATGAATGAGCAGTAGTAGTAACCATTCATATTTGAATCAAAAGTTCTTGGAAAGAAAAGTGACTAACATGTATTTATTAGCCCTATCTTCTCACTTGTCAAGTGGGTGAATTTTGGCAATTAAACAGTTGAGTCATAGTGTGCGTTGTTTAAAAAAGGAAGAGAAGACCACTGTCCTTAGTATGTGGAAGTAGTTTCTTCGGGCAAGAGAAGAAGTTTAGTATGAGGCTGTTGTGCTCCTCATTTCATTCTGCCTTTACAAATTGGCTTGATGACCAAAGCCTTAAAAAAATGATTCTTAGAGAAAAAACCTGAGATGTTTGTCAAAGCAAGTGCTTTTCCACATGTCTTTCCAAGTTTATTGGATTGGTTGGATTGCTGCTGTAGGTGGACAGATCAAGCAGAGCAAAACTTCTTTGCATTTTGTCAATAGCTTGCTTTCTTCATTTGTTCGTTTAAAATAGCAGTTGTAGAATATCTAATCCATTTAGAATTCCTACTTTGAAATACATGATTATTTCACTGTGTTCTCACCAGTGTCAGATACCACAGTTTATGAGCAGCTCTTGTGTGGTGCACCTCTGGTACATTAATCTGTTCACAAAAATACAGGCTGCCCTCCCCACTCTTGCTGTCTTAGGCCAAGGTCAGGGGCTGCCTTGGTGAGTACAGGCCGGCTGCCTCAGCTGTTCTTCCTTCCTGGTGTTCACATTTGCCTTGGTTCTTCACTTTTCTTTAAATTCCTTCCCCTTTTCCATTGGCCTCATTTCTAAGATCTGCAGTAATAAATTAAGGTCTGTATGTTGGAGTTGACTCTAACAGAACTTCTTGGGACAAGGACTGCTTTTAGCCTTGTATGTTAATGAAATTAGGAAAAAGAGCCACATTTCTTTACTGTTGCAGGCATTCATCTCTTTCTTAAATACATTTTAAAAGAGAGGCCTATGAATAAACATAAAACCATAAATGTTAGAGTCGGAAGTGTCTTTGGAATTACTCTTCCAGTTCCCTCTTTTAGAGAAGGTAGATTAATTCCAAAGGTAAAATGACTTACATGTCTAAGTAGAATAACTGGTAATAAGATTCCCTGACTCAGAGGCCAGTCTTCTTTTGACCTTCTTACATTGCTTCAAATTTATTTTGCCCGACCACACAAATTGCAGGAATACTGCCTTGTGAGCTTGGCTTATAGAGTTTGCATTGATGACTACAGTTCTATCCACCATCACAAAAATCACAGTGTGTGCCATTCATATAATATTTATTAAGTGCTTATAATAGTCCTTGGTTTTATTTAAGTGCTTGTTAAATTTGTAAACTAAATAGAATGGTACACAATTAAGTAATATATCTTCAGCATCTATTTCCTAAATTGCTAGTCTCAGTTTAGTGGCATTTTGATAGTGTAGAAGTAAGTTCTGTTACCCAGAGCACAGCTGCCAACAAGTGGTTTAGTCATTCACCACAAGCTCTGAAAAGTGATGATTAAGATTTGACACTAACAAAGAAGTAGAAAATGCTTCCAAGTCTATGAAGTAGTTATACCACAAAATCCATGCATCAAAGTTAACTGATACTTAGTGAATATACTGCTGTACTCAAGACATTTTGGGATTAAGAACCAAAGAACTTGATTACCTAATTTTCAGCCCTTGGAGAGTACCAGTAGCAACCGAATTAGGGGAAGTTATTTAGCATCTGCCAGCAGTAAGAGGTAATGGTGAGTAAAGAGATGAATGAATGTCTAAGAAAGTTCAGGGACACCTCAGTACACTGCAGCCCCTTATATCATTTTATCATGGGGTGGTACTATAATTGATGTTCATAATCATAAAATTTTACTGCCAGAAGGGCCCTTAAGGGTTATGTAATTTAGTTTTGTTATTTTGCAGGTGACAAAATAACCCTCAAACACCGAGAACACATTAAATCATGTTCTGTAGACTGTGTGTGAGAAGTTAGTCAAGTAGTTTTGCATTTTAGGAATGCTTTTGTGCAAGTTACTTCATAAGTTTTGGTGCCTAAAAAGTTTTGCCAGCGTTTCTGTCTTATTCATTATGTAAGACACGTATATCCTAATGATACCAACTAAATGAGGCATTGTCTCACACAGACCTCTCCTCGGAGAATAAGTAAAGCCAATTAGAATACATATAATTGCAATGAAAATCTTTAAGAAAAGTATAACCAACCACTGTTGAGCCATGTGGCCTTGAGAATTGATTACTTTTTTATAAAATAGTAGTGATAATTGCCTGTCCTTATATCATACTAGCTTTTTAAAAAAAATTGTGGTAAGATACGCAAAATAAAATTTTCCATCTGAACTATTTTAAGTGTTCAGTTAGTAGTATTAAGTACATTCGTATTGTTGTGTAACCATCACCACCATTTTGTCTTTCCACACTGAAATTCCCTACCCACAGAGCAGCAAATCCTTTGCTTCCATCTCCCTATCCTTCGGCAGCCACCATTCTACTTCCTGTCTGTGAATTTGACTTCTCTAGGTTCCTCATATAAGTGGAATCACATGGTACTTGTCTGTTTGTAATTGGCCTATTTCCCTTAGCATTGTGTCCTCAAAGTTCATCCATGCTGTAGCATGAATAAAGTTTTTAAGGCTGAATAATATTACATTGTAGGAATAGATCACATTTTGTTTTTTCATTCATCTGCGTATGGACACTTTGATTGCTTCCACCTTTTGGCTATTGTGAATAATGTTGCTGTGAACATGGGCGTACAAGTATCTCTTCGAAGGCCTGCTTTCATTTCTTTTGGGTATATACCCAGAAGTGGAATTGCTGGATCATGTAGTAATTTTTAATTTTTAGGTTTTTGAGGAACTTCCATACTGTTTTCCAGAGCACCTGTATCATATTACAGTGCACTAACAGCAGTGCACTGGGGTTCCAGTTTCTCTACACCCTCACTAACATTTCTTGTTGTTATTATTTTGTTAGTAGTCGTCTGTTAACCTTAAAAATAAAACTCATTTTGCCAGCAAAAATGGGTTTATTCAGGAATAGCATTGGATTGCAGTTTGGGACATGCAAGCTATGGCAAAGCTATAGATAAGTCCCAAGAACAAAGGAGAGGAACATTGTTTTATAGAGGAAAGAGTGGAGTTGGGAGGCTGTTATAAACAAAAAGTCCATTGCAGTAAACTGGGAGTTCTTTGTTTAGTGGCTTCTCATTGGCTGCGTTGTGACAGTCTCTCATTGACTGGGCTGTTGCCTAGGGAGGAGAAAAAACTTTCTTCGTGTTGTGGTGGTAAAGTAGTAACTAAAGCAGTATCCCCTTGCAAGGCCCCTCTCCTCAGGTGGCATCTGCAATTGAGTGGTAGAGCATGAGGGCCCCCTTGCTGATCTTCTGGCTCCATGTCAATGAAGTTCCCTTTATTTTCATACGTGCTAATGGGTATGAGGTTGTATCTCTGTGGTTTTGATTTGCATTTCCCTAATAATTAGTGATGATGAGCATCTTTTCATGTATTATACATTTGTGAATTTCCTTTGGAAAATGTCTATTCAAATCCTTTGACCATTTTTCTTTTCCATTTTATTAAGACTTTTAAAAGCAGTTTTAGGTTCACTGCATAATTGAGGGGAAGGTACAGATATTTCTCATATACCCTGTGCCTCTACACTCACAGCTTCCCCACATCCTACAGCAGAGTGGTCCATTTGGTATAACTGATGCACTTATATTGAGATATCATAATTACCAAGTACATTATGGCTTACTCTTTGTGTTGTACATTCTCTAGGTTTGGACAAATGAAATGTATGACATGTATCCATCATTATGGTATCATGCAGGGTATATCTGTTGCTTAAAAAATCCTCAGAGCTCTGCCTATTCAGCCCTCCAAGCCCTGGCAACCATTGATCTTTTTACTGTTTCCATAGTTTTGCCTTTTTCAGAATGTCAAATTTTAGAATGATACATTATGTAGGCTTTCCAGATTGGATCTTTAATTTAGATACACATTTAGGGTTCCTCCATGTCTATTTTTGGCTTGGTAGCTCATTTCTTTTTTGTGGTGAATAATATTTCATTACCTGAATATAATACAGTCTGTTTATTCAGTTGCTGAATGACCTCTTGGTGGCTTCCAGGTTTTTGTAATTATGAATAAAGATGCTACAATCATTAACATACAGGCTTTTGTGTGGACCTGAGTTTTCAACTCCTTTGGGAGTTGAATATACCAAGGATCATGATTGCTGGGTTGTATGGTAAGAGTATGTTTGGTTTTATAAGAAACCACCAAACTGCCTTCCACAGTGGCTGTACTCTTTTGCATTCCAACCACACATGAGTGAGAGTTCCCGTTGCTCCACGTCCTAACCAATATTTGGTGTTACCTGTGTAATAAAGTTTGGCCACTCTATTAAAGTGTGCAGTGGCATCTGATCATTTTAATTCCCCGATGACTTATGATGTGAAACGTCTTCTCATGTGCTTTTTTGCTGTCTGTGTATCTGCTTTGGTAAGGTGTCTGTTAAAGGTCTTTGGCCCATATTTTAACTGGATTGCTTGTTTTCATATGTTGAGTTTTAAGAGTTCTTTGTGTATTTTGGGTAATAGGCCTTTATTGGGTGTATCTTTTACAAATATTTTTTCCTATTCTGTGGCTTGTCTTGTAACTCTCTTGACAATTGTCTTTCACAGAGCAGAAGTTTTTAATTTTAATGAAGTCCATCTTATTAATTATTTATTTCGTGGAGTGTTGCCTTTGCCCATTTTTAAAATCAGGTTATATTTTTTGTCATGACTAATTTTGATATATGTGATTATGATATCATGAGTAGGTTTTTACATATAAATGAAATATGTGAAAGGTCTGAGAATTACAGTGTCTCATAAAAATGAAAGTAATGATTATGGTGGTTTTATCATTCCGAAATCAGCACCAAAGAGGTAGTAGCACTTGTTGAAGTTATGTAGAGGAAATTTGTAAAATTGAAATTCATTGTGCTCCCAACTTGTGCATTGTTTTGGAATGTGTGTGGCTAGCATAAGGTCACAGCAAACAACTGGCCAGTGTTAGAGCCTTGAAAATAGTTCTATTTGTTTAACCAATCCCTTGTTGAGATAGTTCATGATCCTGGGCTATTTACTTAAAATGTAAGTATCAGGTCAAATGAGAAATTTATATTTTGTAAATATAATATGTAAATATGTAAATATATAAAATCACTATTAACTGTGACTTATTAGATGTACTTCACAATTGTAGTTAAAGAATATGCCAAGAAATGTGGAAGACCTGTTATAAGAATTATAATACTTTACTGAAAAGGATATAAAAGATTTGAATGTTTGAGTGTGTAAACCATGTGCCTGGATGGAAAGACTTGATAGTGGTTAAATATCAAGAATTGATATGCTATTAATTGATACAGTATCAAGAATTGATAATTAATACACTTAATGTCATTCTAGTCAATATTTTAACAATTATTAATTTCTGAAGTTTATTTGGAATGTAAGATATGAACCAATTTCAAAACATTCCAAATTTTTGATCTGTTACGTAGAATAATATGTAGTATAAGCTGCAGTATTTCATATAGTCCTAATTTAGGAATAAATAGACTAAATGGAAAAGAATTGAAGACTCAGACATAGAAATGTCTCTATATGGAATTTGGCATATCACTTCAAATTAGTTAGGAAAGTGGATTTTTTAATGAGGAATGGGAATATTTATTGGTTATCCATTTGAAAAAGAAACTTTCTTGCACTGTATCATCAAAATCCAGATGGATGAACACTGTACATTTGAAAAAGTCACTCAAATACTATTAGAAAATATTTAATTTTAATCTTTTGATAGGAAGGCAGTAAACCAAAAAGAACGGAATTGATTACATAACTTCTATATGACAAAACATTTTATAAGCCTTGTTAAAAGACAAACTCGGAAAAGCTATTTAGCAGTTGATATTAGCAGTTATTGTCAGAATAATTTAAATGCTAAAAATGGAAAACTTTGAAGCTTTACTTTTGATTTTCTTCTATTTTATGTGTGAAAATTTATGGATATGTTGGGGAATTAATAAATTTTCATATATTTGTAATATACAATATATATATTTTTAAACTTAAGGGAATATGTTAAAAACAATACTTTATTTCAAAAATATATTGTTTTAATGGGAGAGTATATCTTTTTATAAACAACATAATGTACCTCTTTGAGAACTGTGGGTATAAGGAATGTTTTCTTAGGGCAGATTGTTAACACTACTACAAAATTTGTTATTTACTAAAATTGGTAACTGTTGATGCTATAAGGTTATGCATTGCTGTATGTCTTAATAAATATTGATTAGTCTAACTTCAGATGTTTTCTTTTGTTCAGTCAGGTCAATTCAGTGAAGACATGATACCCACTGTGGGCTTCAATATGAGGAAAGTAACTAAAGGTAACGTCACGATAAAGGTATGTCATCTCCTTGCCATACTTGACTTAAATTGTTAGCATATACAGCTAGGGGTTTTTCTGTTTCTTTGTTTTTTTTACACGAATATCAGCAGTTCTTAACTAATGAATGAGCATGTTCCAAAAGACTGTAAATCAGTTTTTTTCTTTCTCTAATATATCAAAATGTATGAGTTGAAATGTTGTTAAGTACCCATAAAAAAAAACAGCATGTCGGTTGACAGAAGTAAAATTGGGGATTTAGTTGTTCCAAGGAAATAAAAATCACATCTTCAGAGTATGTGGAATGTGGTATTACATTATTTTGTGAACAGCATTTTATTTTGAAGGAATTTTTTATTTATAACATTGCTAACTTAATATTATATTTGTGATAACAAATATGATAACTCAGTTTTCCCTTTCGTTACTATTAAGCCCTAAAATACTGCAAAACTGGAAGAAGTTAACTAACATAATTTTGTTCTTAGAATGAGTTTGACAGGTTTAAATCCTGGACTGTTTACTAGGGGCCATATTTTAGGCTCTTTTGCGTGAGTACAGTACTTCATGGGAGTTTACTTCTACAGCCTGAGCCCTTATGGCCATTTCACCCAATTCTTGTGGCTCACAGAAGCTGTTTACTAAATTCTTTCTGTAGCTCATCCAATGAAGCTTCTAATTTTTCATGTATATGTCTCTTGGTGCATGTGACCTGTGTCTGTAGCTAAACTGGAAGCCTTTTGAAGATAAATATGATGACCTAAAACATTTATGTAGCTCAGTGCCCAGAACATTACTCTACAGAGCAGGCATAACAATTAAGTTATTGTGAGTAGTGGCTTTTATATGAATACAATAATTTTATGTAAGAAAAACACGCAGGTAGGAATGTCTGTTGGCTGTGTTTTTACAGAATAATTAAAAACATTTAGGCATTAATGTATACCCAGTCAGACTATTAAACTTTAATAGATTCTGAATGAACTGTTGTTTTCAGTAATGGCATTCAAATCTGGCAAATGCATAATTCTGTAGATTTCAAAAATGTTATCTTAATGGTATGTATTTTCAGTATTGGAAATTTATTGGTTAACAGGCAAAGAAAGTATTACACAAAGACTCTATCTTTGCTCAAGCAGAACTTATTAGATCTAGTATAAACATTAAATATGAATTTCAGGCTTAGAAGTGGCCCTAAGAACTCCCAGATTAAGAGCTTGTTTGAGCTCAAGTTTTTTCAGGAGCAATAGGCTCTAACACTGTGGACATGAGCGATTCTGACCAATCTTTCTTCCTTCTGCTTTTTCCTTCAATGTATTGTTTGAAATATCTTTAATAATAATTGTCTGTTTTCATTTTTTTTCCTTCAATGTATTACTTGAAATACCTTTATTAAGAATTGTCTGTCTTGATTTAAAGATTTGGGACATAGGAGGACAGCCCCGATTCCGGAGCATGTGGGAACGGTACTGCAGAGGAGTCAATGCTATTGTGTAAGCACTTTTTTTAAAAGTCAATTTAGGTTTCAAGGAAAAAAATTTGTTTTTAATACTTCCCAAAGGCTCAAATTTTCAGGCAATATAAATATTTCTTAGATATTTTCTTAATGTAATCCCGTTAACATGAAGCTCAAAAAAATTTAATAACAGAATGAGAGTTTTGTTTTTTGCTTATGCAGCTAAGAGCCAAAGGATATAAATGTTTTATTATCATATATTGGCACCTAAGAACAGCCTGTTTAAAAGTATTTTTGGGTGCTGAGCTTCCCCCCAACCCAAAGCCCCACCCTTTCCTCTGTAGCAACCATCTTAGTTTATTCTCCATGTTTATGAGTCTATTTCTATTTTTTTTTTTAGATTCCATATATAAGTGAAATCATACAGTTTTTAAATCTTTTCTGTCTCATTTATCTCACTTGGCATAACACCCTCTAGGTCCATCCATGTTGTTGCAAATGGCAACATTTGTTCTTTTTCATGTCTGAGTAACATTCCATTATATATATGTACTACATCTTACTTAGGTTGCTTACATATCTTGGCTATTGTAAATAATGCTGCAGCAAACATAGGGGTGTCTTGTCAGATACATCATTTGTAAAAACATTCTTCTATTCCGTAGGTTGCCTTTTTATTCTGTTGATATTTTCCTTTGGTGTGTAGAAACTGTTGAGTTTGATGTAGTCTCACTTATTTTTGCTTTTGTTTCCCTTGTCTGGGGTGATATATCCAATAAAAAGTTTTACAAAGGCCAGTGTTCAAGAGTTTATTACCTATGTTTTGTTTTAGGAATTTTATGGTTTTAAGTCTTACATTTAGGTCTTTAATCCATTTTGAGTTTATTTTTGTGTCTGGTGTAAGACAGTGACCCAGTTGCATTCTTCTGCGTGTAGTGTCAGTTTTCCCAACACCATTTATTGAAGAGACTGTCTTTTCCTCATTGTATATTCTTGCCTTTTTGGGACTTATTCTTTAGTGCTGCTTTAACATTTTTCTCTTTGAGGTTGTCTTAAATTACTGTAAGTGGGATGGATAAAATCAGAAAGAATAAAGTCTCAGAAAGTACAGTCTTGTTAGCATTTGCCAGATTGTACAATATGGAATATTTATTACCCTAAAATTTCAGTAGGTGTTTTATAAAGAAAGTATCTATAGGGTCATTTAGGAGGATGTCTACCATATATTGAGACCAGTCCTGTGTTAAGCATTTCATTTCCATCAGTATCCGTCAAGGTAGGAAGAGAACTAGGAGTATCTGATCTTTCAGAAGCAGAGAGAAAGAAACTGTTTCATGAAAGGAGGAGGAAGACCAAAATCTATCAGGATGACTGACTAGGCTTTTATTTATCTAGGATTTTATTTTGGTTAACAATTTCAGTAGTGTAAATCTTAAGAAAAATATGTTGTTAATTGTGACCATCAAAGAATATGGAGAAGGCAAATTGAAATCACTTTTTTTTTAAGTTACATGATAGATGCTGCAGATCGTGAAAAGATAGAAGCCTCTCGAAATGAACTACATAATCTTCTAGATAAACCACAGTTACAAGGAATTCCAGTAAGTATGGAGTATTTGTTATTGTGTATTATATGATTATAATATTTATAATTATAATAATATAATTAAATTATGTAATTTTAAATTACAATTATGTGTATTATGTTTGAAATTAGTAAAATGTCTTCTGTTTTAAATTCTGGAAGGCTTATATTTACTGAGTATCTGCCATATACTGGACGCTGTGCTATTATTCATTTCTTAACCAGCTATTTATTAAACTATATGCAGTAGGAACAGTGCTTAGGCCTGGGGATATAGTGATGAGCAGAGGTGGATGGAAACACGTTTCCTGATGTCATGGAGTTTGTGGTTGATAAAGTAAGAAAGGTAGATAAAATGAAATTACTTGAATAATAACAGCTGTTCTAAGTGCTATGAAGGAGAGGTACAGGGGTGTGAGAGTTTTAAGTTAGAGGGGAGATTTGATGTAGTTTGAGGGAAGAAAGGATTCCCTGAGGAAGTGATGCTTCAGCTGAGATGTAAGTGTTGTGTGGTCATGTGAGGGATGTGACAACTGGAGGAAGAGGGAGTTTCAGACAGTGGCTCTTTGGTAGGAGGAAGCAGGGCCCTGAGAGGAGGACGGTGTCTCCAGAGCACAGAGCAAAGTGGGGAGGGTGGGGCCCACTGCGGCGAGCCCTGTGGCAGCCAGGCCATTGTTGGGGAGTCTGCTGGGTGGACTGTGTAGTAATGATCAGATTTATTTTTGAAATCAGAAAATGATTTCAGTTTAAGAATGGATTGAAGTGTCAAGAAGGAAAATATAGAGGACAATTTTCGGAAGCTGTTGAAGTTGCCTTGGCAAATTACAGTAGTATGGATTAGTATGGTAGTAGATAGGATGGTGAGAACGAAACAGATTTTGGTCATATTTAGGAACACAGTCCACCTTGCTAATGAGTTAGGAGAGGAGAAATGGAAAGAATAATTCCTAATTTCTAGCTCTGTAGTCAGATGGAAGGTGGTGTCATTTGTTGAGCTAAGGAAGGCTAGAAAAGGACCAGGCTTTAGCCTCAGGACAAGCTCATGAGTGTCAGGTACTTGAGGTATATTATCTCCGTTAATCCTCACAACTTATTGAGGTTGATGGTGTTACCCCTCCCTTATAATAGTTGTTATTCACTGAAGATCACATGACTACTAGTATTTTGTGTATCCAGGTTTTGAGTCCATATCTGTCTGACTTCAAAGCCTATTTTTCTTTTGTATTAAAAACTAATTCTATATACTATAGGTAAAAATCAGTCTTATCTTAGTCACTGTAATTGCTAGCAATAGAAAGCCAATTTAAGTAGAAAGGACTTCATTGAAAGGCTGTTGGGTAGCTCAGAGAGTCTCTGAGAAGGCTGCATTTCACTAACTTGGAACAAAGGAAGCTAAACAGTTGCCAGTATCACATCCCATCTCACAGCCTAAAACAAGCCTGGTGACCACATGCAGTTTCTGAACACCAGACACGATTGCTGTGATTGGCAGGTCATCTTCTGAAGCCCCTTGCCTATCAGAATGGGTTCTCTATCCCTGCTCTTTTGTAAAACTGACTCTGCACTCAAATTTTTGGTTGATCTAGATTATGTGTTCATGCTCTAGCAGAAAGTAGAGCTGGGAAGAAAATTATCTATAGAAGCAAGTAGCTTTATTGGGATGCAGGTTCTTAAGGTAGGAGATTTCTTAAATGTAGGAAGAGGGCTAAGATGCCAGGCAACCCCTATAGTGACAGCTGATTACAAATGACCGCTGGTGTATTATTGGAAGCTCAGGCATGTCCAGCTTGGGAATCTGTAAGAGTATGGAGAGAGTTAGGAGCTGGGGGAGGGAAGGCAGTCTACCAAAGCTGCTGAGATTTGACTCTTGGCTCTCTAACTCCCTTAACATTCTCTTGAGAGCTCCCCTTGCCCCTGGCTTCTTGTACCTCTGTCCTAGTTTCTTTGTCCTTTGTATGAAATAAGAGCCTAGGACCTATGAGTAGAATTGGTCAGGGGTGGGGTTGGGGTGTGTTAAGTGAAAGATAGGTATGCTGAGATTGACATGGTGTGTACTTTATTGGGATGGGTGATAGATAGAAGTTCTTAGAAAACACTAACCTAGAGTATGGATGCTGTGAAATCATTAGAGCACTCACATTTTTTGCTTTCTGCAAGGCAGAAAGGATGGATCTGGGAAAGAGTGGTAACTGGGAAGCCCATCTCTGTTTTCCTTTCTTTTCAAAGCACATCAAGCCATCAGATGACCAGAGTTACTCCCAGAGTTTATAGTTGTTGTCTTTATCCTGGTCCCCAGATTTATCCATCTTGTTAGAATACTTGTACATGATAGTCTGTAGGATGGATCTGGAATTTTGAAAGCTTATTCATGTGTTCACATGATTAATGGTTAAAAAAGTCATTCTTTCACCATTGATTGTTAAGAGCATATTCACATTTTGGTTAAGATTTCTTAAGAAATAGTATAATGCATACCATAGGCTTTAGAATATTTCAAGTAGAAGTTGGCAGCCACTTACTGAATTAAAGACATTTCTGTGGTAGCAATTAAAAGAATGGTAATTTGAACGATTAAATGATATAGGCCATATCATAATACTAAATATGCTTTAATATTATGGCATATTTTTACGGGTAACATTCCAGTTTTAATATCTACAGATATGAATATGGTATGCTCTGTGACATTTTCTTATATAAAATCTTAATATCTTTTCTTTTTAAAGGTGCTAGTACTTGGAAACAAGAGAGATCTTCCAAATGCCTTGGATGAGAAACAACTAATTGAAAAAATGTATGTTTTAAGAATGAATAATGGTGTTTAAAAAAAAATCTGATTCTAAATTATACTATTTTGCCCACTACTTTGTTTAGAATTGTTACTTTATTCAGTAATGATCATAGCCATGGTAGATAAACTTGGCCTACCAGAGAAACAAATTCCTAAAATTTTAGTAGTAGTAAGGTAATTTATTCAGTATAGTAACAATAAAAAACAAGTAAAGAATGAAAATATGACAGTTGTTTTAAGCACAGACTTACTCTCTTAATTCTGCTTCCTGTAGGAATCTGTCTGCTATTCAGGATAGAGAAATTTGCTGCTATTCAATTTCTTGCAAAGAAAAGGATAATATAGGTAAGAACTGACTGGTTGTTTTTGGAAGAACTGTGTATATTTGGCAGGGATGTTTAATGCTTCCTACTGTGTATTATCCCCATTTCTATGTAAGTTCCTTTACAGACTACTGTTGCTTTTGCTTCAGGAAAAAGAATAGATGTTATCCTTTTTGACAGTAACTATAATATCCTGAATTCTACCCTCTGCTATTTAAAGAAGTAAATGCAGTAAAGACATAAAATTAAGCATTAAGTGATACCAATTTATTGTATTAATTTTTGCAGAGCTCATATCCAGCTGTGCTTTATGACAAAATGACGTTTTTGAAATAAGACTTTACAAAACTTGGTTTATTGGCAGTATAACAATTTTTCATTATTGAACCCATATATTACTGCAGCATGTTAGTACTCTATTGAAGGTATAAGCCATTATCTACTTAATGTCTGTATTAATTTCCTAGGATTGCCATAGAAAAGTACAACAAACTGGGTGGGTTAAAACAGCAGAAATTTATTCTCTTAAGTTTAGGAGGCTATTAGTCCCAAATCGTGGTGTCAACAGGGCCGTGCTTTCTCTGAGGCTCCTGGGGATCCTTCCTTGACTTTCCTAGCTTGTGTTGGTTGCAGGCAGTCTTTGGTTTTCCTTGTCTTGTAGATACATCACTCCAGTTTCTGCCTCCAGCTTCACATGGCCTCCTTCTCTGTGTGTGTCTCTTTGTGTCTGTCCTCTCTGACCGAGATACTTGTCATTGGATTAGGGCCTGTCCTAATCCATTGTGATCTCATTTTATATCTGTAAAGACTCTATTTCCAAAAAATCCTGAGGTTCTGGGTAGATGTGAATTTTGGGGGGACACTAAGGATTCAGTACAGTATCCCTAAAGAATGTCTGGCTTAACTTTAGTCTCTTAAATATGGTAAGGGATTATTTAATAAAAGTATATTGGAATGGGGAAGAGAGTCAAAAGGTAAAAGAACAAAAAAAGATGAATGGAAGCATTTGACAGGATGAAAAGCCATTCAACATGTAGACAGCTACGTAAGTGAGAAGACCTATCACAGTGCAATAAAACATTCTCACACTAAAGGACACTTTCATGACTAAAGCTACTCAAGTTAAGTCACCCAGTTCTTGTGTGGCATGATACACTCACCAGAGTTTGAAAGAAGAGTTAAATGAATGTATGTGCTTTGAAACAGATGGGTAGATGCCTAGGGATTTTCATGGCTCATTCACTTCTCACAGTTCAGTGGTCACTGGTGAAAAAATCTCCCTGGGTCACACTTTCTATGACCATTTTCTGTGGGTCATAGAAAAATGAGGCTGTCCATCAATTCTGACAGTGGACTAGAAACAAAATGGGCTTTGGAGTCAGGTAACTCAGGCTGAAACACTTGGTCCAAAAATACCTTCTGGTTGGCCTTGGACAAAGCACTTAACTTCCCTGATCCTCCAGTGTTTTATCATCTATAAAATGGGGATAATGGCAACAGCTTCAAAACTCTACTGTGAGAAGGAATGAAAAAATGGGTTGCAGTGTTTGACATATGGTGGACATCAAACGGCTGTATTAGTTTTCTACTTCTGCTGTGAGAAGCCTGTCATGGATCTCACTGAACTGTAATCAAGGACTAAAGTTACAGGTTGTGCTCCTTCTGGAGACAAGGGGAGAATGCATTTCCTTGTACTTTTTGGCTTCTAAGGACTGCTGCATTTTTGGCTTAGGGCTCTTCCCTCCATCTTCAAAGCCAAAAACATTATATCTCTCTGACACTTCTTCCATGGTCACATCTCCAATTAAAAAGAAAAAAAGTGTATTGGAGTAAGAGGTAATAAATAAATCCTGCCAAAATATTGCATTAAAAAAGTATTCTAATATTTTTTCTTTAGTCATCATTCAATATGTATTGGTTCTCAGGGTACTTAACTTTCTTTCCAAGTTAGTTCCACATCTCAGTTCCTTCTCCACCCTACTTCAAGCATGCTCTGATGTGGTCAAAGTATTGATAATCTTCTGGTTGATTTGGGGTTTCCTTTAAAGACCACCCAAAGCAATCTGAGCCTGATACTTTACTGATGGACACAAACACTCCTCTTAAATTAAATGAATAGAATTAGTGACTTGTTACTTTGGGAGCTTTCAGTTAATTTGAGAACAGATTGTTCAAACACTTAGGGTTAGAGTTATTTATTTTTTATCCACTCTTATGAAGGTTTCACATGAGCACAATTGTGGTCACTACATTCACCCATATTATCAAGTACCCCCAACACCCCATCACAGTCACTGTCCATCAGTATAATAAGATGCCACAGAGTCACT
Organism: Manis pentadactyla; assembly: GCF_030020395.1. Lineage (NCBI taxonomy): Eukaryota > Metazoa > Chordata > Mammalia > Pholidota > Manidae > Manis > Manis pentadactyla. Next base: position 210,464,559 of record NC_080019.1, on the reverse strand, counting down.
ACTTGTCTTCTCTGTGTCACACCATCTTCCCCATGACCCCACCTACACCATATGTGCCAATCATAATGCCCCTCAATCCCCTTATCTCTCCCTTCCCACCCACCCTTCCCCACCCCTCCCCTTTGGTAACTGCTAGTCCCTTCTTGGAGTCTGTGAGTCTGCTGCTGTTTTGTTCCTTCAGTTATGCTTCGTTGTTATACTCCGCAAATGAGGGAAATCATTTGGTACTTGTCTTTCTCCACCTGGCTTATTTCACTGAGCATACTACTCTCTAGCTCCATCCATGTTGTTGCAAATGGTAGGGTTTGTTTTCTTCTTATGACTGAATAATATTCCATTGTGTATATGTACCACATCTTCTTTATCCATTCATCTACTGATGGACACTTCGGTTGCTTCCCTATCTTGACTGTTGTAAATAGTGCTGTGATAAACATAGGGGTGCATATATCTTTTTGAATCTGGGATCGTGTTTTCTTTGGGTAAATTCTTAGGAGTGGAATTCCTGGGTCAAATGGTATTTCTATTGGGGAACCTCTGTATTGCTTTCCACAATGGTTGAACTAATTTACATTCCCGTCAACAGTGTAGGAAGGTTCCCCTTTCTCTGCATCCTTGCCCGCATTTGTTGTTCTTGTCTTTTTGATGTTGGCCATCCTAACTGGTGTGAGGTGATATCTCATTGTGGTTTTAATTTTCATTTCCCTGATAATTAGCGATGTGGAGCATTTTTTCATGTGCCTGTTGGCCATCTGAATTCCTTCTCTGGAGAAGTATCTGTTCAGATCCTTTGCCCGTGTTTTAATTGGGTTATTTGCTTTCTGGGTGTTGAGGCATGTGAGTTCTTTATATATTTTGGATGTTAACCCCTTGTTTATGAATATATTCTCCCATACTATAGGATGCCTTTTTGTTATACTATGGGGTTATTTAGAGTTTATTAAAAAAACTTTTTTTCTCTCTCTGTTTTGGAAATTTTAAATTGTGCCCCCAAGAGGGTATTTACCAATGGTTCTCACTGAAGGATTTTACCCCCTAGGAGAGATTTGGCAATGCCTAGAAACATTTTTCGTTGTCACAGTGAGGAGGGTGATGCTGTCATCTAGTGGATGGAGACCAGGGATGTTCTAAAAATCCTATAGCCCTCACAGTTAAGCATTGTCCAGTTGTGGTGAGGATGAAACCCTGTTCTACACTAGCCATGATTTTTAGTACATTGTACTATATACTGTAGGTCTGTTACTCCCTTATATATATCTCTATTTCCTAAAATAGGGGGAAAAAGTTTTTGAAGGGAGGAAGAAAATCCTTTGTTTTACTACTATGACAAACTAGCTAAATGTTTTCCTGGAAAAATCTTGTGAGCTCATTTAGGAATTAATGCCGGAGAGCTGGTGAGAACTTCTGCTGTTTGAAAGCAATCTTCATAGTCTGTTGTCGAGCTCCATAGTCACCAGGTTTGTGACTATAGGACCAGTTCACTCAGTATTATCAAGCCCAAGAAAACTGATCCACTCTAACTAGATTCAAAATGAGTTGTTTGTAAATCAGAATGCATATTTATTTGGAGCAAGAAATGCAACTTACTAGCTGAGTAGATTAGACTCTTTTGGGTAATCAAGTCAGAACACCCTCCCTAATTTCAGCTTTTGTAATGCATTTAGTACCAAATTTATGAATTTTTAAAATTGTTACAAAAAGTATTTCAGTGCACATGGGGTGTATGTTACACTTCCAGGGTCCTAATGTGGTACATGAAGTACCTTAGTTGTATAAGTAATGTGTCCTGATACCACACAGAACAGATTACTTCGGGGAAGATGATCTTTGCAATGATGGCTCATACTTGTGGCCCTGTTTGCCATGGAAGATGACTCTTCCTTATCTGAGTATCTTACTTCTTTCCTGCCTTTGTATCAGGTCTTAAGGATCCATCTGTCTTTAAGATATGACTTCTTTCCAGTGTCCACAAGTTTTTTTTTCTGCTACTTCTTTTTAGTGAACATCTTAAATACTTAAACCTAGTCATTTCACTTTCAGATTTATCTTTTACCCATTCAGTTCAAATAAATGTGGCTTTGCTCTTACTACGCACTGCTATCCTCCTTTTGAAAAGCAAATGACCCACCTCAGCGGTTGGGTTAAAGTGTTTCCACAACTCTGAACAGGTCATGTTTGTTCAGGTCTCAGCTCTAGGCTAGGCTATTCTTCATATGTGTGTGGCTTATAGATTCTCTAAAGCATGTTAGCTGGGAAACTAGGTGACTGAATTTGCCCTTGTCTGTCAGGCTTGGCAGAGTGCTGCTTCTAATAGATAGTTACATACCCTTTATGTGTATAACACATTTTAAAGAACTCAAGGACAGTAACTCAGTGTTTTGATTTGGTTACCTTGTCAGTCGAAGTGCCTTTCCTGGCTAACTTCAGCTCTCATCTAGGCCAGAAAGTCTTTCTCACTGACTGTAATCAGTCCTGTCAGCTCTCTGTAGTAAGCATCCTCATTTGACCCGACTGCATCCCTGCAGCACTTGTTTGCTTCAGGCCTTTATCCCATTCCTATCCTGTTATGACAGTCAGTTTCCATATTGGCAGCCCTCCAGTTGTCCTTCGCCATTGCCGCTGTTGAACTTACTAAAGTAAACTATTATAATTTCTCTGCTTAAAATTCTCCAGTAACTTCTTACTGACTTGAGAATAAAATACAAACTTCTTAGCATCTTAGAATGGCATATACAAGGTTATCCGGCTCCTTCCAACCCTGTGGTTCTCAACTGAGGATAGTTTTGCCCCCCAAGGGGACATATGGCAACATCTGGAGACATTACCAGTTGTCACAACTGAGAATGGAGTGGGGAGTGGGCAGTAATAATAGCATCTAGTGGTAAAGGTCATGGATGCCACAAAATATTCTGCTGAATACACAAAAAAACATCCTTTCTTCCCAGCAAAGAATTATCCTGCCCCAGATATCAAAAGGGTGAAGTTGAGAACCCCCTGCTCTAACCTCAGCCATGAGTGGTGACCCCTTTTCCCACCCACGTGCTTCAGCCACACTTACTAAGTAAAATCCTTCTGAGCTCCACTGTTTCATGCTGCAGTTTATTCTTTTGCTTTTGCTCTTTCTTTTGCTTGGAATTCTGTGGGGCAGTTCCTAACCCCAAATGACTACTTGTAAGTTTTCTGTTTTCTAAAAGCTGTTTGAGGGCACCGAGGGATTCTCCCACTTGTTTGCATTCTTGGCACTTCACGTACAGTTTATAGGCAATCAGTAAACTTTTGAATGAATAAAAGATGGAACACACTGTTCTGTACACATAGAGATTCTTCAGTCTCATAATTCCTCAGATGATCCCCTTTAAGCTCAGGTAATGGAGAACAGTAGGGCCCAGCATGTGCTTTGAAATAGCCTCATTTTGAATATTATCTGTTTAGTTTTTGAACTTGGGTATCTAATGCCTTCACTTTTTCCCCCTCTCTGTCTTTAGATATCACACTTCAGTGGCTTATTCAACATTCAAAATCTAGAAGAAGCTGAAGCATCTCCTGAAGTCTTCCAGTCCTTCCTGGCTATAATCCTAGATTTATTGTCCAATCCTCTGAAGTACTTCCCAGAATACGGTCCTTCCTAAACCCAAGAAATTGCCTTTTTCAGAGTTTTTTTCTCATGTGCACTGCTGAAGATGTGTATCCCTAATCCTTCATAAAGAATCAGCTAGAGTTGTCATGATAAAGCCAGCACACAAAAAGGCTTCTTATACATACTTGTCTTAGTGTGTGGAGCTTTTTTTTTAAAAACAACAACAATAACACTTTAACCATCTTAAATCAAGAAAATAGTGTATTTCTGTTTCGGTCTTTCTGGGCCAGATTTTTGTATTGGTTTTCAGTAAATGTCTATCTATGATATTTCATTATAGAGTCCATTAGCTTAATATGATACTGACTTGATACAGCATGAAGTTTCTAGTGCCACACACAGTATTTAGAAAACCTTTAGCCTGACTCATGTGGGATATAAACATAATGTTTATGTATCTCACAAATGCATGTGAAATGTATAATTACACCTTAGGAATTAAAAAAATGGTCACAAAGAGTGAGCAGAGGCACCAGATCAGTGTTGTTATGGGTTCTTTACACTGGTGAGGTCAAATGTGACGTATTTAAAAAACATTCTGCTTTCTGATAATTCTTCATCACCAGATGGCAGTTGGGGGTATGGGAGGAACTAAGGCATGCTGTTTTCTATCTGTCCAGGTCATTTCTTCTATATTTTTTCTTCTTTTTTTTCAGGTTCAACACTTTTTTAAGGGGTTGGGAATTGAAGATTTTCTCAAAAGCTTTCATGAATTTAGAGCATTCCAGCCAATATAATAAAATGTGTTCAGAACGTCAGATTTTGTTCAAACCCCTGTTTTTTCTATCTCCAGTCATTACGTCCGTGCTGCAGCATGACACTCTCTTGACTTTTTATATCCAGTCATAAAGGTGACTTTCAGCACAATAGATACTTATAAACAAATAAAAATTCTTATTTTTTCTCTTACTGATGTAAGTTTGGCACTCTTTTGCCTGGTGCCAGCTGACATCTCAATTATTGTGACAACTCTAGACCTGCCTGCTCTATCCAATGTAATCATGCGCAATGTCTGCAGGTTGTTTAATAATCACACAGAGAACCGAGGAATTGATGCTGTTCGTTGTTGGCTTCTGTGATACCGAGATGTATAAAAAGTTAAAGTGAACATGTTCTGTAGGTTAATTATCTCCATAGACATAAAGGGACATGCTGATACCGGTTCACTTGTAAGCTGTTGTGTGCATACCCACAGTAGTAGATGAAACTCTCTGGTATATACCTGCTTATGTGTGCCTCACACTGTGTGTGATCATTTCTTTTGTTAAGCAGCACTCCTGTAGACAGTGCATTTCCAAATGTGTTGAGCACTTCAAGTGCAATTGACAGTAAGTTCTAATGAATACCAATTTTAATTTATAGACTGCCATGGCCTTAACAATATTCTGTACAAAATACTGCACTGTGTTGCACAGACACTACTTGTTTTTCTCCATTCACATTTTTATGAGTACAGTCTCAGCTTTTAAAATTGTTGTTATTCTTTGAAGCATGTTGCATACTTCCCTGAGGGGGATGGATGGTTCTGTAAATGAAGGGATATTTAAACCTGGTACTGTAGTCCAACACCCGTAGTGGTCACTGTGAACCATTACAGAGAATGTGGAGTTTGTGCCTAAAAGGAGGAATTGGAACTAGAATGTGTGACTATGTGGGGACCGCATAGTTTCACTAATATGACCTATAGCTAAACCTTAATGTGTTTGCGTGTCTGTTCATTGCTTTCAGCATTTCAGGACAACCAAACACGACTACCAACATTTTCCTGTGCATTAACTTCTGCATGTGAAAACTTCACAGTTACTGAACTTTGTAAATACGTGAATTTTTTAATTTAGGTGGATGCAGTTTTTTTTTTGTCTGTTTACTCTTTCAGCTTTATTCAATAAACTTGCATTTTGAGGGTTGTATTGACAATTTTAACTTAACAGTGTGCATCATGATAGAAGGTGCTGCCTTTTTTGAAAGGGGATGGAAACTTACTATGAGCAAGGTTCGTAGACCATGTGCTAGAAGGAAATCATCTCAGCTTTCAAAGATCTGGGTCTGTGGGCTAATTTAAAATAGGAATAAACTTTAAAAACATCCACAGAATTGGTACTGCGATTTTTGGGGGTGGTGGGTGGAGGAGATGCTACTATTTATAAATGGTCACGATATGCCAAATTTAGAATTTCTAAAAGTGGCAAGAGCTAGCTAAGCATTTTATAATCCAGAATCATAACAATTCTGCTAATAAACAAATCAAGATATGCCTACTTAATGACTTCAGTTCCTGAATGAAAAGATTTTAAATATCCACCATGGTGGTTTTCCCACAAAGGCACATTTTAAAAATAAAGCCACTTGGCCTGTTTTGCTAGCATGGTATCTTTTGTAGTATAAAAATGAACATTTATCCCATCAAAGCTATTGGAGAGATGATTTTACATATTTTTACTAAGAGGAATTCAACTTGTTTTTCCTCTATATCAACACTGTCATTTTATATAGCCCAACTTTGATGGCCTGTTGGATGTGAGACTTAGCATTTCTAGGACAGAATTCCCTAGGATGTTAGGTTTAAGTTATTTTGTTGAATAGTTGAAGCCATTTAGTCAAGCAGTCCACTTGGTTCTCTTCTTACCACCCTCCTACCAAAACAATTTTTGAAGAAGGAGCATGTGTGTGAATGTGTGGGTGCACATGGGGCAGGGTAGAGACTTCCTAAAATTAGTCCCTTTGATCCTGTCAGGTAAATTGGATGTATTGGACCATGGCTAACTTTAGTGTTCATTGTTTTTGAGTGGGGAACTAATTGCCTTGTGCATTGTATCCATGTAGGATCCAGTAACACTGAAACTGTTGATTTGCTAATTCCAACCTTTCAGAGTCTGTTGGATTGGGAACTGGAGTGGAAATTTTAATTTACTGTATCTTGGCACCATTACTGTAACACCCCCAATTGGCCAAATGCTTTATTCTACAAATGTGCCATTGCAGGGAAACCACCATGTTTAGTATTTGAAAATATTTTCATTTTGTTATAAACTTGAAAGGTTGTGCCCTCAAGAGCATGTATGCAAGTGAAGGTACTTGAAAAGGAAGACAGTAAAACAAACACTAGCCTTGCCAACTTCCCTTAACTTTGCAGTTCTGCCAGTGGGTGAGCCCACTGCAGGTGTTTCCTGTTGATTAGTAAATAGCCTCCACACAACTGCTGTTTAAAATTCAGTTATTAATAAAAATGGGTTACTTTTGTAATTGTTGCCTCTTGCTTTTAAGGAAACTGAAGTAGGTAGTTGCCCTGCTAGATGGATTGCAAGAAATTCTTAATCTAAGCAACAGCAGTAAGTAGTCAGACAGTGTTCCATTTCCTTAGCAAGCCCACTCTTCAGTAAGGTGATTTTAAAATCCTAAGGCAGCAGCTGACTTAGGTAATGCAGATTTCCTAGCAGGAACCAAGAAGAGAGAAAGATACTTCAGCTTCAGTTTACTGGGCCTTGCAGGTCTCACATTTATAGGAGGAAAGGATATGGTAGGGAAAGGATTGTTAGCTTAAAATGTGAATGTAGCTTGGTCTGTCAAGAGTGCTGGATTGGCATTTTGAGAGTGGGTTCTTTTCTTTGCTATTAACTCATTGTGGGATGGGTGAGTTGCTGAACCCCCTCTGGCTCTAGCTTTCCCATCTGTAAAATGAAGAGAAGAAGATTTTGAATATAATTTCTCTCACCAACAGGCTATGACTCTAGCAGCCTAGAGGTGAAACAAAAATCAAAGAAGGGAGATGAAAACGCCCACTTGTCCTAGTGAATATGTTAATGTTGCATGTTCCTTCTCCTTGAAAATAATCCCAAATCAGAAATATTTTATCCCTTTAAATGTAACATAATTGGCTGGAGATCACATACATTTTACAGAATGATACAATCACGTTTATTTGAAGGAAATCCTTTAAATACAAGCTTATATTTTGAAAGCCATATAAAAATTTTAAAGTATTTTTCCCAGACTGCAGAAAAATGTATGCTCTGCTATACAGTATGGAAAAATACATACCTTTTACCTGTTTGGGGCAAGTGGTTCAGAGCTTATGTTTAACACTTTATAACTGCTGTGTTGTGGGGTCCTACTAGAATTCATCTGGAGCCTGAAGAAACCAGGAGCAATTAAAAAATACTTCCTTTCAAAGTAATGAGGGGGAAACCCAGCAAAACCAATGTGTTCCCTTTTGAACATGGGAAGTAGAACATTAACGGATTGCTAATTACAGTATCTCCTTCACGCAACTTCTATGTAATCTACAGCTTTGGCCTCTCCTCAGTTTTGTAAAGTCTGTCTCACAATGTGCTGTCTTGTTTCCACATTTTAAGAGAGTCTACATTCTATCTATTGTTACACATATAAGTTAGGTAACTCCTTTTACTATTTGTATCATTCTACAAGGAAGGTAATTGCTATTATTGATCATTAGTAGTATTACTACCTAATTTATGAAAGCACTAGCCCTGCCCCTTCAAAGAAGGGTTAAGAATTTATGTAATTCCTGCTTTCTTTGGAAACATTAGGAACCTAAGAGCTGGGGCATGGCACATGGATGATGAATACCAGTTCTTGATGGATAGCTGCTGTATTTGATTTAATGGTTTAGTAGTTAGAAGAGGTGGGAAAGGAAGCTCACCATGTTTTTCCTAAGTTCCTATCATTTTTTGAATAAGTTGATTTTTAGTAGGTGAGTCACATGATTCAAAAATTGAAAATACATAAAAAGACTTGAACGCTTAATCCCACCCATGACTGAGTAACCACCTCTCCACCACCATCCTGGCCTTACCTGTTAACAGGTTCTTACGGATCTTTCCAGTGTTTTCTTTATGCAAAATACAAAAAGCAAATAGAACTATATACCCTCTTTTTTTTTTTTAAATCCCTTACATAGAAGGTAGTGTACTGATTTTCCTGGTGATTTTTCCATGTCAATATGTAGAGTTCCTCGTTTTTCTCAGCAGCTTGGTTCCTGTTTCATTGTATATGTGGCTTCTACTATGTAGGGTTTCCATACTTTAACTGGTCCCCTGTTGATAGACATTTAGGTTTATAATCTCTTGCTTTTATAAACAATACTGCAGTGAATCATCATGTAGACATGCAGCCACTCCCAGATGCACATCTGGGTCGAAGGGTAAATGCTTTTGTATTTATACTAGAAATTGCTTAATTGCCCTTCACAGGGATGTGCCAGTCTTTAATTCTACCAGTCTCTGACCCATGTGTCTTGCCAACAGAGTGTGTTGATAAACTTCTGGATTGCTGCCCATCAAATAGGTGGGTATGGTAATTATATACCATTTAATTTTAAAACCAAATGTGAAATTTTACTTTTCTTACTGAGCTGAGGAAACTATTAACCTTAGTTCTGGAGTTGGATCTTCACCAAATTAATAATGGGATTATAGGTGACTCCCTCCCCACTACTTTTTTTTTCCTTAAATTTTTCCTCCACTTCTTTATAAAGCAAGTATGTATTACTTCAGAAAGAAGCAATAATCAGTTTTTAAAGTCATCATTATACCATTTGATTTTTTTACATTATTGCTTTTGATAATAATTTATAACTTCTTAAGAGCAGAAAAATCCCTCTTTTTAATAGACTGTTTTAACTGATGTTTAACATAGGAAGCTCTGAGACTACCCTTTGAGGTCATTATAGGGCCAGAACTTTCTTTTGCTTTTACTGGTTTAGGGACTTAATGCATTGATTCACTCAGACTGATAAGACTGATTCTGAAAACTAGAATGTCCACCTTATTTACCATGGAGGGTATCTTTCAAGGCACATTGGTTGGCCAGGTCACCACCTTCAATTATCAAAGGAAGAGGGAGATTGGATTTGGATCACGTTATGGGATATAACCCCAAATCATAGGGATTTAGGCCCATGATGTGTAGAAGCTGAACAGGTTGAGTTAAATAGAACTGGAATTAGACTCGAGGAGTCAAAGCTTTTTAAGCTGTTCTTGAACTATTGAGAGTTGTAGCCCTTGTCCTATTTTATACTAGTTTCCTTAGACAAATTTTTCTCCTAAAATAGTGCTTTGAAAATAGGCTTAGTTTATCCAACGGTTAAATTTATCCAAAAATGGTTAAAAAGTACCTGGTTTATATGTACCAGGTACTTTTACTAGATGCTGGTCTTTAAAAGTTCACATAGTTGATGAGTAGTAATGATAGGGGTTACTATATGTAGCACTACTGTAGGTATACTGTATACATTAAATAATTCTTAAAACTGCCATATATAAGTACTGTTCTTATCATCCTCATTGTATAGACAAGAAAGCAGGTCCAGAAAAGTTACATTAACTTCCCAAAGTCACTTGGAGGCTAGAGCTACAACTTGAACAGCTGGCAAATGGACTTGTAAGTCTGGGTTCTTACTGCCATCTCTTTGGTGCCCACCCAGAGTAAGGCCATTTTTACCATAGTGCATTTCAGTGTCCTTTTTTATCAGTCTCTAATGCTCCTGTGAGATCAGGTACAGAAATACCTGTCACAAAATAAAGTTTCTTGAAGAGTTTTAAGGCTGGGATTTTCTGATTAGATATGGTGGTTGTCTCAATCTTACCATCCACATTTACCTTGAGAGGAGTCCTAATTTAATCTACAGGGCTAGCACAAGATACTCCATTTTCTTTTGGTTCAATTTAATTTGAGAAAAACACTTTCTGAACCTGGCCATTAAATGTTAGACTGTGGCTTGCAGGGTCTAATGTTAACATTGTTGCCTGAGGTCTGGCTTGGGAAGAGTAGAAGAACCCTTCTTTAAAGAACCCTTTGAGGGCCAGCTAGTTTTAGTAAATTTCCCAGAACTAAAGTGTGGAAGACCTGGGCAATAGCTTTTTCTTCCTAGAGCCAACTAGCTCTGAGAAGCTGAGCCCCTAACTGGTTTTCTCCCTTATGTCTTGTGGAATAGACCTTAAACCTTAAAAAAAAGGTTTTCTGTGAAGCTTAAAAGGAACACATGAAAAGTTTTGAAAACCAGAAGACGTATATGACTGACAGCTATTGTCAGTTTTACCATGAAAAACATCTTTCAGAAATTGGATGGTTTTCTCTACTTATGAGAAAAGATTTGTTTTTATTAGAGCTTGTTTCTACTGTGAGGACAGGAGCTCTCATCAATGTGGTCTACAGTTGACCATGGCGTGAGATGAGATTTAAAAACTTTTAAGTTAAAATTTTGCAATAAAATAGCTTAGGAAGAAGGAAACATACAGCACAAACCTTAATATTCACATTCAGGTTGCAAATTCTGGGAAGACAAAGATGAATGTTCAGGACCAAGTACTGAGGTTGGACTTGCTGCAGGGTCCCCAGGTGCCTTCCGCAGAGGAGAGAAAAATCGGAGTAGGCAAAAGATGCCTAGCTCAAATTCTCTTTATACTCGTAATGTGTGGGTAGGCCTCTCTCAGGATTTGGTGGAGGAATAAGGCTCAGCTAACAAAAAGGGCCTTATTATGGGCCAGCCACCGTATGCCATAATCCACTGTTTTTTTTTGGTTCCTTCTCAGGTCCCTTACACGGCTTTTGCAAAAAGTCTCCTGACTCTGAGAATGTGATGAATGTGCCGCATGACAACTTCATCATCCTCTTAATCACTCCAATGGTCATTCTCTGATCGTATCTCTGATTCAGGCCATCCAGCAAGTCTTGCTTTCCCAGTTTTTCAGGTACCTCAGTGTAATAGGCACATGGTCTAAGTTTACGGAGGGCAAGCCTTAGCAGGCATTTCCAAATGCAGCAAAAAGAAAAGCTCTAAACTGTTGAATCACTACATAAACCCATCCTTTCAGAGCTGCTGTTTGCAAACTTCTTAATTATAGGAAGTAGATACAGAGGGGTAGTGATGTGACCAGGAATCCATCCCATACTTAAAGACTAGGTCACTCCTGCGGTGCCCAGGAGAGATGTTAGGAGAAGGGCAGGAAAGAATATGGTTATACAGGTAAAAATAATTTGACAGCCCCCCCCTTTTTTTAGTGGCAGCCTTGACAGCTCCATTCTCCACCCCCACTCTTTAAAGATCCTATTTCCAAGACAAAGTCAATATAACCTAATCATTATTTCCCTTGACAGATGCTAAATCTCTAGAGAGCACTGCTGTACCCGGAGAGTTCTCTAGGCCTAGTACAGGATCTGGAATGTGTATCACAATCACCGTAAGCATATTTTAGATTAGGGTGTCACACTAAAAGCAGAATTCAGGATACCGTTTTGTGCAGCCTCGAGCTAAAGGTAGTATCTCATCCCCACCATAACTTATAAAACCCTGCCCGTGCTGTGCAAAAGTAGCTCCTTTCACACACAGACGTCCCTTTCCCTCCTCTTGCGTCCTTTAACGGTCACCACCTCTCACCTAGAGCTGGAGTGGCTTTCTCTGGTCCCATCCCGCCGGAGACACGCTCTACCTACCCAAAGCCCCGCGGGCGGGAGGCCACGTCTGTCCGGCGTCCGGCAGGCGCTCCCGTGCCGCGCTCCCATTGGCTGGAAGTTCCCTCGCCCGGAGACGAGCGACCCTCGCTCGCCACGCCAGCCCTCTCGGACTCCGACAGCCCGGGGGGCGGGGCTGGACGTAGAGGCGGGGCCTCGTGGATCTGCGGAAGTCCGGGAGGCCTATGGCACAGTGGGGAGTTCCCGGCCGCGCCTCTTGAGGCTGGGCCGGGGCCGTACCTATCCCGGGTGACTGGGCGGGCGAACGCGAGGCCTGGCCGGTCGGGCCCTGAAGCCTGGGGGTGGGAGCAATGGGCCAGTTCCTGGTGCGTCACGGGGGAGTTCCTTAAAGGAGAAGTGAGCGGAGCTACCCGGCGGACGCGGGGTGCGGCGGTCGGCGGGGGAGACCCCCGCGCTTTAAAATAATGCCCGCGGCGCCCGCGCTACCATGCAATGGCGAGCGCTCGTCCTGGGGCTGGTTCTCCTCCGGCTGGGCCTCCACGCAGTGCTGTGGCTCGTCTTCGGGCTGGGGCCCAGCATGGGCTTCTACCAGCGCTTTACGCTCAGCTTCGGCTTCCAGCGCCTGAGGGTCCCCGACGGTCCCGCGTCTCCCGCCTCGGGGCCCGAGGGCCGGCCCGGGGGGCCGTCGGGGCTGTCGTGGCTGCAGGTGCCGGGCTCTGAGGCGGCGGCGGCGGGTCGGCGCCGGGCTCCGCGGCGGCCGGGGCCGGGCGTGTGCGGCCCGGCCCACTGGGGCTACGTGCTGGGCGGCCGGGGCCGCGGCCCGGACGAGTACGAGAAACGCTACAGCGGCGCCTTCCCGCAGCAGCTGCGCGCCCAGATGCGCGACCTGGCACGGGGCATGTTCGTCTTCGGCTACGACAACTACATGGCGCACGCCTTTCCCCAGGACGAGCTCAACCCCATTCACTGCCGCGGCCGAGGGCCGGACCTCGGGAACCCGTGAGTAGCCGGCGCCGACCCGACTCCCGGGGCCGCTCGCCCCTGGCCTCCCCGCTCTCCCTTCCGTCCACCCGGCCGGAGCGCTGCCCTCTGTCCTCCGGGCCACCCAGGGGATGCCAGGACGTTGAGGGTCCCGGGGCAGCGCCCGCCCGGTGCCTTGGCCGAGCCGCTTTGAGGTCCCACAGGGTGGGGCTGCGTGAATGGGCTGGTGGCTGTCGTCTTTCTTGATTCATCAGGCATCTCTGAACTACAGGACAGCTGCCCAGCGCAGTCTCGTTACAGATGGGGAAACTGAGGCTGGAGACTGAAAGGGACAGTGGCAGGGCCAAGGGGGGCTTGAGGGGCTTTGGACTCCCTTGCCTAGCTCCCTCTCCAGAGGAACACATCATCAAAATGAAATCCCTTGTAAATGCAGCTTCAGAAAGAAGGCTCTCCTCTCTCCGCCTTTCTATATAAAAATACAAATACGAATACTGAGGACTTGATCCTGGGACAGGATTTCTCTAAAGCCATTCAATGAGTTTGAGTAGTTGTCTCTCTTTCATCGGAGGCTGCTTCTTAGGCTGAGGATAGTTAGGTGGGAGGGGCAGAGGCTGCCTGGCCCAGATTTGAGGTGCTCATACTTGGCTGCTGAATTGACTGTCGACGTCGTTGCCCTGTACCGTCTGCCCCGTCAATTCCCTCACTCTAGTGGCAGGGCTGTCGGGAAGGTTGGCCTGTTCTCCCCTTGCACCTGCCTTATTTGCTGAGGCTGAGCTTCAGGGGTCACTGCTGTTGACATCAGGGTCCAAGAGGCCAGCACACGCAGCGAAGGACCTCTCAGCTGGAGGGAAGGGGTATGCTTTGTCACTGACCCTTGTAGGCCAGGTAGGTGACTAACTTCCTCTGGAACCCTCCCCGCAGGAGGGAGTAGAGAAGCTGGGTGGTTGGGTGCCTTGGCAGCACACCCTCCGGGGGCCTAGGATGTTTGGAGCATGTATTTTCCTTCACCTGATGAAAAGCGGTAGAGTCTAATTCTTAGGTTCTTAAAAGGAAGCCCATACACTAAAGGGGCTTGATTTTATTAAACTTTGAAAAGTAATTACTGGTCTTCCTGGAGTTGTACGAAGTTATTGAATTGTTTCTCTTAACTAAACGTTATACCTATGTGTTTTCTTTTGTTCTCAATTTTTTCTTTTTCTGGAGAAAATATATTAAAAAAAAAAAAGCCTAAAATCACACTAGGTATTTTTCTCTTTCCTATCAGCTCCTGCCCATATGCCTACACAGTTTTACATAGTTGACATCAAAATGTGTGTCCATATTTTGGATCTCAGTTGTCTTTTCTCAGTAATGCTTGTGGTATTACAAGAAAGCACTTTCAGTAAGTGCCCTTCCTTATTCTCTCTCACTGACTTTTTCCTTGTGGTGTGGACTGACCTAAGGAAAACACCTTAACAAGGACTTGTAATAACACTTTCGGTGGGTAATATGATGGTCTGGAGAGTGAGGTGATGACATTTCAATGCTTTTCTTAATGAATCTTAAGAACCCTCTGGAGAGTTGGAGCCCCTTTCCAGTAAGTTGAGGTGGCAGTTAATTAGTTCACTGGTCCCTGTGGTAGTACCAGGTGGCACAGGCCGGTTTTAGGATGACTCAGCTGATGAGTGTTCTGGTTTGATGGTACAGTGACAGCCTGGGTAAGTTGATGCCAGGTTGCTTTGAGACAGCTTTGTTGCTTTTGGAAAGCAAACACCTTTGAAAGCTCTTGGAGTTAGAAATATTCAGGGGTTAGCATTTGGGAAGGGTTGTACCCAGGGGTTAATAAACCCTTTGGTTGGTAAAGCCTGGTGTCTTTGAGAAGTTGAAAGAACCCTGGGGTTATGGTGGCCTTGAGTGGACCCTCACACTGATCACTTCCAAAAAGGTGGAAAGGTTAATTTTTTTACTCCTCTTCCTTTAACTTAACTGCTCTCAGACTTTAATATTTTCAAGGGAAGTTTAGAACCAGAGCTTTGTCATTTTGACTCTCAAACAACAATGCACATTTACATCCCCCAATTAGATAATCCATAATAAAAATTTTTGTTTTTTTTAATCAAAATGTATTCTAATGATTGTCTTCAAGTGTGTTCTCATGCCTTGTTTAAAAAATACAGTGATGTAGCCATTAGAATATTATGTAAAAAAATACAGAAACAAAATATAGGTGCTAAACATGTCTATCTTTTCAGTCACATTGACTTGAGGTTTATCTTGCCTGTCACGTTTGACTGGAGGTGGGGTGAGGAGTTAATATGAAGTAAATAAAACCCGAACAGTTTAAAAATAGCAACTCTTTCTGTTCAGCTACAGATCACCATGCAAAGTTACTAGTTTTCTCACATCCTCAGTTTGGATGGTAGGATCTAAATTCAAAAATTTCTGAAGTAAACTTGAATATTTTATTTTTGTGACCTTGTGGATAATATAACAGTAGTTCAGGCCTTGGGCACATGACTCTTTGCTTTCTACCCAACCATATTACTAGTCAAACAAATGCCATTCTCAAATTAACAAATCAAACAAATACTGGCCCCCACACCGATTCATTCCTAGGCACCCCTAGCTTACAACAGCTGCCTCTGCATTCCTCTTCCTTTCTAAAATCCTGTCTTCCTTCAGACACAGACTCATGTCTTTTTCTGGGCTGCCGTGGAACTGTTTGAGGATGATTTTCCGTGATTTGCTCAGTTCTCTGTTTGGTTGCCCTCCTTTGAGCTGCTGGCCCACATTCTAACATCGTTTGGGAATGGAGTACTGTTGTGTATCCACCTTCCTTTTCCTTTGTCTTGTCTCCCCAGATTATCAATCTCTTCAACACAGGGACTGTTTCTTACATTATCTCTGTGCCTAATCAGCACCAGGTAGATTTCTGAATAGCTGTTCCAGGTTAAGTGTATGTGGCAATTCTTTTTTTTTTTTACACCTTTGAATTTGTTAGCCTCATAATAAAAAATCTACCAGTTGTCTCCATCTTCTCTTGTTTTGGGATTAAGAACATTAAAGGTTCACAGTGGAGTGAGTGCCATTATAGTCACAGGTGGCAAATAAGTGGGGAGTTTAATTTTGGGTCATGACAGTTCAGCCTGCTGGTTATGGGGAAAGATGTGCATTTTTAAGCCTAGCCTTGTCCTGGAAGACTGAGTTCTTGGCTTGAGGCTCTTAGAAGTTTTCAAGGCAGGCTGGCCATGGATGATGACTATCTACAAAGAACAAATCCATAGTCTCCTTCATTTCCCCCTCCATCTTCCTTTTCTCTACTTCAGCACATTTTCAGAGTATATAGCAATTATTTGGTAGAAAAGAATCAAACGTGTTTCAGTGAACACCGTAGATCTTTGAGTGGATTTGTCTGAGTGGAGAGAATGAACCCCCACAATTTTTGCAAATACATTCTTTTTTACCTTGGCAACTCTTACAATCGTTCATTGCTAGTGACTGCTTGGACCTTATATTGAGAAGTAGTTTAAAGCCAGGTCAGGTTTCATTAGAGCCAAAAAGGAAATGCACAATAACACAGGGGGAGTGTGGTGATGAAAGGTAGGAATACCTTCCACAGGTCTGTGCAGGCGGAGAGGGTGGCAGAGGGCAGTAGGCGAACTCAGGAGAGGGTAGTTACCTGTGGTTTACTTACCATCCAGCTTGGATGCTACCTGATGAGGGAACCGTTTTCTGATGAGGTGGGTCATTGGGACCCAGTCTTTATTCCTGAGCAGCAGAGCAGTGCAGTTAAATGTTTAAGCCCAACAGGATATTCTTCAGTTGGTACAACTGAGCACAAGGATCTACTTTGACCTCCTTCAACTTTGGACATTTCCTATATTCTTCCTGGCTGGCACTGCCCTTGAAGTGTTTACGTAAACCGACAGCACTCATGTTTGGAGGACCTTTTGCAGTTACATAAATTTATTTAGAAAGAATCAACAAAAAGAAGTAGGTGCAGTTTTTCCACCATCTCGTGTGCTGGCCTCATGGCTTGTGAGAGACAAGATAGCTGTGGTTCCTAGATAGCCCTGCTGATACAGCTTGTTTTAAAAAATGTATCTACAAGTTTGCTGTAAATTCATTGTCCTGGATCAAGTGGCATACCACAGCATAAAGCAAAGTAAGCGGAAGGCTCAAGTAAGATCAGATGGGTCAGGTTGAAGCTGGTGTGCCTTCTTACAGAAGGCCCTTTTTACCCCAGCTAAGTGAGGCTCCCAGGAGGTTGTTAAGAGGGTGCAGAGGCCTTCAGGAACCCGGGAGTCGCTGCCCGTAGGGAAAGGAGGCAAGGACCTCTTAAGAGTGACCCAAGGAGAGGTCTGGGGCTGTGATGGAAAATGTCACAGCATCGGTGAGCTTGAGCTTGATGCTTAACACTAGGGCTTTCTCACTCTGGTCTTTCATAATCTTTAAACAGTCATATTTCTCTCCAAACTTTCTTCTTTTCAAGCTTCTGCAGGTACTTTCTGGGCTTGTGGGAATGGGACGGAGGACTAAGTGAACTCCCCAGAATTTGTCAAGCTGCGTTTCATTACTTCCACCATTTTTCTCCACCCCCGCCTTTCCCCAATGTGTTCGTCATGGTGGGGTTTAGTGTTACACGGAGCTGTCAGTGGCAGAGGATGTTCGCCGTCACTGAGGTCCTCAAGTTGGTGTCTTCCGAGGATTTCAGAATGGGAAGTTGGTGTTGATTTTGGGGGCAGACAGTGTGTAGCAGAAACATTTATGCAGCGCCAGTTAAGAGAAGTCCTGCCTTTGTTCATGTTAGAAGATACCTTTTCAGAATTGGTGGAGGTGATGGAGATTCTGGGAGTGAGGCGTTACTGAGAAAATGGTATAAAGAAAACTTATTCCCCCACTCAGAGGACAGATGAGTGGTATTGAGATTGTAACCGACGGTATTTGCTTCTGTTTGCGTGTAATCTGCCGGAGAGTCAGGCTTTGCATTGAAGTATTATGGGCAGGTCACATGACGGGGCCTCTCCTCTTTAATTTCTAATGATTTCACAATCAGAGCTTTTTTGAAACGGGACAGAGAGATCATTTCTGGTGATAAAACTGTACTGCAGGTCAGTTGGCTCTTGTTTACTATCCCCTGACTTCCTGTTGTGGTTCCTTTTCACCATAGCCTAAGTGTGCATCTGCTGTTCTGTGACCTGATGCTACTTATAGACACCCTGGAAACTGTTACTGGTGAGACAGAAAGACCTTTGTCATACTGACCCACCCCTCTGAGTCCCTGAGTAAAAAGGGTTGCCAGCAATTTCAGTTTCTGATGGGTGTTGTCTTCTTTTCTCTTATAAAATACAATATCTTTGTTCAGTTTTAATTTTCTTTCTTTTTCAGTTCCAATCTGAACATCAACGATGTCCTAGGGAATTACTCCTTGACGCTTGTTGATGCACTGGATACACTTGCAGTAAGTGTTCAGCCTGATTGTTATTCCTTATAATTAGAATATTTGGAGTTGATCACCCGTAGTTTCCCCTGGGAATGGGAATTCCAGGAAGCTCGGTATTCAAAATATAGTCATAGCTATGGTAGCTCTTGTTGATTTTAATGACCGCAGAGTGGAGAGCAAGCAAAGCATTAAAAGTTAAAGGAGGGGAAATGAGATTCACCTAAAAATACAGAGAACAAACTGTAGTTGTTTTGGGGGAACCTCTTTCCCCCCCAGTTTCCCACTGTTTTATTCCATAAAGGATTCAGTGGAGTGTCCTATTAAAGTTTACAGTTACTGTAATTAAGATGTCAGAAGGACAAGACGTTAGGGTCAGTAAGCCCCCTGGAATGTCATCCAGTTACTGGCCCCCCAGGAATGTGTCTGAGCTCTGGCCACAGCCCCTGTGCAGAGACCTCCTCTCTAGACACTCCTCTTCTATTTGCTGCTCCGGGTTTGTGGACAGTCCCTATCCACGTGTGGGCTGCCGGCTCAGGTGCTGCCTTTGTGTCATGGACTTTGGGGAGCTGCGGGCCTGTGAGCAGATACGCCGAAGGGCAGTGACAGCAGTAGGGGGTGAGTGTGGTGCCGCCCTTAACTGCAGGTGTGTGCTTGGTCTGCTGCATGAGCTTTTGCCAGAGAATGGGGTCCCGAGGGACCATATCCCAGCATAGCATTTAAAATCTCCCAAATAAGGGAGGTCTTCCAACTTCTTGGCTGCCCTTCATTAGAAAATCAGAAAACTTAGGAAATTCTTTACCATTAGAAAATTCTTACTGTAGTCCATCCCAAACACTGCATTTCATAATTTACACTCGTCTCTTTTAAACTCCTGTAGAAGAGTTAAAAGCCATCAGGAGTTAGAATTGGGTAATGCTAAGTTTGCATTACTTACAACTCTCCAGTCTTTTGCTAGTAACAGAATTAACAGAACTTGGAAAGAACTTGGGAAATCATTCTCCGTTCTTGGAGACCCATGGGCTCATCGGAAATCTGGATTCCATTCTGTCAGGCTGTGATTGCAAAGAAATTTAGTTTCCCAGTCACTCTTTCTGAAATTATTGCTGCCCACTTCAGTCACCATTATGACCAATCAACAATGTGCCCACACAAGTATGTTCCAACCTAATTAGAGTTATCTTGTCAAAGATACCAGAGGCCGACTCAGCTTACAAGTGAGCTGCTAAGTGAGCCTAGGAGAGCCCACCTCTTCTCTCTGAACGGTCTCTTTTTGCTCTTCTGTGTCTTTTTATCCCCTGGCCATGCTCATGAAATACAGAGACCTTATCTCTGTTACTTACCGTACTCCCTCCACATCTCAGTGTCTGATACATGTGTTCGCATGATGGATTTCTGCTAATCCAGCATTTCCCATCACAGATTCTAGGGATATACTCCCTAGAAGAAGAACTGTGTTCCCAGATGAACTTGAGAAAGTCTGTGTGTCTGTCCCACTCTTGGAGAGTGCTGACCAGCATTTTAAAGGCTCTGAAGAGTCCCGAAGTAAAGAAACCTGGTTAAGTCTTCTGCCCAATCCTGCTTTTTTTGTCTTGAGCCTGAGTGAATGATTCCGTAGCTTGGTTACCGTGTTCCGTCTCTGACTAAAATGGTAAATTACAACCTTGCCTCCACTTGATCGGAGAGCCTGTCAGCATCTGCTAACAGACACTGTTGCTTGTGAACATCTGTAAGGGAACGAACACATCTCTGTGGTTTTCCTTGTAGAGTATGCGGTTTTCAAGGTGTTAGCACTTCAGGCTTACTTTTCAGGTGTTACTTCGGTTGAGGTTTTCCTTTTCTTCTGCTAACATTTTAAACAGGCTCCAACAGATGTGCTGTGGAAACACTCAGAAGATAGCAATCCTCTGACCACTGGATGCAGCTTGCAGCGTTATTACATCATCTTTTAGAAAGAAAGACCTGGAAGCCAGGCAAGAAATGTCTGTACTCGCTGTGACCTGTTACAGCAATATAAACAAAGAGGAACAAGAAAAGAAGGATGCACTAGGCCAGTACTATTAGGAAGTAAGACATACTTGAGTGAAGTAGTGTCTGAAGGAAATTACTTGTTTTTCCTTGCTTTTTTGTGTGTCCTTATGAGGTCATTGTAGTCTCAGAATTGTCAAAAGACTTGGAACAGAATGACAGCACTTCAGTTCAGGTTAATCTGCAAAATTTTATGCCCAATTTGCACTTCATCTAGGAGAGAGCAGCTTGCTATGATATCATATCCATGGAACCCAAAATAGGAATCGTAATTCTAGATGACTTTTTAAAAAGGACACAGAGCTCACTGTTTATATGTTTTCTTTTGAATGTCACTGCTTTTATGCTGTGTCCCCAAAGATACTACTACTGTTTCTCAAAATGTCCAGACATCTGGATGATAAGCAACAAGTTAAGTTTTCCAGATGTTTTGGTTGCCTGCAAGCCAAGCACCCAAGCTGTCAGTTTATTTCAGGAGCAGAAGGGAAGTCATTGTATTCTTGCTTCAGTTTTTGTATTTATTTTTACTCATTTCAGGAATTTTAGGAACTCTACTGCTGTGGCTGTCAGTAAGATCAGTCTGAAGTTTGAAAGTGGAGTGGGAAGATGAGGGACGTTGATGGTTTTTATGAGGAATTATTTTTACAGTTTTGCCATTTGGAGATAGGATAGTTGAGTTGGAGGAAATGGGCGAGCCATCTGCTCCCGAGTGTGCTCTTCTGCCTTCAGTGTTGGCTCTCCCACGGGGGACCAGACAGCGCAGAGACATGGAGATGAAGTGGCCCAGCTCCTGCCACCATGTCGTCTCTCAGTTTCACTTCCAGGTATCATAATGGTTTGTGTTCCTCTTTTTAAAGATAATGGGAAATTCATCCGAGTTCCAGAAAGCAGTCAAGTTAGTGATCAACACAGTTTCATTTGACAAAGATTCCACCGTCCAAGTCTTTGAGGCCACAATAAGGTAAAAGAGTTCATGAAATAGATTGAAGGCTTCTTTTGCATGTGTGAGGAGAAAAGTTGCTGGGAGGGTCCACCAGCCATGAGGTGCAGGTGGGCTGTGTGTGTAGACTGTGTGGGCGCGTGCCCGTCCGTTTTTCACCTTCGTTTGGGGATTTAGCAAAACTGGAACTACTGACATTCTCAAATTATATTTTGGACCAAACAGAAAGACACACTGATGCTTTAATGAAGGTCTAAGATAGGTGTCCTTATAATGAAGATTTTCATTGGATTGCTTGATTTCCTTTGTTCACTGTGTCCTAGGAAACCCCCGCTCCCATGTATTTCTGAAGGAAATGAAATTTCCCATCTCACTTACCACCAACAGAAGACCACTGCTTACTTACCATTTGGGTGTGTTTCTTCTTATGTGTGTCTCTCTCTGATTTTTACCCTTCCCTCCCTCCTTTCCTCTCCCTCTTAATTGGGCTCATGGTCTTTACCCAGTTTTATATCTTGTGTTTTAGCTTGGTATATGGTGACTATTTTCCTATCTAATTTATACTTTTTGAAAATTTACTGCATAGCATTCCAGATATAACGTTTATTTAAAATCAAAGTGATGACAGCATTTGTTCTGAAAAATGTCACAATCCACTTCAGGTCATTGGAGGGGACATAAATTCATGTCTCTTCAGGGATGTAATCTAAGCTGGTGACCTCTTACCCATGAGGCGGTCATCCAGAAGTTGGAAAATTTCATGAGTCGTTTGGCAGCCAGAACCACAAAAGTCACTTGATATGTGTTGTCTTTCCCTACATCTTGTACAGCTAAGAGTTTTCCCAAGTGAGAGAGACCAAGCGTAAATTATTAATGCTAAAAGGTGATACTGTTCTGGGAATGACTGGTGCGCTCCCTGCCGATGTGATGGTTCCAGTTAGCAGACATTAGTTACCACTTTTAAGTGGGATTTTTCTCAGTGGCCCTAGAGGAACGGTTCTCTTTTTCCCTTTCAGTGATGTGGTTAACTGAGAATTGATCATTTATTATTAGGGCTAGATGGAGCTTCAACAAGCCATGAAGTCCATCTCTGATTCCAGGCAGCTCTGAGTCCATAGGGAATTCGAGGCTGCTTCTGTCACTCTGAACTGGACTGTATGCAAGTACAATCGTCATGATTTTATTATTTTTTTTGTTCTTCCTGTCATTAGAGTCCTGGGAAGCCTCCTTTCTGCTCACAGAATAATAACTGACTCCAAGCAGCCCTTTGGTGACATGACAATTAAGGATTATGATAATGAATTGTTGCACATGGCTCATGACCTGGCCGTGCGGCTCCTCCCTGCCTTTGAAAACACCAAGACAGGGATCCCCTATCCTCGGGTAGGTAGACTGGTTTGACAGTTCCCCATCCTCCTGAATCAAACTGTTGTTAATTTGTTCAGGGAAGGAGTGGCACTGAGATGGAAGAGGAAAGCCATGTCCTTGATAGAATTTGGCCCTAAAAATGATATAAATGTACTTTAATTTATTGAGCAGTTACTGAGCACCTACTGTGTGCCACACATACAATGACATATTTGACTTAATTCTTCCCCATAAGACATTCACGTTCCTGTGCTCAGTGTTCTTAAGTCATTTTGCATCTGGGATTTATATCCCCTGCTACACAACAGCAGGGGAAATTGGTCTTCATTTCTGACTTGGGTCCATTTCCCCACAGACCCTCCTGTGTTGAGTATAGAGCTCAGTGAATGTTCTTTGGAATGCTTCGTGTGGATCTTCCAAATAAAGCCTGCACAGATCAGCATGTTAGCTGCTGATTTCAGTGCAGGATCTGGAGTGAGATTATACCTTTGTGGTACCTGATTTGCTGAGCCCAGAACTCCTCTGAGAATTCTCAGCCTTTCAGGTGACCAGCCGCAAATTGCCAGACCACAGAGCCTCAGTGATGAAACAGGCTGTCACATTGTCACTGTATCTCTTCTCCCATTCTGAGATTTTTTTATGTTCACTGAGCAGGAGTGAGTTCATAGAAGCTCACCTATAATGTATAAATGATTCCACAGCTTGCCTTTGTCTCTAAGGTCAAAGCCTAGGTGCTGTGTAACCACAAAGAGAACCTGCTGGAAAGAGGTGGATTAGTGAATGGTGTTTTAATGATTCCCTTAAGACCTGTACTTATTAGTAAAACAAGCCTCTAGTATTCTTAGTGTGTTGTTTGTGTCTTTGTACTTAACTCCCATATTCATCTGGGATGAGTAAGTGGGAGGTGGTGAGCTGAGTCACACTGCAGTAAGCATGGTTCATTCGTTGAATGGAATAGCCGTGATGTGGCCGTCTAGCCCTGCGGGCTCCCTGAGTGTTGACACAGATCCTTTGTCTCGTCCTGTCCTCAGGTGAATCTGAAGACCGGCGTTCCCCCTGACAGCAATAATGAGACGTGCACGGCAGGAGCTGGTTCCCTCCTGGTGGAATTTGGGATTCTCAGCCGACTGCTGGGGGATTCTACATTTGAGTGGGTGGCCAGGCGAGCGGTGAAAGCCCTTTGGAACCTCCGGAGCAATGACACGGGATTATTAGGTGTGGTGGCACTTCTCAGGCCACTGGGCTGCATACCTTTGGCCCCTCCTTTCCTCGTCTCTGGGGCTCTTGTTCTTCTCCACTTCTACTTTCTTGTACTGTTGCATCTGTACATTGTCAGGGCAGGAGGAATGGTCCTCAGTGCCTGCGGTATCCAGTGTCTCTATGAGGCTTTTTTGCTGCGGGGGAAGCTGTAAGGATTGATGGGAAAGAATAATGCTTTGCTCTTTGAAGGTTCCCTTCTGATTTGAATCCCTTTGGCATATTCCACTTGAAAATAATTGTTATAATGAAATGCTGTAGAATGCTATAAAAAGAACTGCCTCTGAGACATTATATTGCTTCAGTCTAAGGCTCTAAACATAGGAAGTCAGAGTCACTGCTAGAGCAGGCTTCTCCGTTTAGAGAATCCGGCCTGTGGGGGTAGGTGGAAAGCCCAGATTAAACCTGTTAGGTGCGTTTTTTTCTCCTCTTGAGAATGTTTGATTGTATGTTATTAAAAGAATTACTGAAAAATTTTCGAACATACAGAGTAGGGATAAAGTATAATGGCTAATGAGCCCATCATTTATGTACTCATCATTTATCTTCAGTAATTACCAGTATTTTGGTAACTCAAGATGCTATTTTAAGGTAGGTTTTTACGTCATGTAACTGTCTTGCATTGAGAAATTTTTCTTTTTGTCCCTGGGAAGTAACTTGATAGGTTGTCCTGGAGCCATAGGGTATCATCGTAAAAGCACTGCTTTTTGAACATGGTTTTTGACTGTTCCTTAAGTTCTTAAATTTATTTATAAATTTGTTGTATTTAACAACAGTAGAAATAAAAAAGGTGCCCAAACTGTCACTCCATCACCAAATGGTTGACCAATGTTGCCCCAAATTATCACCTTCTAAATTTTCCAGAAGCCCATTCAGCCTGGCATGTGCAACTTTTATATGCTTTCAAATTATTATGTAAAGAAACATTTTTATTCTGCCTTATGCTTGGCAAGTCTTTCAGGTGTTACCTTGTTTTCAAAGCCGTCTTCAAAATCTACATGATTGTCCATTTAACACTTTTGATGTTGAATACTTGGATTATTGCTGTTTCATCTTTTTTCCCCCTCCCCATTTTACAGATAATTTAAATTATATAATTCATAATTCTCTGATGAATGACATAATAATACTTTCTCTTAAAAACTTGCTTTTTTTTTTTTAAGGATAAATTCTCAGGACTGGCAGTACCGAGTCAGAAGCTCTGAGCACTCTCGGCTTTTGGAATGCATTGTCAATCTGGAAAAGAGAAATAACAAGTCTGTTTTTTTTCTGCACTAAATGTTTTCCCCATCTTTTTGTCAGTGGTTAAAAACCGCGTGTTCAGAAAGTCCTCCTGGCTGTCCATGCAACTGATAGGATGAAAAGATGAGGGTCAAGCATTCATTCCTCTCCCCCCCCCACCAGTGTCAAAGGTGCTGAAGAGCTGTGGGGCCAAGTACGAGGCCGGTCTCACCCTCCTCTTCTGGCCCGAGCTAAGTGGGACCTGACATACTTTGTTTTCACAGGCAATGTTGTGAACATTCAGACTGGCCATTGGGTTGGAAAGCAGAGCGGCCTGGGTGCTGGACTGGACTCCTTCTATGAATACCTCTTGAAATCTTACATTCTCTTCGGAGAAAAAGAAGACCTAGAAATGTTTAATGCTGCATATCACAGTATTCAGAACTACTTAAGAAGAGGGTATGTCCCCTTAACATCGCTTGTATTGCCCTGTTAAGCAAATAGATGGCATTCTGAAGTGTTCATATTTTCCTCAGCATAAATCCACAGTGTCTGTTGTTTCTACCCTCACCCTACCACTTCTTGGGTGCTGGTCCATCATTTGAGGGTAAAGAGGTGTATTAGCTATCTACTGCTGCAGCTATCTACTGCTACGTAACGAATTACCCCAAAACTCAATGGTTTACAATAGCAAACATTGTCTCATGGTTTCTGAGGGTCGGGAAGCCAGGAGCAGTGGGGTTCATCCTGGGCCTCCTGAAGCTGTCATCAAACAATCGGTGGGGGTCAGAGCTGTCAGGGTCTGTCTGGGGCCGGGGGAGCCACTCGCAGGTCACTCCCATAGTGCTTGGCAGGCTTCACATTTCCTCACTGGCTGTTGCCTGGAGGTCTCGGATCCTTGCCACAGGGCCTCTTTGTAGGCAGCTGGCTTCCCCTGGGGTGAGTGATCCAGGAGAGAGAGAGAGAGAGAGAGAGAGAGAGAAACAGACACCAAAGTGGAAGCCACATGCTTTC
Source organism: Manis pentadactyla (assembly GCF_030020395.1). Taxonomy (NCBI): domain Eukaryota; kingdom Metazoa; phylum Chordata; class Mammalia; order Pholidota; family Manidae; genus Manis; species Manis pentadactyla. Next base: position 210,438,264 of record NC_080019.1, on the reverse strand, counting down.
ATGACCTGATCTTGGAGTGACAGACCAGTGCTTCTACTGACTGTCAGTCACGTAGACCAACCCTGATAGGGTGTGACTGCAGGAGGCAGGGTCAGTGTGGGACATTCTGGGAGACTAGCTGCCAGGGGAGTGGTGTATCCCTGTTTAACTGGATTTCATTACGGGTAGAGCTGTGATGCAGGGCTGTTATTGAGTTACTTTGGTTCTTTTACTTTACAAGTAATTATTAAGATTGGTCTTTATACCTGATGAGAGAAAGGACAGTTACCACATTTTTTCCATGTTTCTTTAAAACAGCATTATTTGCTGCCTCTCAATTGTGCATTTGGGATGACAGGAGAGAAGTGCCATCTAAAGCTACAGTGGCTTCTACCCTGGTGTCACCTCTCTCTTCTCTAGGTCTTTCTTTGTGTACTTTTGTATATTACATGGCCATTTGCAAGCGAGGGCTACTGAGTTTCCTGCCTGTAGGGTTTTCTTGGACCTGTTTCCACCTTAGCTGTTCAGGAACCTCTTGTGTGAGTGCTGTGTTTTAGTAAAATGCTGCTGGGCCACAGTTGTTCTTTTTGCTTTTTAAAGCCCGAAACTAAATGGAGTGGTCATCCTCAGCGTCCTGCTATGATGCCTCCTTCTAGGCCCCCAGTGTAGGATCTTATCAGAGAAGAGATTCTTTGTGGAGAAAGAACCAAGCTTCCCACTCAGGTCACACCCATGTAGACCCCTTGCTAAGTGCCAGGTGATGCTGCTGCGTTCCTAAACCCGTCAAAGTGCTTTTTACAAAACAGTGAAATCCTGGTATGTTCCAATAGCTGAGTTTGGAACTTTTATTCCATGGTAGGTATTCTCTCTGCTAGAGTCTAGTATCAACAGGCAGAGGCGGTCTGTCTCCAAAGGTTTAAAGCACAAGTTAGAAGAGGCAGTGTCGATTCGGCTGAAGTCAGACTACCAGGGGCCGCTGCGGGGTAGAGCTGGGGCCCTGTGTGCCGGCGGTCTTCCTCTTCACCTTTGACTGCTCTGCTTGGGTCCTCAGTCGGGAAGCCTGTAACGAAGGAGAAGGAGACCCCCCCCTCTATGTCAATGTGAACATGTTCAGTGGGCAGCTGATGAACACGTGGATTGACTCTCTGCAGGCCTTCTTCCCTGGACTGCAGGTATTTTGGGATCACGTTGGCTAACAAAGGCAGTCACAGCAAAGGGCTTTTCTCTCACTTTTCTTTCTGTGATAGCAGAGCATTCTCTGGCGCCTTCAGATTTGGGAGGTTAATAGCACAATATGTCTCAATTATTCTGGTTGTGAAGAGTCTCCAGACTATTGAACAGGGCCATGCTAAATAAGGGCAAATCAGTCCATGCTTGGAAAGTAAGCATGTGTGATTTTCGGATGGTCCATCTCTCAGTTGTCTATTCTTTGTTCTTGAGTACAGTTAACCTATGGTCCTAGGCAGTTCACGTCAATTTGGCATTGATGGCCAGATGGCGAGGGTGTCTGTTTGTCCTGGTTGCTACTTCTGGGTTGGTTTTGTCTCTAACCATGTTTGTGGGCCGGGGTTAGAGGCAGAGCCCAGGGCCTCTGTGCCATGTCTCTTGCCACTTTGAGAAAAATGTTTTAGCTTGGTGACTTGTGTCTTTTCCGTAGGTTCTGAGAGGAGATGTGGAAGACGCCATCTGCCTCCATGCCTTTTACTATGCCATATGGAAACGGTATGGGGCCCTCCCTGAGAGGTACAATTGGCAGCTACAGGCCCCTGATGTGTTCTTCTACCCCCTGAGACCAGAGTTAGTTGAATCTACATATCTCCTCTACCAGGTACTGGAGTTTGTTCAACAGTAGTTTGTGTTTAAATTTTAAGAGGACCCGTAGCAGTTGATTCTTAGCAAACATTTGCTGAATGGTGTAGCACTGTGCTGTTTCACAGTGACTGATAGACTTCCCACCTACGCATAGTCTTTTTAGTGTTTAATGTCATTCCTGTTTCCATAGGACAGAGGAGGTGTCTGCAGTCACGTTTTTTAAACCTAACATTCTGCAAAGCTGAGTTGGGTCTTTCCTATAGGACTTATTACTTCCCACACCCTTAAACTGTCAAGAGGGAGATTTAATACAAATTTATTTGTTCAAAGAACTCTCTTTTTGGGGTGCAATTCTGTACTCATGTACCATGGTCTGTGTAATAATTATTCAGACAAAAAAGTTATTTTTCTTGGTTGTAAAGGAAATCATCTGGGATTCATCTGAATGCCTGTTTCTGAATGCTTAAAAAACGTGGTGTTCTTTTGTGAAATCATTTTAATGCCAGAGGCAATGTCACTTTAACTGAAAAGTCTCCACCCCCATAGTTGAAGGCAGATGTTTATTCTTCTGCGTGTGCCCTGCACCTACCACACTGCATGTCCATCCACTCCCAAAGGCATCAGGACATGGTGCTCCCCTTCCAGGAAGCTGGTCCTCAGTGCGCTTCAGCAGGCCTGTACCAAGCTCCTGCAGTGGCAAGTCCCCTGCAGGGATATCCTAACTTTTCATGAGCTCTGCTAGTAAGATTAATACTGTTGCTTAGATTTATTTAAAAAGGAAAATTCATTGCCATTTGTTTATAGGTGAAAAAGGGAGAAATCCTATGAAACACATAATAGTCCTGATGTGTAGAGAGACCTTGGGAGTTTTAGATGACCTCTCAGAAGAGAGAGGAGATATCCTCTGGTTTTGCTTCTCTGAACTCAGTGTAGCGTCAGGCCATACCCGCTCTGAGGTACATGCCTGGTGCTGAGGTACATCCCCCTGTATGCCTTGGTCTCTTGTCTTTGGGTTTGTATCTCTTCGTTTGTCACTGCTTCTTTCATCTTTTTAGCTGCTTCTTCACATTGACTGTTTTCTCAGAATCCAGAGAGTCTTCAGCTTCCAGCTTTGCCTTCTTCAGCCCCTTCCTGTGTTGTCTTATCCAGAGCCAGCTAATCTTGTAGTAGTTAGCATTTGCTGCAGCCAGTTGGTGCTCGATATGAACTAAAGATGATCCCCAACTTTTAAACTGTGGGGTTAAAGTCTCATCTTCCCAGAGAATTTTTTTTCCTAGTGAAACCATCTAAGAGCATGTGACAGCAGAGTGAGCCACCCACGGACCCCATTGTTTGGACATGTAGGAAGGGAGGTGTGGTGACCTTTTTAAGATACTTTTCCCATCGACCTTTCCTGCCAGTGCTGGATGGTGAATGGGAGCAAAATCCTGTTGCCCTGTGCCTGCATCTTAAGTTTCTGGAGAGTTCTCAGGCAAGATAGAAACTGGATTTGTCCTCAGATATACTGTCAGTGAGGCCTTGTTTCATTTGTGATCATGATGGGGATCAGGAGGGCCAAAGCAGGGCATTGTCGTGCCCAGAGCAGATAATCTCTATCTTGGTTAAGTTAGACAGATTGTAGGTGATGCGAACCAACAGGACATCTTAGTCATTTTATGTTTGTGACCTTTAAGGTAAATTGAACCAGGCCCCATGCCTTTGGCCAGCACCCCATTTCCTTGGGAAACTCACTGATGTTTGTTTGATGGCATGTGTGCAGGCCTTGCTGGGTTACATTCTCTCATGTTCTCTCTAGGCAACCAAGAATCCCTTCTACCTACATGTAGGAATGGATATCCTGCAGAGTCTGGAAAAGTACACAAAAGTCAAGTTAGTTTTCCAAGTTCCTTCCATTTTCTCTTGGCCACTTTTGATTTATTTTGAGTTCTGGGGAAATTCTATTTTGCATTTTAATTTATAGAATAGGATGTTAATGTTAATTTTTTGTATTTGCATAAGTTCTGGGGAAATTGTTCATGTTTTGTATAGTAGAACCTTTGTAGTGGGAATTGCCTTTTATTTTTTCATCTTTTCTTTCCATAAGGCTCCAGTAGACTATGTGTGTCCTTTTGAAATAACTTATGTCCCCTAGATTTATACCTAATATATGCACTATAAAGTTTAAGGAATATACAGAAAATAGAGAGGTAGAATATCCTTATCATTGTAATCTCTATGTGCAGAGAGAACCACAGTTAGCATTTAAATATATACACTTACAATCTTTTTATATATTTATATATATATCAAATGTGTGTATGTGTGTGTGTGTGTGTGTGTGTGTGTGTGTGTATACATATATATATATATATATATATGTATGTATGTATAAAACTATTATTTCAATTTTAAGACCCACTTTTTCCACCAGGCAGTATATCATAAGTATTGTCTTATAAAATACTGGTTCAGATTATCCAGATGATAAGTCAATTCTATAAATAGTGGGACAAAAATTTAAATCAATCCTTCTTAATTTGTTGCTAGTCATTTTCTTGGTGTCATGTTTTGGTCAGATAGTCTCCACTGCACCCATCCCGTTTTCCTGTATGACTAAACTGATGATGCAGCAGCCAGAGCACTGTTTAAATGAATTTGCAGGCAATCTAGGCTAAAAAAAGGATGCCCCTTAAGCCTAAGATAATTTGCTTCTTGTATGGTGTTTGATAATGTGGTTGAGTATTCTGTTAGTAGATGCCTGCTTCTTAAGTTAATCAGGTGGGCAGGAGCAGAGATGGGACTGACTGTGAGGTGTTTTGCAGGTGTGGGTATGCTACGCTACATCACGTCGTAGACAAATCCAAAGAGGACCGGATGGAGAGCTTCTTCCTCAGTGAGACCTGTAAATACTTGTATCTGGTAGGTGTGTTGTGAGGTTAACCCACGAAATGTCTAGCTCTGCTTGAAGCAGGCAGGCAGTCGGTCTTCCCTCTCTTTAGCGGCCATTCTCCGTGCTGGACATTGTCCTGGCCTAGAGGCACAGCATTACCCAAACAAAAGGGTGTTGCTGTCTTCCACCATGGTTTCTGACCTCCCGGAGGAAATGAGCTTAGGAATAAAAATCGTGTGAAGTGCCACTGACAGTTGAAAGCATACCCACATGAGTTGCGATGGTCAGGGATGCCTTCTCTGAGGAAGAGGGCAGTGTCTGTAGCTCTTACTTCTCTAGATGGTACGATCTTGGCTGAGACCCACCACCCAGCTGGCTCTCTGTGCTTATACACATTCTCATGTAGGTGCAGAAGTGTGGGACCTAAAAGGAACCTTAGGGATCATTAGTCAGTGTTCTTTTCTTCCCTTATGGGAACTGCAGTCTACATAGAGGGCTCAGGCGACGTGCCTCGGTTCTCAGGGCCACCGCGTGGCAGACTGAGGCCTGAATCCCAGTCCTGATTCCTTGTCTGGCATTTTTTCCCCCTTGTTTATTCTGCCACATGCACCAGAGACATAGCTGCTCTCCTACACTCTCTCCCACTGTACTCAGGGGGGCTGTGTACCTAAGGACACTTTCTCAAGGCACAGAGGGTCAGGATTTCCTGCGGGGGAAGCAGTAGAGACTGAGAACTTGGGCTGAGACGGAAAGCTAGGCAGCCGTAGAGATACAGGTCGTGTGACCTAGGTCAGGGGCCTAAGCCCCAGGGCCAGCTGGTGCTCAGTCCTCACTGGGGGCCCTGTTAAAATTAGGGTTCTGCTGAGTCAGCTCAGAAGTGGGCTCAGAAGTCTAATTTTGACAAGTGGCTTGTGATTCTACACACAGCGGTTTTGGAAGTACCAGCTATCCCTTTAAGACGACACTTGTGCTTCTGGCGTTAGTTTTCACAGAAGACTGCAGAGGCTCATGTCCTTGCAGGCCACACAGTCCAGCCGGTAGGTGGGCGGGCAGCCGTCCTGCTGCCAGGTGTCTGTGGAGCCGAAGGCACACTGGGAGTTGGCTGGCCCGCGCAGGCCCACCAGAGCCTGGGTGCGGTCCCGTTGGGCAGCCATTGGTGTCTGTGATATTCACGGGGTGAGTTCTGAAGTGAATGGAGGACACCTCCCCCCCCCCACCGGGATGTAGTTGGGGAAAGAAGTCAGGGTCTGGGAGAGAAGACCTGGGCCTTACCCTGTTCGTCTCCCATTAGGGTGTGAACACAGACAAGCTGGGCTGAGCCTCCTTTTCCCTTATCTGTAAAATACTTGAGGTGACTGTCAGGTTTCTTCTGTCTCTGAGATTTCTGTTTAGTATGTGTTCACTCATTTAACATTTGCTGAGCACCTGCTTCCCCCCAAACAGACCTGTCACCTGTTCAGTTAGCTGTTCTTTCCGGATGTTTCCACTGCTCCCATTTTCACCCCGTCATGCCCACTATTGAAGGAAAAGACTGCCTTGTGTGCCCTGTGTTCTGACACAGGAGTGAACTGGGTGTTGGCATCTCTGTCAGGCTCTGTGGTGAAGGATAAAACATGGGCCTCTTCCCAGCATTTTACCATTTAGGGCCTGGGTGTGTGTGTTTATGCGGGGTGGATAGTTCTAGAAATCTAGCACAGGAACTCCCAGGGGAGCTTATGGAGGTCATCTAGTGAACTTTTACACACTTCTCAAGTTTGGGGCTAAGCTCTGCGATTTCTGAACCTCTAGGTTTAGGCAGGGTGGAGTGCACTGAGGGAAGTTCAGGCATCTGAGTTTAAACAAAACTGGCGATTCTGCTGTGCAGCCAGAGTTGGGAACCACTTTTTTACTGATTTGTCGCTGAAAAGCCTGAGGAACAAGGTAATTCTGCTCCTGGAGTAGTCTGGGACACAGCCCTGTGCCCAGTTCCAACATGCTACAATTACCAGTTGTATCTTTTTTCTTTCTTTCTCCCCACTAGCTGTTTGATGAGGAGAATCCAGTACACAAATCTGGAACCAAATACATGTTTACAACCGAGGGACACATTGTATCTGTGGACAAACATCTCCGGGAATCGCCTTGGAAGGAATTCTTTTCTGAAGAGGAAGGGCAGGACCAAGAGGGAAAGTCTGTGCACAGGCCTAAATCTCACGAGTTAAAAGTCATCAATTCCAGCTCGAACGTAAGTTGCCTTTTCCAAGGAGTGGTTTGCATCTGGAAGAAGAGAAACTGCTACTAATGCCTTTGTCATCCAGAGTTCTGGCAGGAGAGGAATGGCACACAGAATGGGTTATGGGAGAAGAGCTGCATAAAAAACCACTTACGCAGGTGCTGTCAGGGTGTAGGGAAACCACGGGAGCAGCAGCACATTCTCACTCCCGGCTGAGCGAGGGTGGTGGGGAAAGTGGTCAAGGGAACCTGGATGGAGAGAGCCGTGTGTGTGTGTGTGTGTGTGTGTGTGCTGGGGGCTGGGAGGCTGACTTCTGGCAGGAGCCACTGTTCTGAGCTGGCATCAGAGGCCTTGCAGGAAGGGAGCCAGCAGAGGAAACACTTGACCCTCCTCCTTCCTTCTGGTTTGTGTGTTGGCTGTGCCCACCAGAAGCCAGAGAGCAAGGGAGTCTATTGATGCAATCTGTCAGGTTGGCCCCTAGGGCCAGAGCAGGGTGGAAAAGGGTGGAAGGGCAAATGGAGGTGCAATTCCCACTCATCCAACACCAAATGCAATGGTGTATTTTTTCCCCACATATATGTATAACAGTAACAATATTATACAGCAGTAATAGTAGTGTAACTTCATTCAGGTACCAGGACCCAATTGCAATGTGTGTAAGATGTGGGAGGGGTCTTCCCACACATACTTACACCAAGCAATTCTTGAACACCAGCAGGTTGTTGGAGAACAACTCAATTCTGATGCTGTTTACCCAGAGACAGCAACAGATTCTCAGGTTAAGGGGTCCGTCCTACGAGACTGCCCTCCACCCCCCACTCCAGATGCCAGTAGCAAGCCCCAGCCAGTTACCTATGGTGACCTGCTGGCTGTGGATTGGAGGTTTCCATGATCTCCTGCTTAGGTTTGATTAATTTGCCAGAGCGGCTCACAAAACTCAGGAAAACACTTAATGTTTACTAGTTTGATAAAGGATACTGTAAAGGATACTCATTAACAGCCAGATGAAGAGATGCATTGGGCAAGGTCCCAAACAAAGAGCTTCTGTCCTCGTGGAGCTTGGGGCCCAGCTCCGTGGCCCGTGGGCATGTTTTGGTTCCCAAGCATAGAAGCTCTCCCCGACCAAGAAGCAGGATCCAGGAGAGCCGTGCACAGAGAGCGAGCAAGCTCTTCGTGGGTTTTGTGAGGGCTTCGTGGCACAGTCATGATTGACTGAATTATTGGCCATTGGCTGATTCAACCTCCAGCCCGTGCCATTGGGTGGGGGTATAGATGTCTCATTAACATGACAAAACACCAGTTTCACCTTTAAGACTCCGCAGTGTTTTCAGGAACTGTGGATGAAGACCAAACATAATCTGGGAAATACATACTTGGTCATATGAGTGACTGAATATGTACTTCTTATAACTCCCTACATCACAGGAGATCGTCAGAATCATCCAGCAGCTGGAGAGGGACAAAAACTATCATCAGTCATGATTTATAATGATGCTGCTCTTCAGGGTACCTAATCCCCCGTTTCATTTAAAGCAGGGCTTCACTAAGCAGGGATAGATTATCCCCATAAGCAGTGGGAAAGATACGGAAACAAGTCTGTGAGTGTCTAGGAGAGGTCCCAGGTAGTTGTATTGATTTGAATCAAAAGTAGTGGTTTGGAGTTGAGGATGGGTAAATGAACCCTCATTAGTTGAAATATCAAACATCATCCCATGCTTTGAATGTCATCTCTCCTGTCAGAAAAAGCCTGTTGTCAAGATCCCTACCACCTATCCCCAAACCGCCCCAGTTGGGGGTGCTCCGTCATCCCCGCTGTGCTTTAGTACTTCTTGCTAGTGTCCCATTGATCTTTACATCAGTCCAGGAACTCAGCAGACAGGCCAAAGCAGAGATAAGCCTCCCAAATTTCCATTAGGCTATGGAGTGTAGGTTAAGTGAATGAGTCACAATTGAGAAGGAAAGGGAAGGAGAGTTAGAGGGAGAAATAATAATAATAGCCAACATTTACATATGCCAGACCCTGTTCTAAATGCTATGTGTGATCACTCCTCACAACAGCCTGGTGAGGGGTAAGTGCTTTTGATACCCCCATTTTACAGACAAAGAAAGGGAGCCAGAGAGAGGTTGTGGTCATGAAGTGAAGCCAGGATTTGGACTGGAGGGAGACACTCATCTAACAGGCCTGATGCTGTGTGCCAGGCCCTGGGGATGCAGGCCCACCAGAGGGGCCCCGATTCTGGAGAGGTTCATGGCCTCCAGGGAAGACCGGTTCCTCCCTAGGATTTGTCAGTAGGGGCCTGAATGAGGGACTATTGAAATACTCTATAGAGGAGGGAGGAGCTACTCTGCCAGGGAAAATCAGGAGGGCTGTACTGAGGTTACTTTTTACAGGTCCTTGAAGGATGGGGAGCAGCTTCCCAGGAAGGGATGTTAAGGCAGAAGGACAGCACCTACAAATGCACGATGGGGGAGTGGCTGGGACCAAAACGGACCCATCAGTCTTGATCTTGCCACGGTGAGGAGCAGGTGTAGGGAGTTCAAGTGCAGAGCAGTGGGAAAACATTTCTTTGGCAAGGAGTGTGTGATGAATGTATGTGGAAACTACTTCCAGATAACGTGTTTGGTTTTCAAACCAGCATCTTCTTTGAGGGGGAAAAACACCCTTTCATTAAAACAAACAAGCAAACAACCACAATAAAAAAAAAGATGATACTCTTAAGCGTCTAGGTTTTAGCTGTGGTTGAGAAGAACCATAAACTCAGAAAAACCAGTATTTTCAAACAGCTGAAATGTTTTCTGAAATACAGGGTGGATTAAGGACACAGTGCATGCAGCTTTTAGTCCTGGCCACTCGGCACTTGGGTGAATGACTCAGCCTCCCTGGGTCTCCTTTCTTCAGTTGTGAAGTGAGGACACCCAGGGTCCTCAACTCAGGGCACTTTTGCTGCTTCAGGGACATTGGGTGCCATCTGGCGACAATGTTGGTTGTCCCAGCTGGGAGGTGGCTGGGGACATCTAGTGGGAGAGGCCAGGGTGCTTCTAACCATCCCACAATGCTCAGGACAAGCCCCAAAATGTCAGCAGTGCCCAGGCTGAGAAACCCAATTAGGTCATTGAACCATATTTCCTGAGGAATTACCACATGGGTTTATAATTCGAAGTTCACATTTCCCCACGTATTTTCCTGTAGTGCAATCGTGTCCCTGAAGAGAGGAGATTCTCTCTGCCCTTAAAGAGCATCTACATGCGACAGATAGACCAGATGGTTGGCTTGGTGTGATCTGCTCTTTGCCCGGTGGCCTCATCTGAAACCAGACCTAAACAGCTGAACCCAGGTCATGCCGAGATCCAGTCTAAAGTGGAAGAGGAGGGAAGTCCGGCTGTCTGCCATGGTGTGGGAATTTCTGTCCAGCTTCTCACCCACATCTAGTAGATTCTTGCATACTTTCGTGTTCCTCTTCTGTTGAGTAAAATACCCTGTTTTCCTTAAGGGGATAGTTTGAAGTGAGAAGGTACCTAGAAGGTGGCTTTGTGTGACACAGTGGATGGGCATCTTTGGCTGAATCTTCGTACGTTATACTTCGGAATCCAAGTCTCTTCCCTTCGCTGGCCCTCGTCATCACCGCAGTATTGCTACCTCTCTGATGGAGGATTGTGAATGAAATTTCTGTGCAAAGGGGCCTGAGGTTCACTGAACATCCCTATTTATTGCATTTTTTCACCCTCTCTCCCTTGTATTACATAAGTGGGCTCTCCCCAAGGTAACCACTCATAATTTTGTATCGCATGGTGAAAAAATCATCCAGATATTCATTTGCACCCCAAGTAATCTTCACAGTGTTACAAATTATTTGCTTGCTAATGACAGTTATCTGAATTCTAGGAAGCTGTCTCTCAGATTGTCATATGACAGTTTAATAGCTTCACAGCTAGATCTTTCAGATAATATTTGACATTTATTTTGAATTTACCTGAAGAACTCCCATAGTTCCAGAACCAGGTGCCTTTTAGGAAGAGAGAAATACCTAAGACTGTCTGAGCTTCCAACTGTCCCATATATTACTAGCCAAGGATTCTCAGTTCTAACTGAGTTAGGGTTGGAATTTTCTTTTTGTTTTTGTTTTTGTGTCTAGTGCCAATCAGCTGAGTCAGGGAGAAAGAAATGATCAGATGACTTTTTGGCATCCTTGATCCATTTCTCTGTGATACAGACTTTAGATTAGTGCCTTATACGATTTTGGTTTGGGCCACTGGATGTCACAAGCTGCTGCTGTGATTTTTAGCAGGCATGTTTTATATTGCCACATGGGAGGCCACAGTGCAAGGAGAATGGGATGGGCGTTACTTAGGAAGATTCTGCAAATTTCCTGGCCAGTCTTTGCCTTTCAACCTGATACTTCAAGCAAGCATATATAAGGGAGTTGTACTAAAATACCTTCTTTCTTCTCTGTTATTTCTGTCACCAGAATGGAAGTATCCGTCTTGGAACTGACACTGAATGCTTGTACAAAGCAGAGGTGGATTTGACCTCCTTGCCTGGCTTGCATATGACATCTGAGGTTGAAATGAATCCCAATAGAAAGGGTAGGAAAGTCTCATAGAAACCTCCAACCTCATCTGTCATGTTGCCTGCTTGTCCCTGCTTGCAAACTTGAAATGCTTTCGTTTTAGCCTTTTTAAAACCAGGAGTAAGCACTGTCTAAGCCATTACGTTGTCAATCAAAAAAGAGACATTTTATTCCTTCTTGAAAATTTAAGTGTTACTGTTTTTTAAAAATAGATCTATAACTCAACGTCTTTGAGATTTTTAAAAAAGAATTTCCATAATGTGTCACCTCTATCTTTTAAACATTTGCTATGCAAATTGCTTTAAAGTAAAAAATCAAATGCTTTTTCTATTTACGGTTTTTCCATAAAATGGTCCTCTATTTTACCATTTTTTTCTTTATTTCAGAAGCATTCTGTTTATGAACAATGTCTCAGCTACTGAGTAGAAAAATTTTCTTTGCGAATACTATATATTTTAAGTGTTTTCATTGACTCAGTAACACCAAAACATCCCACTTGAAATACACACACACACACATGCACACACAGGTGTGAATGTCCCTGTATCATCTTCCAGGCAGATGGAGATGGGACTGTAAATGGCCTGTTTGGGAGAATAGGAAGAAAGCAGGTCCTTTGTGCATCTGTTCTTTCTCTCCTGTCACCCTCCCGGGTTCCCTCTCCAGCTTCTGTGACAACATTGACATGTAGCACTCTAGCAATCCTCCTCGTCTGGGTCCCTAACCTGCCACCAACTCAGGCATCCTTCCTCTTTGAGCTCTAGCATGGGGATCTGTGCCCGAGTGCCGCAGAGGCACTCCAGGGGCTACGGACTGACACGGACATGTGTTGTATGCAGTCTCAACCCCTCCTGACTTCTGGGCCCTGGACTTGTGCCATTTGGCGAGTCTGCAACTGAGCGAATTACTGCAGACTAGAACTGATCGTTGATCTTCCAGACTAGCCAGTCTAACGTTTAGTGCCTCCTCGTCAGTGATTTGTGAGACTAGATGGCAGTATGCTGCTCAGTGCCAGTCATCAAAAGAAGATTCTTTGAGCCAAGTTCAAACTTGGCTTGTTTTCTTGGTGAAAATCCGAATGTCAGCAACTGTGAAATACCCTGCAGGACTTCTGCTGTCCTTCTATTCGGCGTTGTGAGATACCGGGTAGGGGAGGGCTGTGGAAGGGAGCGTCAGAAGTGCTTTGTCCCCAGGACACCCTGTTTCTGAATGGGTGTCATCCCTTGGAACAGCTGTGAGCCTGCACCGTCCGTCCTCACATCCCTGTGTGTAGCTAGTGTCTAGAGTCTGCTTTGGTTGACCTGAGGAAAATGATTTTGCAAAACCATTGTAGAAAGCTGCCTTACAGTTAGGCTTGGTGGAGTCTAAGTCCTTACAGGGCAGTTACAGTTAGGCTTGGTGGAGTTCTAAATCCTTACAGGGCAGGCTTTGCTATTTTATTTCAGATGTTTCCTGAAGAGGAGATGACAAAGGAAGTATTTGCTAGCTCTCTGATTGTGCTGACCTCTGTGAAAAACCAGCTTCCCTTGTCATATCTTCCTTCAAGTTCGTTCCAGTTCTCCTGCCAGAACGTGCTATGTGCAATAGAATCTCCAGGTTCTGAGGCTGCCCTGGATCGTGGGGTGTGCACATGTCACTTAAATAACTTTCTGTGTATTTATGCACCAGGATGGTGTCTGCAGATGAATGTTAGAGGAGGCTAGATATATGTACTTGTGCAATCTGAGGACCTGAACTTGACTCCCCTTCCCCTTCCCCTTCCTCTTCTCTCCCCGACCAAAGAAAAATGCCCTTCATAGCTGTTTTCTTAGCTCAGTTTACTAAATGATTGAAAGCTGTAATCCTTCATTTTGGATTTTGTAGGCTCAACATGAGGTGTTCCTTTCTCCTTTCTGGAGAAAGGGTCTTCTTCAACGTTTCTAATTTAGTGCTGGTGAAAAGATAGGGCTGAATGATGGCTCTAACCAGAGTGGCTGAGCAGAGACTTAAGAAAAAAAATCTTGATCTTTTCCATTCCCAGACATCCAGCCCCTTCTCTAGTGCCTCTTCCCTGCAGGGCAGGGACCCTTGTGAAAGAGAAGGTGGGGCAGGCTGGGTGGTCTGTCCCCAGGTTTGGCAGGGCTCAGGGTTTTGTTCAAGCTTGAATATGGATGTGAATCTGGTGAAAATATTAAGTACCTGTGGACCCTTGATTCATTACCCACCTTCCCTCTTTCTCAGAGGCAGAGAAATAATATTTTTTAAAGGTATTTTGTTTTAGTTTTAAACAGCAAAACACAAGCTACATTTTTATTTATTATGCACAAAAAAGATAAATATGTTTTTACAAAAAAACCTAGAGTTGGAATCTCTGGGAAAACTTATTGAAATATACAGATGCTTCTCTCTGTAATGTGCAATATGCTTTGCAACTATAGATGATATTTTATGTTTAATCTGTAAATAAGAAATGTATTTAAATTAAAAGGGAGCTTTTTGTAAAAGGGCCAAATGTTCTTTTATAAATGTACTAGAAATATCTTGCTCTTTGAAATTTATTAGGATTTTTATGAGTGATTTTTATTAAAAGATTCTTTTTTTGAGTTGTCATTCTGTTTCTCCTTTACATACTCACACACACATTACATGTGGGACAAATGGCAGAAAATCTCTAAAGGAAACTATAAATCTAGATGAATAAACACTATTTGTTTTTTTTCACAGTTAAGCCCTGAGTAATATCATTCCATTTTTGTCTGTCACCCCTTGCATTTAACTGTTCATCACATATGGGTGGAGCCGTTTTCAGCGGTCTTTGTCCTGTCCCTACCGTCCTCTTACATTAGCCTTCTTTCTCCCAGGCACCAACTCATTCTCAGTTCTTGTTGGCATTTATCTGAGACTAGGTGCTGGAACCGCTTCTCTGTGTTATTGTAAGCAAGGCAATTCACTTCTCCTAACCTCTTACAGGTTAAGATGGGGATAATTGTACCATGTGGTTAATGTGATACTGGTCCGGGGGAAGTGCCAACCAGGAGGTTTCAGAGGGATGGCCTCTGTCCCTACTGCTTCCTGGGTCATTATGGGCACTTGAAGGAAACTGCTGTTTCTGCCCTTGTGACATACTGGGTCTCCCCAACTTTGTGTTATGGGTAATTAGGATAGACTTTTAAAAAAATTATGAATTGCAACAGGGTGAAGGAGAGAGTCCTGAGATGGGAAGCACTTGCTGATACTAAAGCTCACTACTTTTGTGAGATGTGGTGGTGGTTGTGTCTATGAAGTCCGGTCATTTGTAAGCCTCTTGACAAGGGCAAGCAGGCCCAGTAAGCCAAGGGGGCAGCTGAAGAGATGCACACACCGCCTGTGTCCTCCTTGCCTTCTCTATGGCGCTGAACTTGACTAGGGGGATACCCTGTGCTCTCAGTCAGCTGCAGCAGGCTGGGAACATCCTGTCCAGACCCCGCAGTAGAACGTGGGGTTGAGAGTGAGACTCTGGACCTACACTGTGGACACTTGGGGGGACTCTACTGCTGATGAGCCTTGTGCCAGGTTACACAAGTTGCACAATCTTGTCAGGCCTTGGTTTCCCCATCTATTATATGTGATAGTAACAGTTCATATGCATAGGGTGGATTGAACGGATGAGTATGTATAAATTGCTTAAAACGGCATCTGGCAACACAGTAGACTCTGTGTATGTGTAAATATGGTCAAGTTGGATTCGATACCGAGGATGGGCTATGGGGTCTTTAAATAGGGACCCTGAGGAGGGATAAGAACTTAGACTGAAACAGAGGCCTGGGCGGGAGGCCTAGCTTGTCCTCGATGTGCGGCTTGGACTTGTAAAGCCAGACATGCTAGCACCTTAACTCCCAGGTTAATGTGGGGACAGGGTGAGCTACATTTTATCAGAGCGTGCTAGGTGTCAGCTGCTAACATCTTTACATACTTGAACTTTCCCTTTAATCAGGGAAAACTGTTCTCTCCCGCTCAGGAGCCCAGAATGTGAGGTGCAGAGTGGTTAGGGGAGATACTTGTTCCCCAACACCCCCACGGGCGCTGTGGGCCAGCGCCCCGCACTGTCTTCACTCCCCGCTCACGTGGAAGGTGCGGTCCCCAACGTGCGCGTGCGCCCGAACGTGCGTGCATGCGTGCGTGCGCACCCGCCGCCTAGAATCTGCCACATTCCGGCCCAGCGAAGCCCTGACAGGTGCGTTCTGATAGTTCCATTTCTATCGCTGAGGACTCTGGGCGGTAAGCGGCCCCGAGATCGCAGATGAGCCCGTTTGAAGCAGTGGCCTCAAGCTCTCTTAAATACCGCAGTGAGTGGCTGCTCTCCAGTCCCTGTTTGGTGAGAAGGGGTCTTGCTGAAGGGATCTTCGGGGCCGTTTCCGAGGGAGGTCGCTGCAGTCTTGGGCTGAGACCCCCGTGGCCCTGTCCACAGGGATGGAGGGAAGAGGTAGGGATTGCGCTGCAAACCTGCTTCTGGCTTCCCGGGAGCTCGGCGCGAGGCACTGTGACCCTCCCAGCTTCTGGAAATCAGGCAACTCTGTGAGCACTCCTTTCCCCACCATTCAGGATTCCCTGCGTCTGTGCGGGGAGTGTGAAGGGCACAGTAAGGCTGCACTGCCTCCAAACAGCAGAAAGCCCCTCTTTGAAGAGCTTGGTCCTCCTCACATCATCTTTCCAAGGCAGGGACTTCTCTCCTCAGAGGATATTCTGAAGAAGCTCTGCCCTGAGGCGATTAGGGCTGGGGGCAGCCTAATCGCATTCTTGGAGGAAACTGCATGGTTATTTGAAAAGCTTGACACCTGCTTAAGCAAAAAGACTGGAAAAAGAACAAGAGGCAGCTTCCGTAGTTAGAAAGCCCATCTGGGTCACCCTAAGCCAAGTTTTTGGGTAAATATGGACATTTAAAAATAAAGTGATGTTACTCTGATGTCTGTTGAAATCTAAAAACCATGGCAATTTGTTATCCACCACCTATTAAAAAATATATTTAAACAAGTTCTTCATGCTCCTCTCACCACAAAATTTATACTGATTTAATATGTTTCAATCATTTGAAGTTATTATCTAACCAGACTGTGCCAAAAATATATATGTGTGTGTATATATATATATATATATATGTATAGTTTGACAAATACATGGTTTAACGAATTTTTTATGATCAGTAGCTTTAAGTATTAAAAAGTTCTGAATTGAGCCAACAATACAATTAGTGTATAAACTGTATACATATGTTGATAATTATTTAAAAAGTAAAATTTTGTTTAATT
The DNA here is from genome assembly GCF_030020395.1 of Manis pentadactyla. Taxonomy (NCBI): domain Eukaryota; kingdom Metazoa; phylum Chordata; class Mammalia; order Pholidota; family Manidae; genus Manis; species Manis pentadactyla. The sequence continues at coordinate 210,421,560 of NC_080019.1, read as the reverse complement.
TTTTTCTAATTGAATTGTAGATCTGTGGGTGAATACTACTTATTGTCAGAATGATATGGGGTTCAGTATCAATTACAGTCCTATTTTTCATTTGTATTGATGTAACTTCATTCACATAAATAAGTGGATAGGGATAGGAGTTTCTGTTACAGATATTATATGTAGATATCTATATAGATATCTTGTTTCTTTGAACTTCTGAGCAATATGTCAAAAATCACACAAGAATTTATCATCAGAACTTTAAGAATCCATTTGCTGCTAAATTAATTATTAGGCTCCTTCAATTTTGTTGCAAGCAAAGAATTGCAAAAAAGATTTGTTACTCAGTTGTAAGAGCCATTCACCTTTGCAATTTCTGGAATGTATTTTACATTCCAAGACTTATTAAATAATTATTCATTGTAGCTGTTATTTTTGAACTTAGAGGCACCTTATATAACCTGAAATACTCAAAGTGCTGAGAAATTTAAAAAACTAACTTCAGTATCTCTCTGATAATACATTTAAAAAAATAAGTGCCTTTATCTGGTAACTGCCTTTAAACATATGTATTAAAACCTTGGAGCAAGAAACTGCCCCATTCAATTTAGAAAAATATATCTACCACGTCATCTAATTGGCTAAGCTGATCCTTGTTTTCAAGTTAATTGGCCCTGTCGGGCTTATTTGCTGATGCAAAAAGTCTGACTTCATTTTTCAGTCATAATAAATGTGTTTATATATGTTCCCTGATTGCCATCTCCCTTCTGAATTTTAGGATGGAAAGATGGAGCAGGAAGCATGGTTTGAATCGCCAAGGCATTTGCCTCAGTGATGTGTAAGCATGGTTTTGGGGGACAGGGAAAGAGGGAGATATGGAGGCATGAGCTTCTACTACTTGAGGGCCCTAGGAAATGTCTTATTTTCAATTGATAGAAAAGTGGTATTGCTTTCAGAAGTGTATGAACTCAAGACTCAGCTACTTATCAACAATATGCAAAGCAGAACTATTTTGCACTCATGGGTTTGGCATAAATTAATGATCCCAAGTACTGGTAAGGATAAGAGTAATGGGGACACTTTTTCACTGTTGGTGGGAGTGTAAACTCATGAGGGGTCACTTTGGGGAGTTAGGCATTACTCAGTGAAGGTGAATGGGCACATGCCCTGTGACCCAGCAGCCAGGATTGCAGCTTCTGGCTGCACCAGGCTGTGTACCCCACCACTTGGGGCTGCCATGGAGTTGTGCAATGGGGTGGCCCTGGCAATTCCCCTCCTAAGCAATTAATCTTTATAGGAGTCAGCTAACTTTTGTGGTCCAAACCCTGCCTGCCAACCTGTTCTGTTTGGTTTTGTTTTGTTACAAAAAATTTTACTGGAGCACAGTCACGCTCATTTGTTTACATATCATCGTGGTTGCTTTCCAATATGATGGCAGAATTGAAAAATTGGTAGAGAGACCATCTGGTCCATAAAGCCCAAGATATTTATTATCTGGCTATTTGCAGAAAACATTTAGAGGATCCCTTGCATATGGGAACCAGGTGACACATATGAGACTGTTCATAGCAGCCTTTATTGCCAAAGCAAAAAATTGACACAATACCCAAGTCTCATCAAAAGTAGTTGATTAGTACAATGGAATATTATAGAGCAGTCACAACTGTCCATTTACATAATGTTCAGAAGTAACCAAAACTAAATTTATTCCTTGTAGGTACAAACACAAGTGGAAAACTATAAAGGCAAACAAGGAAACAATCACAAAAGTTAGCCTAGGGGTCATCCCTGGAGTGGGCGTGGATGCACTGAGGGACACAGGGGTCCTGGCAATCAATGTTTATTTCAGCCCAGGTTCATTCTTAGCCGCATGGATGCTCACTTTATTTTTATTCTTTATATGGTTCACATAATTTAGATACACTTCTGTGTGCATGTCAAATTTCATAATAAGTGAACTTTAACATTCATTGTATATAAAGGCCGTTTCCCAAATTGTGAAATATAAGTCATAATTCAGTTTGTTCTGATATAGTGTGAAAAATGGCAAAATGTTTGTCCAAACAGAAAAAAAATAAAACTCTGTTCTTCATCTAGTGGAGAACTCTACCAAGCATTTTGGGCCCCCTTAGCCCTTGGAGTTCTGTTACACCCATGCCAGCCTTAGTTATACCTCTTTGCCATGTTACAAGGACACAAACCAAAGCAACGGTTTGTCAGGGGCTTGACAGCTACTTCTGAGTGGGCATCCAGGAAGGAAGGTGTCTAAGGAGTGCGACCCCACTCTGAAAATGATATTTGAAGGCAATCACACAATGCCAGTCAAACTCACTGGAACACTGAGTCTCAGAGAGCATCTCCTGAGCACCCGCTTCTGAACACCGTGGGTGACTGAGGAGTGCAGGGTAGGAAGGCTGGCGGCCAACAGGAGGAAGGGCACTTTTTATGGCCCTGAGGAATGGCTTCTAAGTGTGGCCTCAGGTTTCGGGTACTCACTGGCAAACACCATCTCCTCTGAAAATGGGGCCATTTTCTATCAGTGGGCTTCAAAGGAGCCTGTGCAATTTAGGGCCTATAAATCACCGTACATACCCTTGACTTCCACTAGAGACCACTATTGCTTCACTTCTAGTTTTAACAACCAGTGGTACGGGGAAAAAAAAGAGGTGTTGGCGTGTTTTAAACATAGGGTGCAAAATGTAATTTCCTGATCTTTTGGAATCTCGAATTGAACTTTTGGTGAGTGCTGCTAATTGAAGCATGAGTAATAGTGATGATGACAATGATGAGATCGGGCGTCCCTATAGGGTCTTCCTCCTAACGTCCAGCTCTTTAATTTATATTATTCAGTTAAGACTCAGAATGCTGTGTGTCTTGGGGCTCTCACCTGCCAAACAGTGAAACTAGGGAAACCCACAAGTTGCATTCTTAGATGGTGATATTTCCGAACAAGGGCTAAGTAAGAAAAGGGGAAATGTAGACCCATTCTTTTGGAAGTGCACTGGGTCTTCTTCAGTGTTCAGGTGGGTGGTTTAATTTTCATCTTGTGCGTGATTGTTTCAGCTTCATATGCAGCTGGGTTGGTACATGGTTCAGGATAAAGCTTGAGAGAGTGTGTCTCAGTACCCGTGGGGCATTGCATAAAGGGGAGTTTCTCAGATGTTTCTTGGGCTGTTCTTCCTCAAAGCCTCTCACCTTGAACTTGAAGTCTGGATGCTGTAAGCGCCCGGGTTCCTACAGAGCCTGACTGACCTTCTGCTGGTGACTGTCCTGTCTTCAGTTTCCATGTTCTCATCTGGCAGACAGAAGGTAATGTCTTGAGTCAGCATTATGGGTTTGAATCTGGATTCCACTCCTTATTAGCTGTGTGAGTTACTAAACCTCTCTGAGCCTCGGCTTCCTCATCTGTAAAATGGGGCTAATTATACCCACCTCACAGCATAGAGTGTTGTGGGGATTCAGACAATTGTGTCTAAAGGGCCTGGTGCGCAGTGGATGGGTCTGCTCAGCAAATCCTCTTTGCCTTTTGTCCTCCATCAGCCTCAGATCAGCTGCCTCTGTGGTTGTGAGCCCTGGTTCTGAGAGAATGCCCTGAACCGATCACATTCTGTTATGATCCTTGTGGTTCTCACGCTTAAATAAGAAAGAATCTTGCATTCAGTGCCTCGCTGGCTGGCTAGGCTGGGTCTCTGGGAGGATCTCCCTCATGAAAGCGAGGCTGACCACTGACCCTCCCTGCCATCTCCACCCTTGCAACCTGGCTGAGCAAACAGAATCGCCCTCCTGAGTACAGGTGGGCATAATCCAGTTTTTCGAAGGCCTGAATGGACCAAAAAGGCAGAGGCAGGGCAAATTTGCTCTCTCCTGAGCAGAGACATCCATCTTCTCCTGCCTTTGGATATTCGTGTTCCTGGTTCTCAGGCCTTTGGACTTGGACAGAGACTTGCATAGTTGGTTCGTTGGTTTTAAGGCCTTTGGGCTTGGACGGTAGCTGCACCATCAGCTCTCCTTGGCTCCAACTTGCATTTGGAAGATCATGTCAGCCTCCATATTCAACTGAAGCCAGTCCTCCGTAATCTTTTTCTATATATCTAAAAACCAACCAACAAAAAAAACTTGGTATGATTTCCAAACAATTCCTGGATGGCCCTCAGTCAGAATCTGCCTTTTAACAGTTTCTCCGGGGGATTGTGAGACCACTGGCCAGAGGATGGCAGTTTGAGAACCACAGCCTTGGGAGTTTGCTGGGGCGACCCACACCACATTTTGCATACCGTCAAGGCTTGCCTTCGGGGAATGATTTAATTCACTTCACACATCTGGTTTGTCTAGGCAAGCTCCCTGCAGTACCTTCCAGGGGACCCCCTGCCACTCACTAGCTGCCCACCAACTTTGGAATACTAGTAGGAAATGTCTTTGACTGTAGGAAAGCTTGGTTCTCAAAATGTGGTTCCTAAGGCATCAGGAACAGCACCTAGAACTTGCTTGATATGCTGGTTCATGGGCCCTACCCATGAATCCCCTATCTCACGATTCTGCAGCTAAGGGGCAGGAGCCCTCCTGTGACAGGCAGTGGAACAGACCAACCAGATGGAACAGACCCTGGAATCTATCCATTGGCCCGCTTTGGACTGGAAGGGGCCGAGGTGGGGGTAGCTTTCCACTCGCCCAAGTGTGCAAGGTGCTGAGACTTTATGAAGCTCCCACTAGGAACGCTGATTGTTTATTCTCCCCTCTAACATGCCCCCTCACCTACACCCAGTTATTTCTAGCTGAGAGGCAGGTTTGGTGTTTCTGACTCAATTCATTCTTATACTGAACAAATACTCAACAGCTATCATGTGCCATCACTCTTCTGGATACTGGGATATACTGCTAGGACTGTGCCTTCATGGAAATAAATAAATTTATGCTATAATGTCAAAGCATGATAAAAGCCATGAGAGCAAACTGGGTGAGAGGATAGAGGGTTGGATAAGGGGTGAGGGGCTAAAGGCTATTCGCCCTCTAAGAGGACTATATTTTGCCTTCTAATCCTTGTTCTGGGAAGATTACCTTGATCTCCATTCCACCTAACTCAGTTCAAAAGGTTCCCCTCTCCTTACCCACAGTTTTGGGGGTAAACACATGACCCAGGCTCAGCCAATCAGAGCATTCATCTCCCTATCCCTGTCCACCCCACCCCTGCAGCAAAGGCTTCAACAAAGGATTCTGAACTGCCTGAAGGAGACTCAGTCCTGGGGCTTCTCCTAGCATCCACTAGAGAGAGAGAGAAGTGAAAAACATCTTTTAGAAACTGCTGAAGTTTTGGAGCTGTGAGGGCTTGGTTGGGGGTTTTCAGGGGCTGCCATGGGAGAAAAGCTTTGCTGAGGAACAAAGCCCACCCAGAGGAAGTGGAGCCAAGAGGAGAGATATACTGAACCACCAGGTACAGCCATGCCTGAAGCATTTGTTCCTGGGCTTTTTAGTGTGGTGAACCATACTTCACATTTTTGGCTGGAATCTGTTTCAGTCTCTTGAAACTTAAAGGGTTATGATATTAAACTCAGAGAACACGGGTTCAGCTTCTGGCTCTGTCAGGCTGAGGGGTTACTTCTGTCAAAAGGGCTGGTTGAGAAGATTCAGCAAGAGGAGAGAATATGTGAGGCAGCCGCCATTGCCCTTGGCCTTAGTAGGTGTTCAGTAAAGAGGGGCTGGATTGCAGAGAGAAATGAGCTGTCAAGCTGATTCCTTTCTAACTTAGCTTAATTGTGTTCATATTTTGTGCATCAAAAGCATGTAACTGAATTCCCGGTGATGGGGGGAGTTGAGTGGCTGTTCTGTTTTTCATCTCTATTCGGACAGCCCAGATGGTGCAGTGCTTTTCCGCCTCCTTGCTTCCCTCCCTCTCTAGCTGAAGAAGCACCACAAAGTATGTGAGGAGAGACCTTTTTCCTTCTCTCAAGGAATACAGTTACTGAGGAATACAGAGCTCCTCAGTAATTGATGATATCCACTGTCTCAAATTACACTGTTTCCTGGTGCTGAATTGAGAGCCGTATAATAAGGGACTGATAAGGATTTTCTCTTTCTAACCCAAATTGTATGCAGACAGATGACATCTTTGGGCAACTTCTTCTTTCTCAGAATTATGGAAAAATCAGTCATTCTGAGGCAAATTTACATTGCATGTGTTTTTAACACATGCATCAATTCTGAGATAGGTTTCACAGAAGCAAAAAGTAAAATTCTCTCAGCCCAGACATCCAAATGATTTGGCTTTAATAATATGCAAAATAGGGGTGGAGGAGAGGGAGAAGTACGGCCAGGCTTGGCTGTGCATAAATGTGCTGCAAGCTGGAGGTGGCAGGAAGCATTTCCTCCAGCTGAGAATAGTCCCAACAGATAATAGCCCTTATAGCCTAGGCAGGGGGTGGGCAAAGTGGTCAAGACTGAGTCCTTAGACTAGGAATCTGCCCAAGTAACAGAGCCCATTTCTGTATTTCAGCCGTTTGGAGCTTTTTGGCTTCTGTCCTCACTATGCCCTTAGTTCTCATCCATGGACGGCAGTGTTTCTCAATCTTTTGGGCATTACTGTCCCTCTAAGGAGCCTTTTAGACTTTTTTCCTGATTCTTCCCTGGCTCCCACCATGAAATGTTAATGCCATAGGTATACTATCTACCTGTGTGTGTTCTGTATCTATGTATGTGCTTTGTACATAAAAATAATATAATTTGTTTTTGTGTCTCTTAGGACTGTTTCCCCCCTCTTGGAGATAGCACCTTATTAAGGATCTAGTGCTTACTCTGTATACACCAGGCTGAGTGCTTACATATATATATATATATATATATATATATAATTTTTTAATTTCAGTTTTTTTTAAAATTGAAGTATTGGATATACAATCTTATATTGGTTTCAAGTATACAACACAGTGGTTCAATAGTTGCCCATATTACTAAACCCTTACCCTTACTAGCTCAGTTACTGTCTGTCAACATAGGAAGATGTTACAGAATCATTGACTGTATTCCCCATGCTTATTACCATCCCTATAACCAACTTAAATTATGATTAATAATTTTGTGCTCTTCTATCCCCCTCTCCCTCCCAACCCACCCACCTCAACCCCTCCCCCATGGTAACCAGCAGTTACTTTTCATTATCTGTGAGTTTACTGCTATTTTGTTCATTTTGTTATCTTTTATTTTTATATTCCACAAATAAGTAAAATCATACAGTATTTATCTTTCTCCACTTGGCTTATTTCACTGAGCATAATACTCTCTAGGTCCATCCATGGCAGAATTTCATTTTTTATGGCTGAATAATATTCCATTGTGTATATATACCGCCTCTTCTTTATCCATTCATCTATTAATGGACACTTTGGTTGCTTCCATATCTTGGCTATTGTAAATAATGTGGCAATAAACATAGGAGTACATATATCTTTTTGAATCAGGGATTTTGTTTTTTTAGGGTAAATTCCTAGAAGTGGAATTACTGGGTCATATAGTATTTCTATTTTTAGTTTTTTTGAGGAACCTCCATACTGCTTTCCACAGAGGCTGCATCAATTGATATTCCCACCAACAGTGTAGGATGGTTCCCTTTACTCCACATCCTCACCAACACTTGTTATTTCTTGTCTTTTGGATAGTGGCCATTCTGACTGATGTGAGGTGATATTTCATTATGGTTTTGATTTGCATTTCCCTTATGATGAATGATGTGGAGCACCTTTTCATGTGCCTGTTAGCCATCTGTATTTCTTCCTTGGAAAAATGTCTGTTCAGGTCTTCTGTGCATTTTTTTAATTGGGTTGTTTGTTTTTTTCTTTTTTTGGTGTTGACGTATATGAGTTATTTACATATATTGGATGTTAACCCCTTGTCTGATAAATCATTTATGAATATATTCTCCCACACTGTAGGTTGCCTTTTTGTTCTATTGGTGGTGTCCTTTGCTATTCAGGAGCTTTTTTGTTTGATGTAGTCCCATTTGCTCATTTTTTATTTTCTTTGCCTTGCCTGGGGAGATGTGTCCAGGAAAATAATGCTCGTGCTTATGTTTGAGAGATTATTGGCTATGTTTTCTTCTAAGAGTTTTACGGTTTCATGTCTTACATTTATGTCTTTGATCCATTTCAAGTTTACTTTTGTGTATGTAGTTAGACAGTAATCCAGTTTCATTCTCTTGTATGTAGCTGTCCAGTTTTCCCAAGAACAGTTAGTGAGGAGAGTGTCTTTTCCCCATTGTGTATTCATGTTTCCTGTATTGTACATCAGTTGACCATATATGTGTAGGTTTATATCTGGGCTCTCTATTCTGTTCCATTGATATATGGTTCTGTCCTTATGCCCTTACCATACTGTTTTGGTTACTGTAGCTTTGTAGTAGAGCTTAAAGTCAGGGAGCATAATCCTCCCAGCTTTTTTTTACTTTTTCAGGATTGCTTTGGCTATTTGTGGTCTTTTGTGGTTCCATATGAACTTCAGGATTATTTGCTGTAGTTCATTGAAAAATGCCAGTGGTATTTTGATAGGGATTGCATTGAATCTGTATAGTGTTTTGGGCAAGATGGCCATTTTGACAATGTTAATTCTTCCTATCCATGAGCACAGGCTAGATTTCCATTTATTGGTGTCTTCTTTAATTTCGCTATGATTGTCTTGTAGTTTTCATAGTATAGGTCTTTCACCTCCTTGGTTAGGCTTGTTCCTGGGTATTTAACTCTTTATGTTGCAATTGTAAATGGAATTGTTTTCCTGATTTCTCTTCCTGCTGGTTCACATTCAGTAATGTGACAGATTTCTGTGTATTAATTTTGTATCCTGCAACTTTGCTGAGTACAGTTATTGGTTCTAATAGCTTTTTGGTAGAGTCCTTAGGGTTTTCTATATGTAATATCATTTCATCTGGAAATAGTGACAGTTTAACTTCTTCCTTACCAATTTGGATGCCTTTTATCTCTTTATCCTGTCTGATTGCCATGGCTAGGACCTCCAGTACTCTGTTGAATAAAACTGGTGAGAGTGGACATCCTTTTCTTCTTCCTGATCTTAGAGGAAAAGCTTTCAGCTTTTCACCATTGAGTATGATGTTAGCTTAGGGTTTGTTTGTTGTATATTGCCTTTGTTATGTTGAAGTACATACTCTCTATACCCATTTTTTGAATTTTTGTCATGACTGGATGTTGAATTTTGTTAAATGCTTTTTCAGCATTGCTGAGATAATCATGTGGTTTTTATCCTTCTTTTTGTTAACATGGTGTCTGTTTATTGATTTATGAATACTGTACCAACCTTGCATCTTTGGAATAAATCCCACTTGGTCATGGGATGATCCTTCTAATGTATGTTTGAATTTGGTTTGCTAATATCTTGTTGAGGATTTTTACATCTATGTTCACCAGGGGTATTGGACTAAAATTTTCTTTTTTGTAGTGTCTTTGTCTGGTTTTGGTATTAGAGTGATGCTGGCCTCATAGAATGAGTTTGGAAGTATTCCCTTCTCTTCTGCTTTTTTTGGAATACTTTAAGAAGGATGGGTATTAGCTGTCATCTCCTTGCCAGGCAGTTTGCCGCCCTTGGGTGGGGTGTGCATGCAATTTCTTTTTTCTAGAAGCAAAGTTATTAGGGTACAAGTATGTGTATGATTCTTGGTGTATATTCCTTAATTGCACTCCAGAAGGCTTGCATCATTTCATAATTTCACCAGTGAAAATGCATCTATAAAACTCATTGTAGACTGAAAATCTTTGGTTCTATAGGACTAAGATGGCTTTGTGTCTATGGGTATGCAGAATCCAGCTCAGTGCCTGAAATAGGGCCCCTTTAGTGATTAATGATGATAGGAAAGCCTTTATAAGTGGGATATTCTTTGTTTCAAGATTCTTTGCATTACTTTCCAGGAGTGTCAGCTTATTGGAAAAATACTACTCTTTGGTTTGTCACTTCTGACCAAGTGAATAGAAAAGTGAAGTGGGTCTCAAACTTTAGCACGTATCAGAATCATGGAGGGCTTGCCTTCCTAAAACACAGATTTTTGGTCCCCACTCCTAGAGATTCTGAATCAGCACTTGGGGAGGTGTTGGGAGTCTACATTTCTAATGTGCTCCTAAGTGCTGCCTGGCCCATGGACCACACGTGCAGTAGCACTAGCGTGGTGGGCACCGGCTACTCTTTGATCTGCTCTCCACACTGTCTTTGAGTACTGCCCCCTCCACACACTCACGTGTGTGGGCTGATTCAGGTGGGGCTGCTAATGAAGGACACTCACATACATCTCTGCTCCAGGGGCAACCTGGATCTCTGGTTGGTCAGGGCACCAGGGAGTGGTCCATGGGTCAACACGTGGCCTGGGCTGGACCATTCAGAGTGTTTTTGGAGAGACTGAGGTAGATATGAGATGAGAAAGGAAATTTCTTGTGGGGTTGCAAATACAACCCTGGGAAGGAAGACCAAGGACAAAAACAGGCAGCTACTGAAGATGGAAGACAGAACAACTCTGCACCTTGAGCTTTGAGCTTGCCTGAGTGTGAAATCAACAAAGGGAACGCACAGCCAAGGGCATGAAGAGAGACATTTTCATCAGGAGGAGGTTTGAGCCCCATGGCTAGTCACGGCGTGGACTTCCTGGAAATGGGAACCACTACATTCCTTTGCTTAGGCTTGTTTGAGTTGGATTTCTGTCTTTTACAATTGGAAGAGCCATGATGTAGGATTCCTGTAACCTGGAATATGGGAGGATTCTAATGTGGACATTAGCATCAATGCCCCGCTCACAGGAGTCTCTTTGTAAACTCACATGCAAAAGAGAGCCTTTGCCCTGGAAGCTTGTTAAAAGTGGCAAGGCAGATTTTATTTGATTGGCCGTAATAGGGGAGGAGAGACTTCAGTATAGAAGTGAACATAACACTAAATATAGCAAAGACAGGGATTTATAGCCAATGAAAAAGTGAGAGGTTAGTGGCTTAGAAAATTACTCAGAGAATTAATAGCAAGGGTGGGGAGATTCTTGTTACATTAACTTAGGATTCTTTGCTGAAACTGGGGCTAGCAGGCCAAGGATTTGGAAGCCAAGGTCAAGTTGTAGGCAGCAGAGGGCTCAGAGGTGCCTAATGAAGTTCAGTCAGGAGGGGGTCCTGCTGCACAGGGAACCTAAGTACCAGCTGCCGGCATGGCTTGTGAAGCCAGTGGGTTAATCCTCTAGCACAGGAGGGGGACTGTGCTGTTGCCTGCAAGGACTTCCACAGGGTGGGTCCCTGTCAGGAGAGAGCTCTACAGACGGTCAGAAATGCTGACAGCCCAGTCTTCTGCCTCAGGCTTACTTAGGAAATGACTGTGCACAGAGTAGGCTCAGGGAAGGTTCATGAGATGACCCTCTGCTCACCTGAGGCTGAGGAGAGAGGCAGCCTGAATTCTCTTTATGATTCAAAAGCCTTTGATTCCATAAAAGAAACAAAGCTGATGATGAAGCTTCTGGAAGAAAGGCTGTATGACTTTAATTTGCAGGGATGGATGGCATGTGATTGATCTGTTTTGATAGAGAAGGGTGAGGTGGGAAGTGGGTATTATGGGGGCCTAGATATTTGGGAAGGAAGACCAAGGACAAAAACAGGCAGCTACTGAAGATGGAAGACAGAACAACTCTGCATCTTGAGAATGTCTCTGTAGCTACAAACGTATTTGTTAATCATGTAGCATGATTTCCATTCTGTGCCTCTGTCCTTCCCTCTAAATAACCACTTCCTCCTCCTCCTAGCATTTTTCTCTTAACTTCCTTACCCTATGTATAAAAAAATCACACTAATCCACTCCTTTCTTATGTTTATTTATTTACTGCCAGACATTGTGTGAGATTAAGTGTTAGGATTCAGTGGTGATTCAAGAAGAAGATAAAGTCCCTGCGCTCATGGGGTGTGCAGCCTAAAGGGAGAGAGAGACATTAATCAAATTATCACCCAACTGCATACTTACAAATTCCCATAGGAGCTGAGAAGCAGAGCCATCTGCAAGCACTCACCTCAGGGTCTATATTAACAAAACTTTACTATCGATTATCTGCATTACAGGACTTACATTCCAGAAAGCTATAGTTACAAATAGCTGTATTGTTTGTTTGGGAAAATATTTATCCAATCTTTATTACTGGATAAAAAATATCCAAATTGAGACTCCCCAGCTAGCCCTCTTTAGGGTAAATACCCTTTCTCAGAGCAAGAGGTTGCTTAGTTACACTTATCAATGACTTTTGATGACTGCTTCCAAACCCTCGCTTTGCTGTGTCCACCAATCTTAAATGATGGTTATGAACTTAGTCTGTGCCCAGTCAGACTTTGCATTGAATGAGCAACCTTAAACTAGTATCCCCCCACCCCAATTTCCTAAATATTCTGAGTATGCAGCTTCCCCTCTGAGATGCTACTACATTTCTGACCAGGGTGTGCTCTCCCTTACCAGAGGAGCAGTGAACTTGAAGTTGGCAGATGATGGTGCTCTGAAGGCATGGGCTACAATCCTAAGAAACCTTATAGCTGAGGATTGGGACCTCAACTAGAAGCTCCCCTGGAGAAGTAATGCTTAAGCTGAGTTCTAAAGGATGTACAAAAGTGAATGTGGCAGAAGGAGGGAGGGGGGTGAGGGAGGGCAAGGAGGGAAAGGAACTTGCAAAGGCCCTGGGGCAGGAAGGAGCATAGAGCTTCAAGGGGCAGGAAAAGGCCAGAGCATCTGAAGCCCAGAGTTTGAGGGTATCTCAGTGAGGGTTTAGGCTAGGGAGGTGGTCTCGGGAGAGCAGACCACACAGGGCCTAATAAGCTGGCCACATTAGTGATTGTGTCTGGAGAGCACTGGGAAGCTGTTGGCAGATTTTTTTTAGTCCAATTTTTATTTTTGTAAGTGCTCACCATCTGCAGTTAGCAAGGAGAATTAATGAGGAGGTTAGGGTGGCTATTCTGTGTGGAAATGGCCAGAATAGCTTGCATAGGAAATTGGCGTGCTAGCAGAGAGATGGAAAGAAGTGGATGGAGACTTGGGAGTCTGTAGGAAGAAAAACAGGCCTGGAGAAGTTAAATAACTTGACCAAAGTCACAGAGTGGCTGTTAAAGTTTGCATGAATTAAAAGGACATAATATTAACCATTCCACCTTCTCAGTGGCATCAGCCTCGTGTGAGTGCTCAGTAGACACATACCTTACTGGACAGGCAGGTTAGAGACCATTCCTATTATTGCAAAAAGAACTGTTGGACTTGTTCATCTTGACTCCAGGTCTTCTGAGGCTCCTTGCCTAATGCACGGCTACCTAATTCCCTGCTGGGCTTGTAGTCTCTGAATGTTTGGGACTGAAGTCAGCAACACTACACTGCTTGACTTGGAGGTACTCCCCAGCCAGCCCTTAAAACAGAGTGGCATCCAGAGCGGTTCAATTGTTGCCTCTTTGCTGCAAGTAGTGACTGAAAAGTAGGAGGCAAATGTTAGTAACGTGCTCATGTGAATTTGATGACAGGGCCACCAGGGCTACACGGAGAGTCAGGATGCCAAGCACAGACCCTTCTTCATGTACAACCTATGCCCAGGGGTTTGCCCAGCTTCTGGAAGTATTAGCATGCAGCACACACTTCATGCTGGAATTGCCCATTTCTGAATTAGATAAAAGATGTCAGAAGAATAATGAAGTTACTTTTGTGCGAGTACATATTATATGTAATGAAATAAAATGGAGATTGCAGCAGCTACAACTCAGTCTTCCATCTCAGAGGTTTATTAACTCTAATCCCACTAGAATCAGTTTCAGGATCTGGGAGTGTAATAAAATAGACTCATTTTTCACAATTTTTTCCTTCAAGCACTGGTGGTGTAAAAAGAACAACATTAAAAAAATGAGCATATGTGTACATTTCCCCTGCTAATTTATGACTGATTTTTGTGGTGATTTTTGTAACAGTGCTGTATCTTCAGGATAGTGGCTTCCACCTCACCTCAGTTCAGAGCCTGGGGAGCAAATCCTTGGTGCATGTCTTCACTTTCTAATCCCTTGCTTATGCCATTCATCAGTCTCAGGACTCTTTCCCCATGACTCCAGACATGGCTTTAGAATCTTTCTCCCTCAGCAGTCCAAGCAGGGGAGAGAGTAAGTCAGAAACCTAGTTGCTCTCCTTGGATTAGGGACAGATATTTTGTCTGGAGTAGAGCAAGATAAATATTCAATTCTCAGAAAAGCAATAGAAAATTGTTTCAGAGCCATCATCTTCTGGGAAAGAAGGGAACACTCTTGCTATTTTGGGGGTCATTAAGGAGGAGTGGTTTACCACAGTGAACCTAGCAGTGGCTGAATGTGTGTGGTGGCATCATAGAGAATGATGGGAACCCTCAGCATGGTGATGAAAATATTTCTCAGCAGTCCACTTACTGGAGAGTTGGCTCTTTTTGTTCTGGAGAATGCATTTATTAATATTTTTATTGTCAGAGTCCTATTGAGGAGACCTGGGCTCAAGTTCAGTAGAAAGCATGTTATGTCTCCCATCTGGTTCTGACCCCCTTGGCTTCCTCATCAACCATTTGGAAGATGTTTCACTCAAACAAGCAAACTGGTTAAGGTGGGATGAGCAACTTCTGGAACTTGGGAAGACTAAGAAAACATACGTTAACGAATGAGTGAATGAACAAATGAACATAGCCCAGTATCCCCCAAAATGGGTTCCTTGGAACCATTCTCCAAGTGTTAATAGGAGCTTTAGGTTAAAAGGGTTTCAGGGTCAACTATGTTTTGAAAATGCTGGATTAAAGTGAAAGAAACTTCTTTAATGCAGGACTTCTCAGGACTTGTCTATGTTAATCTGAAAGAGTGATTCTGTACACTGTATGTTCCAAACTTACTGCATGTTCCAAACTTACTTGATCATAGGATCATTTCCTTTTTCTTTTTTAATCTATGAAATATCTTATAAAATGAGTATTGTAAGAAACGCATTTTGGGAAGCACCACACTGGTTCAAACTCCTCATTTACAAGTTAGGAGAAATGAGTTCCCAAGAGGGTGTTGGATGGCGCTTTGGCTGGGATTCAAACGTGTGTGAGACCAGTGCTTGGGCCATTACATCACGTCACTTCCTGGACAGTTGGAAGTACCTTGTGCATCATTCTTTTATAAGAGATGCCAGATGAATGCATCCCTTCCAGGCAGTCTATTAGTATATGATACGGGGGGCTGGCTGAAGCAGAGACTCAGGAACATGCTACAAGATCATGTGGTTAACGGTTTGTCTCCAGCAGAGGCTCCAAGTGGGAGGTCTTGTCCTTTTTGATGTCACTGTGAAAAACAAGCGCCATTATGGTTGTTTCTAAATAGCAGTGCACATCCTCTTCAATAGCTCAGAAACTCTCATGAGTCCTGGCTGTATTACTTCTTGGCAACAACGAGTGTCTTAACTTGTGAGTTCCCTGAAGATACAGAGATGATTTGGGGTACCTCTTGGACCTTATTAAATCATCACAGGTACTTATTGAAACTGTATACAAATGTCATGGGAGCCCTTAAAAAAATCCCTTATCTAGGCCTTGTGACCCGGGCAACACTATGTAATGACTTTTTAAAAGTATGGGCGATCAGTGGAATTAATGAATTGTAGATAGTTTCTGACAGTCTTTTTGTACATCTGCTAAGCTTTATGTGTCTTTTCACAGAGGTGGGCTGCATGTCTGTCTGAACCAAGTTTGCAAACCCTCTTCTGAACACACCTTCATTTAAAAATCACCCTTCCTTGTTAAATTTATTCTTAGGCATGTTCTTAAACCTGTTAGGGAGAGATTCATACTTAATATCCCATAAAAGGCCCAAGAGAGTTGTTATTGGATAACACTATGGCCTCACAATTCTTTCCAGGGAAAATCATTGCAAAGTAACCCAACTGTACCTGCAAGATTTTCCGTTCTGCCCCATTGCTGAGTGTATTCTGCAAGCCTTGGGTTCCAGGGATGTTCAGACTGATGAAGAAACCAAACTGCCCTAGAGGAAAGGAGCAGTGTGGGAAAATCTGGACATAGTTTCGGATGGCTTCTGGCAGGCAGTAATGAGAGAATAAAACCATTTTTGCTGGTTGGTGATTCTTTACATTGTGCAGTTTCTGTCTTGGTGTGATCAATGGACTCATAAAGTACTTTTTAGACAATAGTAGGAAGCAGCCCAAGTCTGGTCAGTTTCAGAGCAACACTGTTGGCCTTGCTTGCACCAATCTGCTCTCCAGGTTTGGGTAGAATTTGTTGGCTCTCGTCAGGCTCATAGATTAGATGGCATTCTGTTCTCTTGTTCCAGGTACTGTGACTATGTACTGAACTACTGCAACACACAGTGATGTGTGCCCATGGATTCTGTGGGTCAGGCACTCACACAGGGCATAGTGGGGAAGGCATGTCAGTGTGCCAGCATGGTGGGGGCTCAGTTGGGAAGGCTTGAAAGTTGGTGGTGACACCATTGCAGGGGATGGGCATCCCCTGAAGGCTCATTCCTGCTCATACCTGCTGCCTGAGCTAGGATGACTTTGAGGCTATCCTCGGCCTCTCCATGCAGCGTGGTTTCCCCACAGCATGGGGGCCTCCAGGCAGTTGGAATCGAGGCAGAAGCTGCCTTACCTGCTATGACCCAGACTCCAAAGCCCTGTGCATCAGCTGTGCTGTACTGTATTGGCTGGAGCACCTGCGCTCCTACGTGGTTTCAGGTTGGAGAGTCATGTTGTAGAAGAGCATATAGCAGCCATCTTTGGCAAAAACAGTCTTCTAGGACTTCTTTCAGGAGCCCAGTGTAGGGAGACCATGCTAAAGAAGGGGTGACAGCTTCCAGGGTATGTACTAGACAAGGCCTTGGTACCTGCTTGTGCCCCAAATCTCCTGGAGTGCATTCCTTCTCTAGTAGGGAGATCTCTCCAGGGGATTGGGCATCCTAAGTCATCATGCTAACTAGCATGTAGCAGTTTCCCCTAAATGCTAACTCATGGAGGCAGTTGTTAGCCTCTGGGGGGCCTTTATATAAATTAGGAAAAGGTGCTCTCTGGACGTGGGGGAGGAGCAAGCAGAGTAAGTCCTTCTTGCCATGAATGCGCCTCTTGTGCAGTGCATGCACTGTACAACCAAATGTAGCAGTCCCGGTGAGTATTATTATTGTAATTGGTTTTACCATAAAAAAAAATCAAAGCATTTAGCAGTCTCCATGCCTATGTCTCTCTTTGTTGCCTTCTCCACTCTCCATTCCTAGCTGCCTTTTCACTGGACCTATGTTACTATCCTCTGTAAAGCTCCCACGTTTCCCTAGAAACATGATACTCTCACAGTATCAGACTTGGTGCGTTCACAGACTTGGTGAGGAGGAGGGACACTTTCCCAAGGAATGGTGGCGGCTTAATGGAACTTAATATGCACTTCAAATATTTCTGACCAATTTTTAAATTTCTATTTTCAAATATAATACATGTGTGTTAATATAAAAAATTTAAGCAAACAATATAGAAAGGTAAGAAAGGTGGTGAGTCAGCTCTACTTGAGGGGATTTTCAGTGATGTAGTAGACTTATGCAAAAGTAGCATAGAGGTGTCTGTGCATGCATGTGTGTGTGTGTCTGCGTGTGAGAGAGAGAGGGCGGGGGAGAGAGGGAGGGATGGAGAGGACCTACATGGAAGGAGGTATGAAGAATTGCCAAGCGAAATAGAGGACCCTCAGTTAAATTAGAATTTCATGTAAATAATGAATTTCTTTTGCTATAAGTATGTCCCAAATATGTTTATCTGAAATTCCAATTTAACCGGAATCCTCCATTTTATTTGCTACATCTGGCAACCCTATCTGTGTGATGCGCACATGGGGAGAGCAGGGGGCAGTGTGTGGTGTGTGTGTACCTGGTGTGTTTGTCCATGTTGGGGTATGTATTTGGGTAGGGGGATGGGAGCGTTGGTCAGATGAAAGAGGAGATACAAAAAATCCAAAGGTGGTTTTAGAAAGTTTCCCCCAAATTGGCCTTGTAACACAGGAATTTTTGTAACTTTAATTTTTAATATTTTACTGTGATTTATTGGTTTACATGTCCAGATCCTCACTGGACAGAGACAGGAGCTCAGTTTTGTTTATCCTGTAGCCCCGCATGAGGCGCAGAGTAGGCATAGAGTAACACACACACACACAGGGATTTGGGTGCTCTCCAACTGCAGAACAGTTAGTCTCCTCATCTGTCCCAGCTGCTGTAACAAAATATCAGAGACTGGGGGATGTGTAAACAACAGAAACTTATTTCTTACAGCTCTGAAGGCTGAAAGTCCAAGATAAAGATGCCAGCATGGTCGGGTTCTGATGAGAGCCCTTGTCCTGGCTCGTAGCTGGTGCCTCCTTGCCATGTCCTCCCGTGGTGGACTGAGGGAGCTCTGCGGGGCCTCTCCTGTAAGGACGCCAATCCCAATATTGAGGCCCCGCCGTCATGGCGTGATCAGCACCCTAAGGCTCCACCTCCTCATACCGTCTCCTTGGGGGTTAGGATTTCAACATAAGAACTTTGGCAGGATGCAGACATTCAGACCATAGCAGTTAGGAATTTAATTCTGGTGCATAGGTCTCCCTGAATACCAGCCACTGCTTGCATTGAATATGCAGTCTTCGGTATGTGACAGAACAGCCTTGGTTCCGGAACATTTGTTTAAAATACAGGTTCCTGGGCCCCACTCCTCCAAGGGGTTTGGGAAGTCTGAATTGAATGGACGGTAAGTGTTCACGTCTAATTATCTCCTCTTACAAAAGGAAAAAAACCTGAATCAGACCCATGAGCCATGTTGTAATGACTGTGTGTGCAGTCACACACACGCACACACGCACACACACACACACACACACACACACACACACGCTTAGGCAGTGCAAAGTGTGAAGAGTGAACACACACACACACATGCTTAGGCAGTGCAAAGTGTGAAGAGTGAACCTTGGTTCATTGATACTCCATAAGATTTTTCCTCTGTGAGTTTATATTGGTGCTACTTGCCTTGAGCAAATGTGAAGTCGTTAAGATCAATCTGCAATGAGCTGTGCCCAGAAATGTCTGTAAGGAAAAGCCAGAGAAACAGATTTTATTTTCCAGCAGCAAAGTCCTAGGGATGCTCTCCAGAGCAAAGGTACAGCTTTAGCCGAATGAGACCACTTCTGGGCTGACACTCGGCACAGAGAACTTCAACCGGCAGAGTGCATTCTTCCATACGTAAAAATAAAAATTTGCAAAGAAAGAAGCCATAGGGTGGAAGAAAAGTAGTAGTTGATTCTTCGAGTTCAAATTCATGAAGTTAAAAGTTCTTTTAGATTTTTCCCTATGGCTTGCCCTCCAAAAAGACCAATTAAAACAACAGAACTGTGGATACCCAAAAGAAAATAAACTCTGTGAATGCAGTAAAAATCATTGACTTGTGTACTTTAAATGGGTGAAGTGTATGGTACGTGAATTATATTGAGATAAAGCTGTTATACATAAATTTAAATAATCAAGAGGACCAAATTCTGTAAGCTGTATGCTTTCTGTGAGATTCAGGTCATTTTCCCCGGATATTAACAGTCTGATGATAAATCCTGGGGCAATTTATCTTAAAGTATGACCTTGCTGCAGATTCTGCCAGGAAGATTTTATAATTGAAGTACATAATAAAAATTTTAAAAGTGCAACAAGATGAATGGTACAGTTTAAAATACTAAAAAAGTAGATTTTTAGGAATCATTAGTGGTGAAGAGATGTCAAGGTATTCATTAACATTTTTCTTTTGTTATCTGCTTTTAATTCATTACCACTGCCCATCTGTGCTAGTAGGGGGGAGTTGAGGGGTGACTAGGGATGAGAAATATTGGCCAGTTGGCTGCTGTTAATTTTTCATAAGTCTCATATACTGAAATCTGTAACTTGAACATGGCTGTACTTTGAAATGCTTTCATCTCGGAGTTCAATCAATTTCTTAATCATGTAACAGCAGCCATTGAAAAAGACATGAGCTTCAGAAAACCACACATGCTCCCTTTAACAGGGTACAAAATATGGAATTTGATGCCTCCTTAAAAAAACCTCATCTAATAACACTGCACATCTGAGTGGTTTGGGGGAGGGAAATAAAATGTATTTTTAAATGAGAATAAAGAAAGTTAGAAATGATCGTTGTTAGATGAACAACAACAAAAAATCAAGATCTCAGCAGCACCTGATGAAAGGCAAATTATAGTATTCACATTGATCACTATTTCTCCCTTTTTCCAAGTGATTTATTATCCTTTGATATTACAATCAGTTAGCTAGCTTGCTGCAGCATAACTATTTGATCTTGGTAGAACACTGCGTTTTGCTACAGCCAGACATCCTTGCTTTTTGCCTCCTCTCTTTCCTTGATTAAAGAGAGGAGGCAAATACTAGGTGTGCAAGAGAATAGAAATTACTGACCTGTAAACTGTCTAAGGCAGGGAAAGGCTCAGGGAGTAAATTAAAATGTCAGTCGGCAGAAACTCTAAAACTGCTTTTCTTGAGGGCTACATTTGGTGTGTCCTCTTTGGGTTTGTTTGGGACTGCTTGCTGGGGAGAATTAGGATACTCCAAATTTGTCCAAATTCACAGTCTTTTTCACTTGAGTTATTATTAAATTGAATTGTGCAAGGAGTCGGGCTGAATTTTCAGACAGTCATCATAAGTGTCAAAATTCCGGTCGAATAGTGGTTGAGAAAAAGATGGGTCTGGCAAGGGGGACTGACAGCCTCTTGCCCCTGTCCCTGCACACCCATCCCCCCTCTCCCCTCCTTCCACACACTGACTTCAGTTTTGTTTTCTGAGGTCAACAGATTTAGGCCAGCTGCCCTGATAGATAACTTTCCAAATACTTGGAGACAGTGCCTTATCCCCAGCTCTTTGTTACACCTTTTTTTCCAGGTTAACTCATGGGACATGGTTTAATGTCTCCCAGTTTCCTTGATCATTCACCTTGGCAGTCAATATTGCGGATTGAAGTCTTGGCTTCTGCCAGGATCTGTGTGTGACCTGGTGGTGGTGAAGTGAAGGGAGGGGTGAGGGAGGGAGTGTTACATCCCTACATTCATCCACAGAGCAGGGAGTTTACCTTATGGAGGGTTGGGAGGAGGATTCAAGTGATGCTTGTAAAGGACTCAGCACAGTGCCTGGCACAGACCGTGACTCAGAATGTGTGGCTATTATAATTCTCTTTAAGACAGTCATTTAACATCAACTGTGGGTCTGCTGGCCTTCTGCCTGGCCCGGAAGCCTTGTCTTCTTCATTCTTATTGGTTCTGGTCCACTGTCTCACTCTGCCTTGGGTTTCCAAAACAAGGCTGTGCCCCACAGCTAGATGCTTTTGTGACTCAGTATTAGCACTATCACTTGCCTTGGGAGATTTGCCTGAGCTCTCTGAACCTCATTTGCTCATCTCTTGGAGCCTTCGCTGCCGAGCTGTTGGGGGTCAAAGGAGATGAGCCATGAAGGGGCATAAAGCAGCTCAATACATGGTAAGTACTTCCTGTTGCTTCCCCTTCAGGTTCTCCTCTGCCTTACTCCGGTTCTTGCTTGCTTTGTTTATTCTCATTCGCCTCAAATCTCAGTTCAGATGTCACCGTCTCAAGGCCTTCTGTTTTTGATCACCCTGCCTGAAATGGGTTTTTTCCTGTTACTCATACCACCATTTTGACTAATGACTTATTTACATTAGATTCTTCCCTACCAGACTGTTAAGATGCCTGAAGGCAGGGGCTTTGCTGGGCCTCCTGCAGTATACCTGGTGGCCAGTGCATAGTACGCACTTGACATGTAGCTATTGAATGAAGATTTCATAGTTGTCTACATGATGCTGGAGGAAGTTAACGCAAGGCGGAAGTGAGTTTTCTATCACTAGAATTTTCAAACACAGCACAGTCAGCCTTACATGGTTTTCAGAAGACTCCCATGTGCCACATTCTGTGTTACGTGACTGTAGGGCCGAGTTATGCTCCTGAAGTGGGGCTTTACTGCACAGTGCCTTTTGCTTATAAATAGGATTCTGAAATTCTTTTCCCACACCCTGTCTTCTTGCCTACCAGCATACTCTCTCAGAGTTTCACCCTTATCCTTTTCCACTCATCTGCCACCAGCTTTCCTGCTAAAGAAAGCGAACATTCGTTCAGCACTTACATGTGACCACCCTGCACAGCACGTTATATGTGCTGTCTTCCGAATCATCACCATCACCCTTCGTGATTGAACCAGGTGTATTCCCCATTTGTGGAATTCCTAGTTGCAGTTTATTCCTGACAGCATTAAGCTGTGCCCAGGGATCTTGAAGAGAGCAGGAAGCCAGGAGAAAGCAAATATGGGCAAGAATGGGAATGGAGAGCAAGAGTCCCCATACACTGGCAGTCAGGATATAACTTATCGGAAACCGGGCAAGAAAGCATAAACCATCAATCCTAAATCCAGGAAGTGCAGCTTGACTCAGGAGCCCACCATTCCCAAGGACCAGGGTGAAAGACAAGCAGAGAGCTGCCAGTCAAGATGGGGGCCCCGCCAAGGCCTCCTCTCCAAGAATCATGTGATACAGAGGTTTTAGTCATTTCCTGCAGGGCACCCTCCTATAGCTGGGGCCCCACAGCCTGTCCCACTCAAGGACGCAGTGAAAGTGGGGGTGAGGGACACCTGTTACAGAGGAGGCAGGTAGAGGATATGAACAGATTCTTCCTGGAGGGAGTGGGGTGGGGATTCAGTGGTAAAGGGACTGCAGATATGAACACATATTTAAAGGCATCTCCACCAGGGCTGTACTTTGAAAAGGGAACAGAAACCTCCCAAATGTGAAGATAACGATTTTGCCAAGGCAACAGAAAGCTGAGGACTGCAAGTAAAGATTCATATTACAAACAGGTGCTCAATTCTGGTGTAGGGTTTAATTATACCTGAGGTATTTCTGACTTGGTGGTGTGTGTGGGAGGCTCTGTCTTTCTCCCTTTTGATGTTATTATCTCATGGATCTACAGTTTCATTTTTCCCTCCATGGGGCTCCTTCATCATCTTTCCAATCCCCCAAGTCCCTCTGGGAGGCCATTGCTGGCAAAGCACTCAACCACCAATAACCATTACCTCCCGAGTCTATTAGTACTCAAATTCCTAACCATGGTTAATCATCAGGTTTAATTACATATTACTCATTTGCCAGATGGTGTGGGGGCAAGCTTCAGATATTCCTGAGGCTGAATTTGTGCAGCACAGATATGTTTGTTAGGAAATATGTCTCCTGAAGGCATTTTTCTTATTGTATGTGGGAGCTGAAGAAAGTGGGAAGCATGGTTGCATTTCAGGCTGCCTAGTGTGATCTCTCTTGATTGGTTTGCTCTTCTAAGCTGCTGGCATATTTTCAATACTGTATTTGGTATGGTCCATCTCTCAACCTTCCTGGCTGTTCTCCATTTGTTTTGCTTGCTTCTTATGAATATTTTATACTCAAGTATTTACCAGTGCTTCTGGAGGTCAATGGCAACTCCATCAGTGGAGTTGCTTTCTCTGCATATCAGTTCATCAAGCAGTACTGAGCTCTCTGGACCAAGTCAAGGCCATGTTTCCTCCACTCAGACCCTCCCAGGACATCTCTTCTCACTCAGCAGAAATCCAGTCACCTGACCAAGACAAAGAAGACCTTGCATTTTCTGGCCTCTGTTTCCATCTTCTCAACAATCCCCTTTGCTTATTCCATTCCTGACATATTGGCCTCCTTGCTATTTCCATTAATTTTGTGTTGCTGTATAATAAATTACTACATGTCTAGCATCTCAGCCCTCTCCCCACCCCTGGCATTTATGTCACAGTTTTGTAGGTCAGAAATAGGGGCAGGCTCAGCTATATTTTCTGCTTAGGTCTAAATCAGTTTGTCTGCTGGCTTGGGCTCTTATCTGAGACCTCTGGGGAGAAGTTTATTCCCAGATTTATTAGGTTATTGGCAGAATTCAGTTCCCTGTGGTTGTAGGACTGAGGTCCCTTTTCTTTGGTAGTAGTTGTTAGCTGAGGGTCACTCTCAGCTCCTGGGGGCCACCCATATTCCTTATAAAGCAATCCTTTCTGTCTCTAAGCCAGCAAGGGTACATTGGGTCCTTCTCATTATTTGAATCTAACTTCCCCTTCTTCAGCCAGCCAGAAAAAACTCTCTCCTTTTAAAGTTATCATGTGATTAGGTTAGGCCCACCCAGATAATCTTCTTAATGAAAGGTTAACTGATTAGTAATCTTAATTACAGCTGCAAAATTCCTTTAACATGCATAATCGTGAGGGTAACACAGAGAAGCAGGGAGATTGTGGGGCCCTCTTAGAATTCTGCCTCCTATACCTATTCCTCAAACATGCTGCAATTTATCTCACCGCAGGCCCTTTGCACTTGCTGTTTCCTACATCTAGAACTCCTTCCCAGAGGAAGTCCTCCACAGATGGCTTACATAATTGACATATCATATAATTACATGTTTATTTGTTTATTATTTCTCTTCCCCCACTGGAATAGAGGCTCCCTGAAGACTGGGGCCTTGCCTGCTTTATTCAGGGCTCACCATCAGTTCCTAAAATAACTTTGGCACTTAGTAGGTGCTCTATGTCTACAAATAAATGAATGCCTAAATGAATATTTAGCTTTTCAACTCATCTTTTCCTCTTCCTTCTCTCTCCCACTAAGACGTCTCTGAATTTTAGGATTTCCATAAAATGATCATTATAAACTGTTTTTCCCTCTGTCCATATAAGCGTGAGTGATGGAAGGAATCAGGAACTGCTTTTCCACCCCAGCTAAATAAGCACAGAATTTAAAGAGGAAGGCTCTTTTCCTCTTTTGATCTATCTTTCCTATATTTTACACATTTGTCTCTTCATTGCCTGGCAGGTAATGTATGCATTCCCATCTTTATGCCCAAATCCAGGAGTGGAAAAGCTTTGAAGTTGTTTGACTGTAGCTTCCCATTCAATGAAAGACTCTAGTAAACTGGAATATTCTCTCTCTCCTGGCCAAAAATATTCCCTTGCCAAGAAAAGTCCAGCTCAGGCTCACAGTGTCTGTGTCATTTTTTGGTACAATTCACAGACAGATCTTTCTTTTTTGAACTAATTTAATATCTGCACCAGAGGTCCTGGAGGCGCAAGGGCTGCATTAGGTGCACTGGTCTATTTTCTGGCTTATAGAGTCATTTTGAAACGTTTGAGCCTTCATTTAAAGGAGACTGCAGTAAAAAACCTACATTTCTGTTTCACAATATATATAAATCAAACCATCAAGCTATATGCCTTAAACTTCTACAGTGATAAAAATCAATTATGTCTCAGTAAAACTGGGGAAAAAAACCCCATGGAATTCTCATTTCTCTTAGAAGTAGAAACTGGTAACTATGTGCTCTCATATCCACATGGAAGTAATTAGGACTTTAGGGGAAGCCTCCCCTTTAGCTGGGGTGTGTGTCTCCCATTTGCCACGGTCTCCACATTTCCCTATTGTATCTCTCCACATGAAGTCAGAGTGTTGATTGCTAATTACCATCACGCTTGTGCTGATGTATTTTAAAGTAAAGGAATATTTCTCTGTATCCCTTGTTTTTCAAAAAGTGGGAAAGTGATGATAGATCCACCCACCCTAACTTATACTTTCCCATTACCTTCTTGGCCCCTGAAGGGCTTTTGATTTTTGCAGTTTCTGCCCAGTGTGTCAGCTCTGTGAGGCTAGAAGCAAGCCTGCCTTGTTTGTGGCAGTGGTGTCAGAGCCTGGAGCATAAGAGATGATCAGTGTTTACAGAGTGACCGAATGCCTGATGTCTAACGTCTGTGCACCTCAGACAGCACCTAATAACACCTGACTTTACTGTTGTCTTTTCATGTGTGACTGTCCTACAAAATCTGCATGTTGTCTCTCCAACTAATTTCTTTAAAGCCAGAGACCGTACCTATATTCACTTTCTACTGCTGCTGTAACACCTTACCACAGACTTGGACACTTCAAACAGCAGAGACTTATTCTCACAGTTCTATAGGACAGAAGTCCGAAGTTAAGGTGTTGGCAGTGCCACGTGCTCACTGGCAGTTCCAGCAGAGAGGAGCCTTCCTTGCCCCTTCCAGCCTTTCACAGCTCCAGGCCTTCTTCAGCTTGTCGCGCCATCCCTCCAGTCTCTGCCTCTGTCTTCATACGAGTCTTCACAGGTCTTCCCCTGTGCTGGCAGGGGCTCTTCTCTTCTCTTCTGTCTCTTATAAGAATATGTGTCCTTGGATTAGAGCCCCCCTGGGATCCAGGAGGATCTCACCTCTAGACCCTCAATCACATCTGCAAAGATGCTCTTTCCAAACGAGCACATCTGTGGGTTCTGGGTGGACATATTTTTGGGGGCACCACTATTCAGTCCACCACAATGTCACATGACAACTACTGTATTTGAAAAATATTGAGAACATGCTGTTTATAAGGCTCTTTGGTGGGCCCTGTATGGAGAGAGATACTAATTAAGCAAACAGGATCCTCCCTCTAGGAGGGAGAACAAGGATTATGTACAGGTTACTATTACATAATAACATTCATGAAGAGTACTCCCAGAGCCTGCAAGGCACTCTGGGGTCTCAGAGGAGAAAGATACCAGGGCATCAGGGACAGGTTGCAGGAGGTGGAATTTAACTGTGCCCTAAAGAGGCGTAGAATCCTGAAAGGTTGATGAGAACATTTCTGGCATGGTGAGATGTATGAGAAGCCCAGAGGTGAAAAACCGCATGGAACAATTACTTATTTTGATGCAACATCCGATTATGCACCCCTAAGAGTGCCCTTTTGTGTATAGTAGGTGCTCAGCAAACATTTCACTGGCTAGAAGCACCCACTAAACCCCCATGCCCTTGGTGCCATGCTAGGTACTATACCAAATTGATAAATAATAATTTTCTGAAAAATGGCAGCTCCTGATAGGGAGTTAGGATATGCAAATAACTGGTAGATTAATGACATTGACATTATGCATGTGGGGGTAATATTTGCTCTCAAAGCCCTCAGGATGGCCTGCAGATTGGCCCTTTAATCTCATAAGTATGCAGTTCAGCCACAAGACTCTCCGGTTTTCACATTCTGAAATCTGATACTGTGAGCTGCTAATTATATGCCGATCCACTCAGAGCCCACTGATTCTTTGTTGTTTCCAAATTTGATTAATGTTCCTGCCTTCATGCACCCTCCTGGTGGCCAGCATAGTGTCACAAATTACACTCACCAGTGGTTTTCAGGCAGCAAAGGAAATTTCTTTCCTAACAATGAGAAGTTCAAAGGAAATTCCCGAGAAAGCTACCTGATCATATCACAATGGCCATGCCACCCTGGAGTTGAGCAGGAATGAAGAGATGACTGCTCCTAGGGCAGGAGGAAGATAATGAAGTGCACTGGGCAAGCCAGTTTCAACAGAAACCATGGAGTAGCCCACTTGAGAGAAATGTTTGCAGTAAGTGCTAGCTGCCTGTGTTGAAAGTAATGATTCTGACCTATAGTGTATTTGTTAACACAAATTTAACTTCATTCCAATCTTGGGTTAATGTAGCTTTATTTTATTCCAGCTTGTATGGACTTCCAGAATGTAGCCATTTTAATAAGATTATGGATTCAGTAATTTTATCGCATACCAATGATGAGCTTGTGTCATTGAATTCAGTGATCTAGTCACTTCCCATAGAGTTAGAGTCTGAGGGTTTCCTGATGGCTTGGTACCCAAAAGGTCATCTCATCGAGCAAACCAGCTTGAATTCATCTCTCTCTGTCTCCACATCATGTGGCCTGGCAGTTGGCCAGATTCTATTCGGACACCCTAGTGATAGGGAACTTTCTATCTGAGGAGAGAACAATTCTGTAGAATGGCCTTTGTTTTCTTTTTATTTTAACACCAACAACATACATTTAAAATACTTAACGGATTTTTTTTTTTGAACAAATATATGCAAATTAATCTGTGAGTATAAAAGGGCTCATCATGAAGCATGAAGTCTTTCTTCTGCCACCTGTCCTCAGGTGATTTTCCCAGTGTATTTCTTGTGTATTTCCAGACCTGTTCTTGCCTTTAGACAAATGTGTGCATGAATGTGTGTGTATGCAGTCTCCCACCCCATTTTTAAGCACAAATGGGATCATACAGTTTACCCTGCTCTGTACCTTACTTTTTTTTTTTAAGCATTAAATCTTAAAGATTATTCCAAATTAACACATATAGTTCTACTGCATTCATTTTTTGCATCTGTATAGTGTTCCACTGTATAACTTTGTTATCATTTGTAATAAGTTCTCTGTTAATGGCAATTCAGGGATTGTTCCAAAAAGATGTAATTTTTGAGTACCCCTCCTTGCCTTCATATAAGTTCTTGGGTCTCCTCCCATATTGACTCCCACCAATCCCAAGTCCTACTCTCTACAACACCTATTCATCCTTCAACCACCATAACCTTCTTGGAGAAGTCTTCCCAAATTCCTTCCCGGGCTTCAGAGAGTGTTTTGCACACACCTCTCTTATAGCATATGGCACAGTTTAACTTTCCCTAGGATGTGTGCATGGGCCTGGCCTTCTGCCTCTGTTGGAAAATTGTAATCTTGGGCCAGGCTCTGTCTCTTAACTCAAGGGGCCTAGTACAGTCCTGGGTCACTTGAGGGCACAAGGCGCTACCCAGACCTATCCTTTTAGTAGGAGCTGTGGGAGATAGAGGAAGTAGTTTGGTCATGAAAAATATCTATGACTAGACTCCATTGCTGTTTTAAGAAGATAATTGCTTAAATCTGTTCTAGATATTGTAGATAAGTTGTGCATGCCTGCTGTGCCTCAGAAGAACTTAGTGAAATGGGTTGAAATATAGATGCTGGGGCCTTTCCCAGAGAGGCTGGTTCAGTAGGCCAAGGACAGGTGTTGGCCATTTGTGTTTGTACCAAGTTCCCTGGGTGACTCTGATATGCAGAGCCTGGTGGGAGAACCTCTATTCTTTGTGGGCAAAAATATGAAGTGGAAGGAAGTGTTTTGACTCTCAAGTAGTTCATAGTCTAGTTGGGGAGACAGAGAAAATGGTAAAAAGGAATTAAGATTTCAGCACAAAATATAAATACATGTTATCCAGTTCTTTGTGAGGAGAGATCCATGCAGGCTGGGTATTAGATAGGACTTCACAGAAAAAAAGTGAAACTTCAGCTGGGCCTAGGAGGATGGGTACCCAGTTTATGGAGTTTTGTGGAATTGAGGTGAGTTATTGGACAGATGCATTTATGGGCTTTTAAAAGGGGACAGTGGAGCATAGAGACTAAGAACGTGTTTTGGAGTTGTGTGCTTCAAGTCATGGCTGCACCATGTACTGGTTGTGAGACCTTGGGCAAATAAATGCACATATCTAGGTGTCAGTTTCCATATTTGTTATACGGAAACAACAGTTCTCACCTTATAAGCTTTTTTTGTGAAAATTAAAAGGTATTTATTTATGCAAAAATCTTGGTGTCTGTAAGCCCTTGATAAAGGTGCTCTTTAATAATAAGTTAAACACAGACACAGAGTTTAGCCTAAATCTTTCTTTAAGTGAAGTCACATGTGGCTTGTAGGGACTGAGGACTCAGCAGAAGGAGGGATCTGGGGGAGAAAGGAGTTGATGTACTTTGTGGGCTCCAGTGAATTTTCTGCTTTGAGGCTTTCAGCCATGACCAAGCACTGATTTAAACCCCAGGCCCAAAGGAGCCCACTTAGGCCTCTCTCTTCTGCTTTGTTTTCTGAGCAAGCCTATGGGGCTCTGCAAGCTGAGAATCAGGCTAAAATCAGCTGCAACTAAGGAGTGGCACAACATTTCCCCCAAATCCTATTAACATAAAACAAAGAACTGGAATATGATGAGAATTATTTTCCTTCTAAATCTTCTTTGTGCCACAATTTATCACATAATTTTGGATGAAGCTTTAGGATTGTGGGAACCAGAATTTTCTTTTACTCTGCTTGGAAACCCCATATCCCTTCCCCAGCGAGCAACAACATTCCTTCTCTGCAAATGATCTGCTAGCAATATTCTTTGTGAGGTGTTACCATGTGCACAAGCACTCTTGATATGTGTTGAGCTCACAGTCTCAGTGGCTAGAAATAGGTAACATGTATAGACAGGTAAAAGGGAAATAGGAGAAGGAAAGAATCAAAGCAAAAAAGTAAAAGAAAAAAGAGAAGGCAGAAGGGAAGAAGGAAAAAGTTGACAGGAAAAATTGGGTGAGAAAAGTGAGAAAAGTAAAAAGGAAAGAAACACACAACAAGAAAGGAAGGAAAAGAAAGATGAGAGAGAAATTAGAAGCTTCTTATCCTTTCCTGCTTAGACGTCAGTTAAGCCAAGAGCTGTTTGGTCCACTGCCAGGCACAGCACTGTGCATGCCAACCTTTGTTTAATGAATGAAACACCATTTATTCCCAGGTCTCTGCTGACATCAATCAATAAGGTTGTTTCTCTTACCAAGGCACTCCAGGGCAATAAGGGGAGATGTACAATAAGTGCTAACTAGTAGGAACAACTATTATTTTTGAACTTTAATGAGGTACCAGACAAGAAAGGCAGTTAATTTCTACCTAATGATCTGATGCAGTCATTGGAGTCATGCTGTGGGGTTGCATCACTTTTATTGAACAATCTCTCAGTATTGTCTGACCATGTATCTAGCACAAAGCCACTGATTTGATTCTGGGGCTGCAGAAAGACATGGTTACATAGTCATTTTATAGCATTCATTTTTCTGAACTATGGGGAGAGAACAACTATTTATTTTTAAAGAGAAATCCAATTGGGTGAAGCCAATTTTATGGAGCTTGGATATGAACAATAAAAACATAAGCATGTTATTGGTTTCTTATGCTGTTGTCTAGGGAATAACCCTAGGTCACTTTTCTGAGTAGTGGCCCATTGTGAAAAGATGATATCTTCTGCAATTTCCTTAATGCCATCAGTTATTCTGGGCATTGAAAGATACCTTTTTTATTGTCCGTATATAATAAAACATACTGGATGACTCTCTAGATGAATGAACTTTTTAAAACAACTGTGACTTTCAGAATGCAAAGCCAGGATGGTAAGCAGCCTGCCTCTCCTCCTTGTATAGGTAGACATTTTCATTGATTGCTGCACATTTCCCATCATGTCCAGGCACAACCTCAAAATTATTCTCAGTACAGCACTCCAGGCAGAACTACTAGGTGACTGGAGTTGTCATGTAAGATGAAGCCTTCTGCTATCCCTGATGTACATAATAAGAAAAAGTTACTTCTCTTTTTTTTCCCCCCTTCTGGAAATGCTTAAGGATAAACAGGCTGGACTTTATATTTCCAGCTGAATCACTAAATGGCTCATTGCTTGTTATGTCACTTTGAAAAGTGGACCATTTTAGAAGTTCCACTGGGGAATTTGACAAGATTGCGGAGGCAAGGCTTTGTTTGATTTTTTGAGCTTTTTTACTCTACTCCAGACATTGATTGAAAATTGTGTATTTCAGGAGAGAACACAAATAAGTTGCACCATGTGAGAATCCAATCCTTTAAGGTGAGGAAGTTTTCTCTGATGACAAGTCAACACCAAGTGACCCTGAATGCTCATGTCTATATGTTTGATTTCCTCCTTCCTTGTATCCAGCAAAGGCAGGCAAATGACCACTCCAAACAAAATAATATGATAGGAAAGGATATTAGGCTATAGTTTTCAAACTTGAGAAGTGAAATAGTTTCATTAAAAATGTATTTTTCATAGAATGAGAAAATCACAGTCATCACCTTTGGTTGACAAGATTATTAGATTCTTCAGGATTGTTTGAATTTGTTTCGCAACTGACACAACACAAATGGCAGCAGAACTTTTTGAAAAAAGGAAGCAATTTCAAAATCCAATATTGCAAGAAAAAGAAAATGAATTGGCCTTGTCTGTTAGTGTACAATAGCCCTAAAAATATACAACTGCAATTTCATGGCTGACCTGTGCTGTAATTTACTTCTGGTGGTTCATTTACTGAAATTTTAATTCTCGGGACTCTCTGTTTGGCTAAGAATGGTATATATGTGAAAACAGTTACATTGCCTCTCTTGGTAAGGAAAAGAAAGAGAATGTGATGGGTATAACTTTAATTTCTGTGATGTAGTAGAGGCGAGCAAAGTCTTTTGAATGCTTGAATCCTGGCTGTGCAGCCTGAGCAAGTTATCAAACTTCTCTGGACCTTAGTTTCTTCATGTATAACTAGAGAATCATACTTGTCTTAGAGGTATTAGGAGAAGGAGAGGTGAGTTAATGCATGTGGAGTGTCTAGCACAGAGCCTGATACATTGGAAAGGCTCAGTAAGTTTTATCTGTTGTTTTTTTTATGGCTTTGAGTGGTAGTGTTCTTTCTGGTTTAGATAGTATTAGAAAAATGATCTCAGAGTTGCAAAATGGAAAATCTTCCCAAATCACTTTCCTGTGTTTAGATTTTAAGTTTTTGCATACAGCAATTTTTTCCCACATTTCTTATGGTAGATTATAAAAATGGTCCAATTCTTCCCTCCCTCTAGCCATATCCTTTGTCATGTGACCTTAAAGGTTTTCCTATCAAAAAGCGGTCCTATGCCCTGGATCCTGCACTCTAGTGCTCCAACTGTCCTGCTAGGGAAGTGCTGAAGTGGCATGCCATGGGGCTCCTTGGCTCACACTTGCTTCAGCTCTAGCCGTCCTGCTATGGTGGCCCCAGTGCAATGTGCTCTGAGACCCCCTCACCTGTAACCACTCCATTCCAGCTGTCCTGTGAGGGCAGCCCAGGTGCAGTATGCCCAGGACTCCCTGGCCTATTCCCATTCCAGCCCCAGGTGTCAAGCCAAAGCCACCAGGAACATGCAGTTTACACAGGGAATGCTGCTACACAAGGCCACTCCTTCAAGACAAGGAGAGGAAGCTATTCCAATTAAATCATAGAAACACAAAATCAAACAAAATGAAGAGAGAGAGGAATATATTCTAAACAAAAGATCAAGATAAAACCCCAGAAAAACATGAGATGAAGTTTTTTACTTGATGAATGAGATAAATTTAATGAGATGAAGTGATTTACTTGATAAAGAGTTGAAAGTAATGGTTATAAAGATGCTAACCAAATCTGGAGGAAGAATGGAGGAACACAGTGAGAACTTCAACAGTTAGAAAATGTAAGAAAGAACCAGTCAGAGCTGAAGAATACAATAACTGAAATGAAAAATACACTAGAGAAAATCAACAGCAGAACAGATGATACAGAAGAATGGACCAGTAATCTGGAAGACAGAATAGTGGAAATCACCCAATCATAACAGCAAAAATGATTTTAAAAAATGAGGATAGTTTAAGGGACATCTGAGACAGCATCAAACAGGATAAAATTCACTTATAGGGGTTCTAGAAGGAGAAGAGAAAAGAAAGGGCCAGAAAATTTATTTGAAGAAATAAGGATGGAAAACTTCCCTAACCTGGAGAAGGAAACAAACCTCCGGGCCTGGAAAGCACAGAGACTTCCAAACAAGGTGAATCCAAAGATCCATATCAAGGTATATTATAATTAAAGTGGCAAAAGTTGAAGATAAAGAGAGAATCTTAAAGGCAATAAGAGAAAAAAAAGTAGCAAATATTAAGAAACGTAAAGGAGAAATAGTAAGACAATAATAGGGGATTTTAATACCCTAATTACATTAATAAAGATATCATCTAAACAGAAAATCCATTAAGAAACATTGGCCTTAAATGACACATTACACTAGATGGAGTTAATAGATACATACAGAACATTTTATCCCCAAAGTGCAGAACACACATTATTTTCAAGTGCACATGGAATATTCTCCATAACAACTCTGATATTAGGCCATAAAAAAACCCTCAATAAATTCAAGAAAATTGAAATCTCATCAAACATTTTTTTCTGACCACCATGGTATAAAAACTAGAAATCAATACAAGAAGACAACTGGAAAAAAACACAATCAGTACTAAACAGTGTTAGAAAACTAGTGGGTCAATGAAGAAATCAAAGAGTAAAGAAAAAAATACCTTGAGACAAAAAATTGGCAACCCAATTTCCAAAATATATGGGGTGGAGCAAAAGCAGTTCTAAGAGGTAAGTTCATAGTGATACAGGCCTACCTCAAGAAACAAAAAAACCCTAAGTAAACAATCTAACATTAGAATTAGATTTAGAAATTAGAGAAAGAAGAAAAACCAAGCCCAAAGTTAGGAGAGGGAAGGAAATAAAAATTAGAGTGGAAATAGAGACTAAAAAAACAATAGAAAAGATCAGTGAACTAAAATCTGGTTCTTTGAAAAGATAAACAAAATTGATAAATCTCTAACCAAACTAATTAAGAAAAAAAGAAAGCAGGCCCAAATAAAATAAAATCAGAAATGTTGGAGGAGAAGTAATAACTGGCACCACAGGAATGCAAAGGATCATAAAACATTAATATAAACAATTATAAATTATGCTCCAAGATTTGGAAAATCTAGAAGAAATGGATAAATTCTTATAAACACCCAAGCTTCCAAGATTGAATCATGAAGAAATAAAAAATCTAAATAGACTCATACCAAGTAATTGAATCAGTAATGAAAAACCTCCTAAAAAACAAAGGTCTTAGATCAGATAGCTTCACAGGAGAATTCTCCCAAGCATTTGAAGAAGAGTTAGTACCTGTGTTACTCAAATTATTACAAAAAATTGAAGATGGAATAATGCTTCCAAATTCATTTTACAAGGCTAACATTACCCTGATACTAAAATCAGACAGACGCCACAAAAAAGAATTACAGGCCAATATGCATGATGAACATAAATGCAAAAGTCCTTAACAAAATATTAGCAAACTGAATTCAACAGTACATTAAAAGGATCATACACCGCAATCAAGTGGGATTTATTCCCAGAATGAAATGATGGTTTATGTCTGCAAGTCAATCACTGTGATATACCACATTATCAAAGAGAAGGATAAAAGTTGTATGATATCTCAGTAGATGCAGAAAAAACAGTTGACAAAATTCAACATCCATTTATGTTAAAGACTTTCAACAAAGTGGGTAAAGAGAGAATATACCTCAACTTAATAATGGCCATATATGACAAACTCACAGCTAATATCGTACTAAATGGTGGAAAGCTGAAAGTTTTCCTCTAAGATCAGGAACTAGACAAGGGCCTACTCTCACTACTTTTTTCAACATAATACTGGAATGTTAGCTAGCCACAACAATTAGCTAAGGAAAAGAAATAAAATGTATCCAAATGGGTAAGGAAGAAGTAAAGTTGTCACTTTGCAGATGACATGATACTATATACAGAATACCTTAAAGACTCCACCAAAAAACTATTAGAACTAATAAATGAATTCAGTTAAGTCACAGGATAGAAAATTAGCATACAGAAATTGGTTGCATTTCTATATACTAATAGTGAGCTATTGGAAAAAATTGGGAAAAGAATCTCAGTTATAATTGCATCAAAAAGAATAAATTTAGGAGTATTTATTCCTAGGAATAAAATCTATTTATTATTCCTATTGGGAATAAATAATATTTATTTATTAGCTAAATAAATAATATTTATTGATTCCTAGGAATATTAAAAATAAATGTTTATTATTTCTAGGAATAATTCTTAGCAATAACTTTAACCAAGGAGGTGGAAGACCTATGCTCGGAAAACTAAAAAACACTAATGAATGAAATTGAAGGCACCACAAATAGATGGAAAGAGATTTTATGCTCTATGGATCAGAAGAATTAATATTGTTAAAATGTTCATACTGCTCATAGCAATTTACACATTCAGTGCAATCCCCATCAAAATACCAATGACATTTTTCAAAGAACTAAGTAATCCTAAAATTTGTATGAAACCATAAAAGACTCCAGATAGCAAAAGGAATCTTGAGAAAGAAGGACAAAGCTAGAGGTATCATGCTCCCTATTTCCAACTGTACCACAAAACTATAGTAATTAGAACAGTATGTTCTGACATAGACCAATGTCAATAAAAACAGACACATTGACAATGGAAACAGATTAGAATAGAGGGTCCAGAAAGAAACCCACACATATTGGTCCATTAATCCATGACAAAGGAGTCAAACATACACAATGGAGAAAAGACAGTCTCTTTAATAAATGGTGTTGGGAAAACTGGAAAGCTACATGCAAAAGAATGAAACTGGACCACTGTCTTATACCATATACAAAAATTAATTCAGATCGATTAAAGGCTTGAATGTAACAACCGAAGCCATGAAACTTCTAGAAGAAAACATAAGCAGTAGATGCTTGGAAATTGGCACAAGCAATACTTTTTTGGATCAGTTTCTCAGGTAAGGGAAACAAGAGCTAAAATAAACAAAAGGGATTACATCAAAATAAAAAGCTTTTGCATAGTGAAGGAAAACAAAAAGGTAACCTACTGATTGGGATAAGATATTTGTAAATCATACATCTTAATAAGGGGTAAATAACCAAAATATATAAATAACTTATACAATTTAATATAAAAAAACCTCAATCAAAAAATGGGCAGAGTTGAATAGACAATTTTCCAAAGAAGATAAACAGATGGCCAACAGGCATGATGAAAAGATGCTCATCATCACTAATCATCAGAGAAATGTGTATCAAAACCACAATAAGATATCCCCTCATACCTGTCAGACTGGCTATTATAAAAAAGACAAGTGACATTGTTGGTGAAGATGTGGAGAAAAGGAAACCTCATACACCTTTGGTGGAAATGTAAATTTGTGCAGCCACTATAGAAAACAGTATGAAAATGCCAAAAAAAAAAAATAGAACAACCATATGATCCTACAATTCCATATCTGAGTATTCAAAGAAAATGAAAACACCAATTCAAAGAGATATATGCACACTTAAGTTCACTACAGCAGTACAATAGCCAAGATATGGAAGCAACCTAAATGTCCATTGAGGGATGAATGGATAAAGGCAAAGTAGTACATATATACGATGGAATACTATTCAGCCATAAGAAAGAATGGAATCTTACCACTTGCGACAACATGGATGGACTAGAGGGTATTATGCTAAGTGAAATAAGTTAGACACAAAAAGACAAGTATCATGTGATTTCATTAATATGTGGAATCTAAAAAACAACAGATGAACTAACCAAAGACAAACAGACTTCTATATACAGGAAACAAACTATTGGTTATCTGGAGGGCAAGTAAAATGGGTGAAGGGGGTTAAGAGGTACAAACTTCCAGTTATAAATAAGTCTTGGGCATGTGATGTACAGCATAGAGACTATATTCAGTAATATTGTAGTAACTTTGGTGACAGACCATAAGCAGACATTGTGGGGATCATTTCATAAAAATTTCAAATCACCATGATGTTCACCTGAAACTAATGGGTATTGTATGTCAATTATACTTCAGTAAAAATTTAAATAAAAACAAGGGACTCTTTGTGCATGGGGGTGACTGGAGCACTTTGTCTCTGGGGCTATAGTTTAAGGATGGTGGCATGGGGAGCTGAGCCTCTATATTTCTAAGAAGCTTCCATGTGATGCCATGCTGCTGGTTCTTATTCACCCCCTGAGAAGTAAGGATCTAGTTGATCTGTGTCATGAGACATTGTGGGTCTAGGTTTGCCAGCTCTTTGGACTTTCTCAGGAAAACTACTAAATGTCTGTTTTATGTAAAATATGCTGATTTTTCATAGTGGTAGCTAATGTTTGCAAAGATAATTATAAAATGGAAAAACTCTCTTTGACTTCTTCATGGAATTATGAACATGAACTATTTTGATTCCACATGCTAAGACATTACCCTGCTGATTTCACCATACTTTGGGTTTTGCATTTAATGGGTTTGCCCTTGTGGTTATATGTTTTGCATTTCCCTAAATAGATTTTAAGCTTCTTAGGGACATGGATGGGATCTTCTTATTTTTCCATCTGCTAAAATATGTGGCAGAATGTTTCATACACAGTGGGAGGTCAATAGATACTGGTAAACTAACTAATAGAGATAAATGATACATTTCATAGAGCTGGAATGGATTTTTGTGTATTATCAGTAGGAGTTTTATTTTGGAATGGGCGAACAGAAAGAGTTGCTTAATTTTATTAATGACCCTAATTTTTCAAAAACATGCTAATAGCTTCAGGAATTC
Source organism: Manis pentadactyla (assembly GCF_030020395.1). Classification (NCBI taxonomy): domain Eukaryota; kingdom Metazoa; phylum Chordata; class Mammalia; order Pholidota; family Manidae; genus Manis; species Manis pentadactyla. Next base: position 210,383,419 of record NC_080019.1, on the reverse strand, counting down.
TTGATCTGCATGGGAAAAAGCTTCATATACCAAGGTGGTTATGATGCCATGGTAATTGGGCTGTGGGGGAGGAAGGACAGGGCTGAGACTGTGAAAGCAGTTGAGTACTTAAAAAAGAAAGTAAAAACTCAGTGAAAGTTCCAAATCCTTAATGATTTATGAGCCAGTCCTGAGGGATAAACATGCAGATTTTTCTCATAAAACCTAGTGGTATTGAAGATGACACAGCAGAGCAGAAGCCACAGAGGCGAAGGAATCTTGCTTCAGGATTTTGAATTGGAGAGCCAACCTTGGGCTGATGCCATTATGAACTTGTCAGACCCAGAAGGATTACATCTGAAAACCCTCAACCCTTTACTTAAGGAACAACATTCCTTTATACATGTATGGCACTCTAGAGTTTACTAACTGCTGTATTAGCTAAACTGACCTTTGTAACAGTTTTGGTAGGTTAGTGTGGAAGATAGTGTCAAGAAAATTATCCAAAACTTGAAAACCGGCCAAAGGGAGGATGGTTTTCTTTCACTACAGCACATTGTCTAGCAAATCCTCCAGAAAATCTAAGTCTATAAGGGAGTGGATTGTCTATTGACTAGACCAGAGGTCAGGAAACTTCTGTGGAGCACTAGATGGTAAACATTCAAGGCTTTGCAGAACATGCGTATTATCTGTTGACTATTCTTCCTCTTCTTTTTTTCATTTTGGTAGTTTTTTGCATTGTATAAAAACAGGCTGTGGGCTGGATTTGACCCATGTGCAGTAGTTTGTCTTGCCAGCTCCTAAAGTAGGTTATTTTACAGCTCTGTAGGAGTAGAAGTTAACTTGTAAAAAATGAATAGCATTGCAAATGGTCTTGTGTGAGAGGAATGTAAATAATCCCTCTCCATAGGAATGCAAATAAATTTTGTCCAGAAGAGATGCAATTGATTTCTATGTGTTAGAAAATGATAGCCCCCAGTATTGCCATTTGTTGCCTTGTAGAATGTTACCTAGTTTTGCATCTATGTGCAAACTTCTTTTTTGCATTCCTCTGACTGACTACATACATCTCTGTTCCTCATATTCTCCTTTGAACCAGTCATAGTATCTTACTGGCTCTATCAGTCACTAATGGTTGAATAAAGTCTTTAACACATGTGCATTTTATATTTGCATGAGTATCATTTTAACTGTTTGCAGTTAATATCCTATAGCAGTAATATTATCCTTTTCAATGGATTGGAAAACTGACTTTGTAAGTGATTAAGGAATTTTCCCAAGTTAAACCAGTATATGGCCCAACTTGGGTATGTCTTTGGATTCTTAGTGAAGAAGAGGAAAAAAAAAATCCTGACATTTTGTGTTCAGTCTAGCTCTGACCTACCTGGAGAAATTAATTTTCCTCATACTGAGAAAAGAAAACATTTCTAAGAGAAAAGGATTTGTATTTCTTGAAAAGGAAGGTTTGCATTTTAAAAAGGCCTTGCATCTCAAGATAAGCTATGAATCAGGAACTTTCCGATAGCAGCCATGAAATATCAGGACATCCATAAACAGTAGTATTCATGGCATGACAGCAGATTCCTCAAAAGCCTGCATCCTTTAATAGATAGACCATGAAAAACAGGGAGGTCCTATATTTTTTATCCAAGACAAAACTTATATTGTATGTCAAAATTGATCTATATATTTTCTAATCTGAATTGTGATTGCCATGTGGTAGGGTAAGCAATTTTTATATCATTCATTTTCTGTATTCTGTGAGCTCCTTTAAAAAAACCTCCTCCTTTATATGCAAGTATGAACTCTTTCTCACACCACAGAATTATCTATGAATTTAAAAAATTCTAGTCTAGTTGTCTATTGCACTATTCTATCCATCAGCCAGCCTTGGATTTAAATTTATAGCGAAGTTACAGAAACTCCAAGAGGAAGTACACCAGAATCAGAGATGAATGGCTCTGTTCAGAACAAGTAAATATAACAAACCAAAATGATTCAATAATATCCCTTTTGGGCAGATGCTTGGATATTGATTTGTTTTAAGGGCATCAGTGATTTGCTCATCTTCTATATTGTTTTATTCTAACCTTAGATGTAGAGTGAGAGTACTATCTGTGACCTTCAGTGGCAAAACTGGCTATGGGCCAATAGTGTTGGATCCCAAAAAACCAAAACTGATAAGACCAAATTCATAGGTAGGGTTGTTTGTATATTTAGGGATCCATCCATGTTGGATACTGCAAGTATCAGCCTTGTGATGTGTTACAGTGAAACTTTGGGCATATCTGAGGTTTGAATTGGCAGGTATTGATAGACATGGAAACCGTGGTGGGTTTATTGGTCTAGGCCAACTTTTGAGGCATCTTGATGAGACCAGATAGTCACTGAACTGAGAGTTCTGGGTTTTCCTCTGTAGCCAACACCACACAGCTAGACCTAATAGCTACATACCTTTGATTTTACGGCTCCTCTCTCCATGTCTGAGGTTGAAGGAAACATGACACCACAGTGTGTCAGCTCTGTCTTTCTGAGGTATACTGAAGGAGGCAGATGATCCAGTGCATAGGAGTAGAGGAGTTCATTGCCTAAGGAGAGAATGTTGGCTTTTGAAGGAATGGGCAACATAGGTAAATTTTCTCCCCTTTCTTCCTCTCTCATGGACTGCTTAAAGCATGGTTTATCCATAGAGCCTGCCTTACATGTACACATGGCTGAGTGACAAGCAACTTCCATACCTTTTTATGGATCACTGTGAAGCAATGACTAGCATGGTAATCTATCACCTTGATTGTTTCATCTTTCCCTATTTCACATCTTTTTGCCTTATTTTCACTGTCTTGGGACTGTGCCTACAAATAACCATCAGCACTTAATCCTTGCCTCAGGCTCTGTTTTATAGTGGACTTTGTTGAAGACAAATTCCTTCTTGCACATATCTGGTGTTCTTTCTCAGGACTTCAGGCTTTAATGGCCAATTTGATTTTAAGCAAGAAAAAAGCCGAACACAAAACTACAAATACTCTTTTTATTGATTATAATTAAGTTTAGTCCAAGTAACAGCAACACCAAAACAAAAATAAGATGGATTAAACAAGGTAGAAATTTATTTCTCTTCCGTATTAAAGTCTGGTGTTACACAGGGAAGGCTGGCATAGTGGTTCTTCTCCATGCAGTTCTCAGAAATGTAGTCTCTCCCTCTCACTGTATATTCTTCATTAGGGCATGGATTACAGCCTGTTTCCAGGCAGCATTTGCTTCCAAAATAGCAGTATGAGGCAAAGAAAAAGAGAAGAAAGCTAAAGTTGTGCACCAAAAGTTTTTTGAGAAAATTCCTGGAAGCTGCCTCAGGACATTTCTGTTTAGATTCCATTGGCCAGAATCTAGTTCAACAACCTGCAATCTAGCAGCTATGACTTGCTGTAAGAAAGGCTGGGAAAGGTTATCTTTTTTCTGGGTGACCATATATTAAGAAGTTTTTTTTTTAAGGAGGAGAAAGTGACTGTTAAAAAAACAAACAGAAGTTTTTCACATACCTCTGTATCAATCCCATTCTATTTTCCTAACTCTCTAGGATGTATATAACAGTGGTGGATATTTTCAGAAGGTGGTTTATGGGATACAAATTAGGGCAGATTTCTTTTGCATGTCCTGGTAAATTGAATATTGAAATATGTGCATGTATCTGTGTGTGTATGTGTATGTATGTAGAGCTTTTTTCTCCAAAAGAGTGATACGCATATCTTCATGTCTTAAAACATTGTAAAATGTTATATATACTGCTCCTTTCTTACTATGTCTTTTCCTCCTCTGCTTATTCATACCTTTCCACAATTGCATGCAGATAAACAAAGAATGTCAGGTATAAATCAATGGATATTTTTAGTAAAAAAGAGAATAGAGAAAGAAAAATTTAACACTTGCCTAATTCTTGTTAGTGTACATATTTGATGAGCCATTGCCACATGACATTGCATAACAAATTGCTTCAAACTCTGTGGTTTAAAAGAACAACATACTAGTTATTTATTGTTGCATAACAATATTATCACAAACTTACCAGCTTAAATTACGTTTATTATCTCATAACTTCTTGGCTCAGGAATCTGAGCACCTGTTAAATGGGTCCTCTGCTGTAGGGTTTCTCATGAGGCTGCAATCAAGAAAGTTGGCCAGGGCTGCAGTCTCACCTGAAAGACTAATTAGGGAAAAATCTACTTCCAGGCTTATGTGAATATTGATAGGATTCCATTCTTTGATGCTTGTTGGACTGACATGTTCATTTCCTTACTGGCTGTTGAGCTAGAGGCTGCCCTCGTTTCTCTGCCCCAACATGTATGCAGCCTCCTTCCCAAAGCATGCAAGTGGAGAAAGCAATAAAAAGCCTGCTAGCAATATGGATGTTTCAATCTTATTAACATAACCGCAAAGTGCCCTTCCATCACTTTTGCTATATTCTGTTGGTTGAAAGCAAGTCATAGTTCTGCCCACACTCAATGGGAGGGGATTACACAGGGGTGTGAACACCAGGAAATGGGGATCATTGGGCCTTATTGTAGAGTCTGTCCACTACAAACAAATTTGTTTTCACAGATCTGTGGTTGAGTGGGATTGGGAGGCTCTGTTTCTCATTGTAGCCTGCAGAATTTGAGCTGCTTGTGTGTAACGCCCTCTTTGGGGAATGTTCTACAGCTGAGGAATTTTCTTCTCACAGTGGTGGCAGAGGTCCAAGAGAACAAGCTGAACCACACATGTATTTCAAATTTCTGTTTACATCACATTTAGTAATATCCCATTGTCCAAAGCAAGTCATATGGCTCAGTCCAAAGTCAAGGCATAGAAAAATGTACCCAACTTTGGTGAAAGATATGCAAAGTGTGAGTCTACATGGAGGGAGAAATTCAGTCCAAAAATTCAATAGACAACTGTATGAAAACACAAAGAAGCAGTATTATTTTGTGGAAGTGGCCTGTGACTCATTCTACACATTGTAAGTGAACGTGTTTTGACAACTTGAGTTATTTGAGACAGAGGAGTTATTTATCAATAGATAAGTATGTGTTCTATTTGTCAATAGATGGTGTGGTTGGGAAATGGTGTTCAGGGCTGAGTATTGGCATACCACTTATCATACTGGCACACAGAGGTCTGCAAAATATGTATCAAATCTGCCATACCATGCTCTTCTGTAGAGCTTGCAAACTAAGAGGGGTTTGTACACTTTTAATGGTTGAAAAACAAAGGAATAGTAGTCATGATAGAGGAAAATTATATGAAATTCAGGTTTCTGTGTTCATAAATAGTTCTATTTGAACACAACCAAGCTCATCATTTACATATTTGGCACCTTTCACCCTCTACTAGCTCTGTTGAATAGTTGCAGCAGACATTATATGACCTGAAAAGTCTCACATATTTACTGTCTGGTTCTTTATAGGAAAGGTGTGCTGACTCCAATACCAAATACAGAAATACCACATGTACATATAAAAATATGTATATATGTGTATGTATATAAGTGAAATGAGCTTAGTAGCATTTAATTAGAATTTAGAGGTGTAAGAGAAATTGAAGATAATCTTTCAAGTACAGCTCTTACTTTAGAAATATAAAGACAGGTTTAGGTAGCTAAAGAAACTTACTGAAGTCATACATTATGTTAAAGGTGAAACTAAGAGTATAACATCTATTTCCCATTTTTAAATCTTTTCTTCTGCACTGTACTGTCACCCAGCATTTTTCTCAGATGTCTATTTATAAAAATGAATTTAAAATGGGACAGGTCAAAAGGTCACATCATCTCATTTACATTTGCCACTCAATTTATTTTCATTAATATTGTGATCTTTTTTGATTAATGTGACTAATGGTCCCCACAAGGCTGGAAAATGTATCAATTATGGGGTTAATTAATGTTGCTGTTTGAACTCAGAATGGGATCATATTAATCGAATATATCTATTTGATGGGGGTTTAGTTAATTAGGTTCTGAAAACTTCTTCTGATAAATTCTACTCGATGCTAATGAACCCCATGGATCGCCTTATTAAGCTCTAACTATTGCTACCTTTTCTCCTGCACTATTAAGCCATGTTTAATTTGTTCATATAGTTCTCACAGTCAATAACAAGGCCTTTATTTTTACACCATGTAATTGGGGTGAGGAATATCCACTTCTTTCAGTGCAGCGCCTGTATAATGAATGTTACGGAAGAAGATGCTTAGCTAGAGCATTGTTAAGCACTAAAAGGAAAAAAGTCAAATTGGCATTAATGAAATGTGGAAGTAATGTAAAACTAAAAATGGTATTTACTGAAAAATCAATACAGCTTTAAGTTTAAAAATGTTTGTCATAAAGTAGCACAGGGATAGAAATGACAAGTTTTAAACATTATTTCTTAGGCATCCTTTTAAAAATAAATATATGTTTCTTTAGTGAGGCTTAATTTACATGCAGTAAAATTTGCAGATCTTAAGTATACAGTTTGATGAGTTGTGAAAAAGATGTGCCCAGGTAACCATGGCTCCAATCAAGAAAGAGAACATTGCCGGCACTGCAGAATATTTTCTTGTGCCTCTCTTTCCAAACAATACCCCACCTGACCCAGAGGAAACCATTTTCTGACTTTTACAACCAGAGATTAGTTTTTTCTTTTTGAACTTTGTATAAATGAAATCTTATGGAATGAACTTTATTTATTCTGACTTCCTTGATTCAACATTTTTTGAGATTCATCCCTATTGTTGTGTCAAATTTTTGCTGAATAGTATTCTGATATATGAATGTGCCACAGTTTGCTTATCCATTCTTCTCTGGATATTTAGATTTCCTCCCCCAGGTTTTAGCTTTTATGAATGCAGTTGTTACAAATGTTCTTGTATAAATCTTTTTGTGGGTATATACTTAGGAGTGAAATTGTTAGATCATAGATAGGGTAGATATATATTTAACATTATTCCAAATTGCCAACAGTTTTCCAAAGTGCTTATACAACATTTGGTATTTCCAGTTTTACATTTTAGCCATTCAAGTGGGTGTGTAGGGGTGTCTCATTTATATGAAGTTCATAGAAGAAAAAACTAATCTCTGGTGCTAAAAATCAGAAAGTGGTTGCCTCTGGGTCAGGGTGGGATATTGTTTGGAAAGACAGCCAGAAGAAAATATTACGTTTAACTTGCCATCTTCTGATGACAAATGATGTTGAACACTTTTTTGTGTGCTTATTGGCCATTTGTATATATTCCATTGTGATGTCCCTGTCCAATTTTTGTTTGCTTCTCCTGCTTCTCCTCTTTCTCCTTGTTCTTAAATATTGGGTAATCTTTTAATTCTTGATTTTTAGAAGTTTAAATATTCTGAATATGAGCCTTTTGTCAGATACGTGTATGGCTAATATTTTCTCACATTCTGTGGCTAGCCTTTCCATTTTCTTAATGGTCTCTTTAATGGTAGGCAAAAGTCTTTAATTTTGAAGTTGAAATTATCATTTTTTAAAACGGCACATCTTTTTTTTTTTTTTTTAAATAATTATTTTTTATTGAAGGGTAGTTGATGCACAGTATTACATTACATTAGTTTCAAGTGTACAACACAGTGATAAAACATTTATATACATAATTCTAGGTTCCAGCTATCACCCTACCAAGCTGTTACAATATCTTGACTATATTCCTTATGCTATACATTACATCCCGGTTACTTATTTATTTTACAATTGGAAGTCTGTCCCGTTTTTTTTTTTTTTTTTGTGAGGGAATCTCTCATATTTATTGATCAAATGGTTGTTAACAACAATAAAATTCTGTATAGGGGAGTCAATGCTCAATGCACAATCATTAATCCACCCCAAGCCTAATTTTCGTCAGTCTCCAATCTTCTGAGGCATAACAAACAAGTTCTTACATGTAGAACAAATTCTTACATAATGAATAAGTTACATAGTGAACAGTACAAGGGCCGTCATCACAGAAACTTTTGGTTTTGCTCATGCATTATGAACTATAAGCAGTCAGTTCAAATATGAATACTCATTTGGTTTTTATACTTGATTTATATGTGGATACCACATTTCTCTCTTATTATTATTATTTTTAATAAAATGCTGAAGTGGTAGGTAGATACAAGATAAAGGTAGAAAACATAGTTTAGTGTTGTAAGAGAGCAAATATAGATGATCAAGTGTGTGCCTGTAGACTATGTGTTAATCCAAGCTAGACAAGGGCAATAAAACATCCGCGTATGCAGAAGATTTCTCTCAGAACAGGGGGGGTGAGGTTCTAAGCCTCACCTCTGTTGATCCCCAATTTCTCACCTGATGGCCCCCCTGCGACTGTGCCTGTCTTAGGTTGTTCCTCCCTTGAGGAATCTTACCCGTCTCTGGCTAACCAGTCATCTTCCGGGGCCTTACAGGGAAATGTGAAGTTGGTAAGTGAGAGGGAAGCCTTATTGTTTGAAAAGGTTAGCTTTTTACTTCTTTGCATATTTATGCCCTGTAGCTTCTATGCCCAGCACTTGTCTTGAGGTATCTTTACCACTTGGAAGAATTATGATACTCGGTAAATTTGATATGAGGCACGAATTCTATTTAAGGGTTGTAACTAGGAAGGAAGAAGAAAAGCTATAGAAGTAGCAGGCGGAAGAAAACATGGGAAGATTGATTATTTCTTTGACATATCTTCTTGTAGAGTAACTTCAGCATGTATAGGTTTTAAGCTACTACTTAAATTACGCACACACATTAACATAATAGGAGTATAGTTACATAACCAAAGCATACCTGTAATTACCAGCCATCTCCAGTGAAACCAAGAAAACCAGTTAGGCACCTTAGGCATTTGTGAAAACTTATCTATGATATGGTGGATATTGTCCAACTGAACTTGAACAGTCTGAGAGAAATCAGACAAATTAAAACAACCCATTCCTGGGGAATGTTCACATCCCCTATGTTCTTTTAACAGTAAATAGTCTGTAGTTGTAAGATTTTTTAGCGCTACAATTTGCACTTCTCCTGATTCTTGGTTGAGTTCCAACAGTATAGATCCAGTCAAATTTGTTGTTTTACTGTATGCACAGGCCAGCTTAGATATCTCCTTCTTCATTCCCATGGCAAGTCCAGGAGCTGGTGGGATGAGTGCATCTACAGCTGTAGCAGTGCGTGGATCTTTGCTGGGGTTTTTTGATGATCATCTTCTGGCATGAGTCTTCCAGAGAGTGCTGATGTTGGAAGTTCTCTTTCATATAGTATCTTAGTTCATTTTCAGGGTAGCCCAATTAGGCTTTGATCTTCTGTATAAACACAAACAGACCCTTTGCCTACACTTTTATATGCCCTTTATACCCTTGTGTAGAACTCATTGGAGGTTACCACACAGGAACTGTCCTTTTTTTTTTTTTTTTGGTATCACTAATCTACACTTACATGATGAATATTATGTTTACTAGGCTCTCCCCTATACCAGGTCTCCCCTATAAACCCCTTTACAGTCACTGTCCATCAGCAGAGCAAAATGTTGTAGAATCACTACTTGCCTTCTCTGTGTTGTACAGCCCTCCCTTTTCTCCTACCCCCCCATGCATGTTAATCTTAATACCCCCTTACTTCTCCCCCCCCTTATCCCTCCCTACCCACCCATCCTCCCCAGTCCCTTTCCCTTTGGTACCTGTTAGTCCATTCTTGAGTTCTGTGATTCTGTTGCTGTTTTGTTCCTTCAGTTTTTCCTTTGTTCTTATATTCCACAGATAAGTGAAATCATTTGGTATTTCTCTTTCTCCGCTTGGCTTGTTTCACTGAGCATAATACCCTCCAGCTCCATCCATGTTGCTGCAAATGATTGGATTTGCCCTTTTCTTATGGCTGAGTAGTATTCCATTGTGTATATGTACCACATCTTCTTTATCCATTCATCTATCGATGGACATTTAGGTTGCTTCCAATTCTTGGCTATTGTAAATAGTGCTGCGATAAACATAGGGGTGCATCTGTCTTTTTCAAACTTGATTGCTGCATTCTTAGGGTAAATTCCTAGGAGTGGAATTCCTGGGTCAAATGGTAAGTCTGTTTTGAGCATTTTGATGTACCTCCATACTGCTTTCCACAATGGTTGAACTAACTTACATTCCCACCAGCAGCGTAGGAGGGTTCCCGTTTCTCCACAGCTTCGCCAACATTTGTTGTTGTTTGTCTTTTGGATGGCAGCCATCCTTACTGGTGTGAGGTGATACCTCATTGTAGTTTTAATTTGCATTTCTCTGATAATTAGCGATGTGGAGCATCTTTTCATGTGTCTGTTGGCCATCTGTATTTCTTTTTTGGAGAACTGTCTGTTCAGTTCCTCTGCCCATTTTTTAATTGGGTTATTTGTTTTTTGTTTGTTGAGGCGTGTGAGCTCTTTATATATTCTGGATGTCAAGCCTTTATCGGATGTGTCATTTTCAAATATATTCTCCCATACTGTAGGGATCCTTTTTGTTCTATTGATGGTGTCTTTTGCTGTACAGAAGCTTTTCAGCTTAATATAGTCCCACTTACTCATTTTTGCTGTTGTTTTCCTTGCCCGGGGAGATATGTTCAAGAAGAGGTCACTCATGTTTATGTCTAAGAGGTTTTCACCTATGTTTTCTTCCAAGAGTTTAATGGTTTCATGGCTTACATTCAGGTCTTTGATCCATTTTGAGTTTACTTTTGTATATGGGGTTAGACAATGGTCCAGTTTCATTCTCCTACATGTAGCTGTCCAGTTTTGCCAGTACCACCTGTTGAAGAGACTGTCATTTCGCCATTGTATGTCCATGGCTCCTTTATCAAATATTAATTGACCATATATGTCTGGGTTAATGTCTGGATTCTCTAGTCTGTTCCATTGGTGTGTGGCTCTGCTCTTGTGCCAGTACCAAATTGTCTTGATTACTATGGCTTTATAGTAGAGCTTGAAGTTGGGGAGTGAGATCCCCCCTACTTTATTCTTCTTTCTCAGGATTGCTTTGGCTATTCGGGGTCTTTGGTGTTTCCATATGAATTTTTGAATTATTTGTTCCAGTTCATTGAAGAATGTTGCTGGTAGTTTCATAGGGATTGCATCAAATCTGTATATTGCTTTGGGCAGGATGGCCATTTGGACGATATTAATTCTTCCTAACCACGTGCATGGGATGCGTTTCCATCTGTTAGTGTCCCCTTTAATTTCTCTTAAGAGTGACTTGTAGTTTTCAGAGTATAAGTCTTTCACTTCTTTGGTTAGGTTTATTCCTAGGTATTTTATTTTTTTTGATGCAATTGTGAATGGAGTTGTTTTCCTGATTTCTCTTTCTGTTGGTTCATTGTTAGTGTATAGGAAAGCCACAGATTTCTGTGTGTTGATTTTGTATCCTGCAACTTTGCTGTATTCCGATATCAGTTCTAGTAGTTTTGGGGTGGAGTCTTTAGGGTTTTTTATGTACAGTATCATGTCATCTGCAAATAGTGACAGTTTAACTTCTTCTTTACCAATCTGGATTCCTTGTATTTTTTTGTTTTGTCTGATTGCCGTGGCTAGGACCTCCAGTACTATGTTAAATAACAGTGGGGAGAGTGGGCATCCCTGTCTAGTTCCCGATCTCAGAGGAAATGCTTTCAGCTTCTCGCTGTTCAATATAATGTTGGCTGTCGGTTTATCATAGATGGCCTTTATTATGTTGAAGTACTTGCCCTCTATTCCCATTTTGCTGAGAGTTTTTAACATGAATGGATGTTGAACTTTGTCAAATGCTTTTTCAGCATCTATGGAGATGATCGTGTGGTTTTTGTCTTTCTTTTTGTTGATGTGGTGGATGATGTTGATGGACTTTCGAATGTTGTACCATCCTTGCATCCCTGGGATGAATCCCACTTGGTCATGGTGTATGATCCTTTTGATGTATTTTTGAATTTGGTTTGCTAATATTTTGTTGAGTATTTTTGCATCTACGTTCATCAGGGATATTGGTCTGTAGTTTTCTTTTTTGGTGGGGTCTTTGCCTGGTTTTGGTATTAGGGTGATGTTAGCTTCATAGAATGAGTTTGGGAGTATCCCCTCCTCCTCTATTTTTTGGAAAACTTTAAGGAGAATGGGTATTATGTCTTCCCTGTATGTCTGATAAAATTCCGAGGTAAATCCATCTGGCCCGGGGGTTTTGTTCTTTGGTAGTTTTTTGATTACCGCTTCAATTTCGTTGCTGGTAATTGGTCTGTTTAGATTTTCTGTTTCTTTTTGGGTCAGTCTTGGAAGGTTGTATTTTTCTAGGAAGTTGTCCATTTCTCCTAGGTTTCCCAGCTTGTTAGCATATAGGTTTTCATAGTATTCTCCAATAATTCTTTGCATTTCTGTGGGGTCCGTCGTGATTTTTCCTTTCTCGTTTGTGATACTCTTGATTTTTGTTGACTCTCTTTTCTTCTTATTAAGTCTGGCTAGAGGCTTATCTATTTTGTTTATTTTCTCGAAGAACCAGCTCTTGGTTTCATTGATTTTTGCTATTGTTTTATTCTTCTCAATTGTATTTATTTCTTCTCTGATCTTTATTATGTCCCTCCTTCTGCTGAGCTTGGGCCTCATCTGTTCTTCTTTTTCCAATTTCGATAATTGTGACATTAGACCATTCATTTGGGATTGCTCTTCCTTTTTTAAATATGCTTGGATTGCTATATACTTTCCTCTTAAGACTGCTTTTGCTGTGTCCCACAGAAGTTGGGGCTTAGTGTTGTTGTTGTCATTTGTTTCCATATATTGCTGGATCTCCATTTTGATTTGGTCGTTGATCCATTGATTATTTAGGAGCGTGTTGTTAAGCCTCCATGTGTTCGTGAGCCTCTTTGCTTTCTTTGTACAGTTTATTTCTAGTTTTATGCCTTTGTGGTCTGAAAAGTTGGTTGGTAGGATTTCAATCTTTTGGAATTTTCTGAGGCTCTTTTTGTGGCCTAGTATGTGGTCTATTCTCGATAATGTCCCATGTGCACTTGAGAAGAATGTATATCCCGCTGCTTTTGGATGTAGAGTTCTATAGATGTCTATTAGGTCCATCTGCTCTACTGTGTTGTTCAGTGCTTCCGTGTTCTTACTTATTTTCTGCCCAGTGGATCTATCCTTTGGGGTGAGTGGTGTGTTGAAGTCTCCTAGAATGAATGCATTGCAGTCTATATCCCCCTTTAGTTCTGTTAGTATTTGTTTCACATATGCTGGTGCTCCTGTGTTGGGTGCATATATATTTAGAATGGTTATATCCTCTTGTTTGACTGAGCCCTTTATCATTATGTAGTGTCCTTCTTTATCTCTTGTTACTTTCTTTGTTTTGAAGTCTATTTTGTCTGATATTAGTACTGCAAGCCCTGCTTTCTTCTCACTGTTGTTTGCTTGAAATATGTTTTTCCATCCCTTGACTTTTAGTCTGTACATGTCTTTGGGTTTGAGGTGAGTTTCTTGTAAGCAGCATATAGATGGGTATTGCTTTTTTATCCATTCTGTTACTCTGTGTCTTTTGATTGGTGCATTCAACCCATTAACATTTAGGGTGACTTTTGAAAGATATGTACTTATTGCCATTGCAGGCTTTAAATTCGTGGTTACCAAAGGTTCAAGGTTAGCCTCTTTAGTATCTTACTGCCTAACTTAGCTCGCTTATTGAGCTGTTATATACACTGTCTGGAGATTCTTTTCTTCTCTCCCTTCTTGTTCCTCCTCCTCGATTCTTCATATGTTGGGTGTTTTGTGCTGTGCTCTTTCTAGGAGTACTCCCATCTAGAGCAGTCCCTGTAAGATGTCCTGTATAGGTGGTTTGTGGAAAGCAAATTCCCTCAGCTTTTGTTTGTCTGGGAATTGTTTAATCCCACCGTCATATTTGAATGATAGTCGTGCTGGATACAGTATCCTTGGTTCAAGGCCCTTCTGTTTCATTGTATTAAATATATCATGCCATTCTCTTCTGGCCTGTAGGGTTTCTGTTGAGAAGTCTGATGTTAGCCTAATGGGTTTCCCTTTATAGGTGACCTTTTTCTCTCTAGCTGCCTTTAACACTCTTTCCTTGTCCTTGATCTTTGCCATTTTAATTATTATGTGTCTTGGTGTTGTCCTTCTTGGATCCTTTCTGTTGGGGGTTCTGTGTATTTCCGTTGTCTGTTCGATTATTTCCTCCCCCAGTGTGGGGAAGTTTTCCGCAATTATTTCTTCTAAGATACTTTCCATCTCTTTTCCTCTCTCTTCTTCTTCTGGGACCCCTATAATACGGATATTGTTCCTTTTGGCTTGGTCACACAGTTCTCTTAATATTGTTTCATTCCTGGAGATCCTTTTTTCTCTCTCTATGTCAGCTTCCATGCGTTCCTGTTCTCTGATTTCAATTCCATCAATGGCCTCTTGCATTCTATCCATTCTGCTTATAAACCCTTCAAGAGTTTGTTTCATTTCTGCGATCTCCTTTCTGGCATCTGTGATCTCCTTCCGGACTTCATGCCATTTCTCTTGGCTATTTCTCTGCATCTCTGTCAGCATGTTTATGATTCTTATTTTGAATTCTTTTTCAGGAAGACTGCTTAGGTCTGTCTCCTTCTCTGGTGTTGTCTCTGTGATCTTTGTCTGCCTGTAGCTTTGCCTTTTCATGGTGATAGGAATAGTCTGCAGAGCTGGGACGAGTGACGGCTGGAAGAACTTCCTTTCTTGTTGGTTTGTGGCCCTCCTCTCCTGGGAGAACAGCGGCCTCTAGTGGCTTGTGCTGCGCAGCTGCGCGCAGATAGGGTTCCTGCTTCCTGCCCGGCTGCTATGGAGTTAATCTCCGCTGTTGCTGTGGGCGTGGCCTGGCTCAGGCAGCTACTCCAAGATGGTGGAGTTGCGTTGGAGCAGGAGCTGCTGGGAGGCTATTTATCTCTGTAAGGGGCCTCCCTGCTCCCTGCAGCCCAGGGGTTAGGGTGCCCAGAGCTCCCCGGATTCCCTACCTCTGGATTAAGTGACCCGCCCTGTCCCTTTAAGACTTCCAAAAAGTTCCCGCCAAAACAAAACAACGACCACCAAAAAAAAAAAAAAAAAAAGGTGTTCGCTCGTTTTTCTTTATTCTCCGGTGCCAGCCTCAGGCCTCTGCTCACCGGTCTTTCTGCCCTGCCCTGTTTCCCTAGTATTGGGGTCCCTATCCCTTTAAGACTTCCAAAAAGCGCTCGCCAAAACAAAACAGCAAAAACAAAACAAAAAAAAAATGGTCGCGCGCTTTTCTTATGTCCTCCGGCGCCCGGCCTCCAGTGCCCGCTCACTGTTCTTGCTGCCCTGTTTCCCTAGCATCCAGGGCCCCCTGGGCACGTACTGTGTCTGCACTCTGGCCCGGATGGCGGGGGCTGGGTGCTTGGCAGTCCTGGGCTCGGTCTCCCTCCCGCTCTGCCTGCTCTTCTCCCGCCGGGAGCTGGCGGGAGGGGCGCTCGGCTCCCGCGGTGCCGGGGCTTGTATCTTACCCCCTTCGCGAGGCGCTGGGTTCTCTCAGGTGCGGATGTGGCCTGGATATTGTCCTGTGTCCTCTGGTCTTTATTCTAGGAAGGGTTGTCTTTGTTATATTTTCATAGATATATGTTGTTTTGGGAGGAGATTTCCGCTGCTCTACTCACATCGTCATCTTCCGCCCCCTCAAAACGGCACATCTTTTTATGCCCTGTTTAAAATATCTTTACACTCAAGCCATGAAAATATTCTATGTTTTCTCCTAGAAGTTTTACAGTGTCAACCTTTATATTTAGGTCTATGTTCAGTTATGTTTTGTGTATGGTGTAAGACAGGACAAGATTCATTTTTCCAATGTAGATATCCAGTTATTTGAACACTATTTGTTGAAAAGACGTTCCCTGTGGCATTGCATTGATGTCTTTGTTGAAAATAAAAGTGTCTTTGTTGACTGTACAAATGTAGCTCTATTTATGAATTCTTTAATCTTTTTGGTTATCTTTAAACTAGTATTATGGTTTTGATTACTGTGGATCAACAGTTTTTCTTGAAATTAGGGAATGTAAGTCCTCCAACATTTTTTCTTCTTTTTCAAGATTGTTTTAGATATCCTAGGTTCTTCTATATATGTTTTAGAGTTAACACGTCAGTTTATATAAAAGCATGTTGGAATTTTTGTAAGATGACAGTCTTAAGATGATAGTGAATCTTTAGATAAATTTGGGGAGAGTTGATATCTTATAAACATTGATTTTTTAACAATCCGTGAATATGGTATGTTTCTCTATTAACTTGGGTATTTAAAAATTTCTCTCAGCAGTATATTGCAGTTCTCAGTATAGATAGCTTGAGTATTTTTTGTTAAATTTACTTTGTGTATGTGGTACTTTTTGTGTCAGTTTTGGCAATTCGTCAAGGCAGTAGATGTAGTCTTTGGGTTACTCCACTCAAGAATCAGATTCCATGGAGAATTTCTGATTCTTGGCTTAGAAAATGTGCCCACTCATTTCTCAGGAATGGGCTGTGGATTGTGACTGCCAGTCTTTGCAAGATTGTATCTAGAAGGGGATGAGAGGATGCAAGATTCATGGAGTGTAATAGGGTCTGTGTTACCCTGAGAATGGGGAATATATTCCTGAAGGCAAACACAACAAGTTCCTACTACCAGTTACTGTCCTAAGAACTTTACATCATCTCATTTAATCCTTACAATATCCATATTGTAATATGGTGCATAATGTTTCCATTTTACTAATACAGGCATGTTTTTGGGCATTTATAAACTTTTCCCAAGACTTCCTAAAGCTGTTCTACTGAGAATCATTTGCATATAAGCAATTAATACTGCCCAATATAAATAGTTCTGTTCACTAAAGCTGCTCTCACAGTAGGGCTGTCTGGCATGGCAACACTGCATTATTTTTACTTTGTATAAGTAAAGTAAACTAATATTATCAGCTTCTTTTATAAAAAACTTAATTCAAATGAAAACTCTGAATGAGCATATCTAGATTAGGACTCAGATGCTGCATTGGGGTGCTGGCTCTGCCATATATCTATGCAACCCTGAGTCTGATGTGTCACCCCTCTGGGTCTTACATCTAAAAATGAAAGAGTTGGTTTAGATTAGGTATATTAGGCAGTATTCTATTGATATTCCCCGAAGATTCCTGTCCCCTGGTTAGTCATTCAAACGCTAATCTAGGTATTGCTATGAAGGGATTTTGCAAATAAAAGTTACTAATCACCTGACTTTGAAATAGAGAGTTTATTCTGGATTATCTGGATGGACCCAATGTAATCACACGAGCCCTTAAAAATAGAAGAGGAGGTAAGAAGATGTGGTGGAAGAGGACGGCAGAGGAGACATGAGGTGGAAGCGGGGCTCAGAGAGAGTCAAAGCGTGGTGAAGACTGGACTTGCCATTGCTGGTTTTCCAGATGGAAGAAGAGGGCCATGAGCCAGGGCATGTGAGCACCTCTAGCTGAGAACAGCCTCTGGCTAACATAATAAGGGTCTCAGTCCTACAACCCATGGAACTCTATTTCTACCAACAACCTGAATGAGTTTGTGCATAGATCAATCCCTGGAGCCTCCAAAAAGGGAATTCAGCCCTGCTGTACCTTGACTCCAACCTTGTGAAACTTGGAGCAGAGAATCAGTTGAGCCAGATTTCTGACCTACAGAACTGTGAGCTAATTAATGGGTGTTGTTTTGAGTCACTAAAATTGCGGTAACTTGTTATGGCAGCAGTAGAAAGCTAATATCAGGGTTACAAGTTCATACACCTCAAGTGGCCACCAAGAAGAAATATGCATGGGAACATGTATATTACTTGGGCTGGGCATAAAATGATGAATGGTGATTGACCCTTATCCTCAGTGTTTGGGGAGGCAAGAAGGAATGGTGGGGATTTCAGTGAACTGGAGGATTCTATCACTATTCAGAGACCATCATTGGTCAGCTCCAGCATATTGAAATAAGGTGAGCTCTGTGTTATAAGACGTGATTATTTGGTATACGCTAGAAATTCAGATCTTAATGCCAAGTTTTCTGATTTTAGACAATTGTCAACTAGTGCAGTTTATAAATAGAAAGAGAATGTGTGAGAAACAGGTATAACCTGAGGGAATATCAGTTTATGACTTTTTGGCAAGATATCCTAAACTTACTTGATCTCACCAATAGAGAGAAGCAGAATGTGAGGCTTATAATTAAAAAACACGAAGTGAGTTCTGAATAGTTACTGGATGGTTAAGTGGTAAACTTCATCTCAAAGAGGGGATAATCATTCCAATTCCATAATAATGTGAGGATTAATTGAGAAAATGCACATAATACCTACTATAGATCATCAGTATGGTATGGTGGTGAGCGCAGGTTAGAACTGGATATCACATTCATAGATGCAATAGGTCTTAATTAACTACTGTCTATACTCAGCTGTGTAAAAAGATACAGGACAGGAAAAGCAGACTACAGCATCTTTGCCTCATCAACAGGCCCAGCTGCTACCTGAGGACACAGCTTCTTTTGCCTCCTTACCCAAAAGGGTGTGTAAACTTATGCAGAACAAGAACTTTGTATGTGAATCACTCTGACAGAGAGCAGCTGAGGTCTCAGTTTACCCTGGTCTTTTTACACTTCTGTCCACGTATGTGCGTGGTCTGGTCTGCATGGTGAGTCACAGCTCTACAGACCAGACTTTCACAGTAAACCAGGCCAACATAACAGTCCACATTAATCTCAATTCTGTAACAGTTTCCAAGAAAATAGGATTCTGACCTTCATTTTCCCAGGCAGGCCTTGGTCAATTCTAAAACAATACGAACTCTTTACTCACAATTAGTTACAATCGTATTAAAGTAGTGTATTAGTTTCCTGTGGCTGCCAAAACAAATGACCACAAACTTGGTGGTTTAAAACAATTCATTCTCTCTCAGTCCTGTAGGCCAGAAGTCTAAAATCAAGTTGTTGGCAGGGCCAGATTTCCTCTGCTGTATGTGAGGGAGAATTCTTCCTCACCTCTTCCAGCTTCTGGCAGTCCTCGGCATTCCTTGGTTTCTGGATGCATAACTCCAGTCTCTGCTCCATCTTTACCTGGCCCCCTTCTCTGTATGTCTCTCTTTTCTCCTCTTCTGACTATTGTAAGGACACCTGCCATTGAATTTAAGGCCCACCCAAATAATCCAGGGTGATCTCATCTTGAGATCCTTATATCTTCAGAGACTGTTTTGCTCAAAGTTACATGCACAGGCTATAGGGGATATAGCATGTAGACATTTCTTTTCAGGGGGTTCACCATGCAACCTACTAGAGGCAGGCAGTGAGCTTATTATTACTCCCATTTTATAAATACATGCTCTTCATACTGAAGGTTACAGGTCCACAAGCAGACAAATCATGCTTCAGGATCAGGATAAAGTTAAATGGCCTGGACACAGACTGAATCAGTGACATTGGCCTTCTTAGCATCATCCTTTATTCTGCAGAGAAAATTGGACAATATAAGGAGGACTTCTATTAAAAAAAAGTGTGGTGTTCAGACTCCAAGAAGGGACTAGCAGTTACCAAAGGGGAGGGGTGGGGGAAGACAGGTGGGGAGGGAGGGAGAAGGGGATTGAGGGGTATTATGATTGGCACACATGGTGTGGCGGGGATCATGAGGAAGACGGTGAGGCACAGAGAAGGCAAATAGTGTCTGTGGCATCTTGCTATACTGTTGGGCACTGACTGCAATGGGGTATGGGGGGGACACGATAACATGGGTGAATGTAGTAACCACATTGTTTTTTCATGTGAAACCTTCATAAGAGTGTGTATCAATAATATCTTAATAAAAAAAGTGTGCTGTTAAGTTTCTCTTTAGAGAATATACCATGACAGCAATTCGGCTGGGCTTAGTATGTGACCGATTGAGTGGCTTTTCAGTTGGCCTCTTCGTGGTACTCGGTCTGAGTTTCATCTGACAGCCCAATTCCAGAAAGTATGACTTTGAACTCAGTGGTAGGACGGTCAGTTTATAATTGTTATCACAGCTGATCATAAATGTTTTTCCGAGGAGCTTAAAAGGATAGGAATCATACAGGCTTACTCAGACAAACACAGGATTGTTCTTTGCTGAAGGAAGACGTCTTTTGAATCCATTTTCTTTAGCCCACACCTAGGGAAATCAGATAGAGACTCCTTGTGCGCACTAATATCAGTAGGCTGAGATTTACAAAATGACTCCTCATATAACTTTAGAGTTTGGAGAAAGCAACAGTGTGTTGGTTTATTATGTTTTTTAAAATACAAACGATTAGCACATTATGTGAAAACTCATTTGGCACCCTAATCATCAGGCATGCCTCTGTCCCATGTTAATAGTAGTCTGATGTGAATTTATGGTTTCATTTTCTTTTCAGTGTGTACTGTAATGTAATTCTCTTTCAGTTTCAATTTTATGAAATAATGGGGCATAAGGAGATGTAGTGAGTTTATTAAGTCCTTACCCAGCCTTGAGATACTCTTAATTCTTACTATTCTTTCCTCATCAAAGTGATTTAGCTGTGATTATCCAGATAATTCAGGCAGAATACCTCTTTCTTTGTTTTTGCTATTTGGACTGGCCTGTGACTGCTTGTTTAATAAAAGGCAGTAAGTTTAACAATTCTGTTAAATTTAACACCCTACAAAACATGTAAGACATTGGAGACATCAATGCTGTATGAATGTGTAATAACAGGAACTGTGCTTTATGGCATTTCACAGTGTATAAAGCACTTTCTATTTATTATCTTATTTAGGCTTTGTGAGGGATTGCTCATATTATGTCCATTTTAAAGATGAGATAGATGAGGGTCAGAGTGTTTGGACATCTGGTAGAAAATAATATCTACCAGATATTATTATTTGGTGACAAAACCAGTTACTGCTAGAGCCAGGACTTGAACCTAATTCTTCCTCCTTTCTTTTCTACAATATTGGTCCTTTTAATCCAGATACAGTTGCTCAGGCAGTTATAATAAAGAACCATGGGTAAGTGAATTGTTCCAATTGTGAAGTTTTAGAGCTGGCTGGGACCTTACGGATCATTTGTTTCTTTCATCTCATTTTGCACAATGGGGTTGGAGATACTGCTTCCCAGTGTTTTTTGAAAATTCCAGACTTGAAAATTCCAAGACAAGTGCTTCAGGCTTCTTTACAGGGAGGTGATGAAGCTGGAGTTCAGAGAGCATGGATGGTTTGCCCAAGGTCACACAGCTGGCTTGTAATAGAGCTAAGAGTTTGGATCCAGATCTTATATCATTCAGTCTCAAGCTCTGTAGCATCTTACAGCTTAGGGGAATTTCACATACTAGTTTACTTTAGAATTCATATAGGTTTTCCCTTAAAGCAATTAAAAAAATGCTGATTAAATAGCAAGGGTAGGCAGTTTGTGGATTTCTGCATGAGCCATAGACTGCCCCCTAGAACTACAAAGTAGATTCATCTGTGATTTTCTGTGAAGTAATTAAATACCCTAAGAAAGATGTGTAAATATTGACCTTTGTTCCAGTCACACAGAGACTCTCAATAGTCTCCAAAGTAGAAATAAGCCAATTCCTATTTTCTGAAAAACTTGGAAATAATTAATAAATGGAAATGCAAATACATAAGCAGAAACTATCAATTGGAAATTATAAATATATTGATTGGATAATTCCTTGGTCAAAGATAAAGCTCAAACTGCATTTGCCGAGTATTTAGAAAATACATATACTGAGAAGAACCACATATAAAAAGTAATACGATGTAGCCAAAGTTGTGTTGAATGGAAAATTCATAAGCTCAAATATCTGTGTTAGTTAAAAAATGAGAAAAAAGATGAATGAACTATTCAGTGCAAGAAGTTAAAATAAGTCTAACAAAATCTAACAAAGCATAAATATGAATTTTATACATATTATTTATTTTAATAATGCAATTAATTAGAAGAAAAAGAAAAGGTGAATTGATAAATCTAAAAATTATTTAAAAACCAATGAAGAAGCTAATGAAATCAAGGGGAAAAAAGTAAGAGAAAGCACAAATACATGAGTTAGGGAAGACAAAGAGGTAAATAGTAGAAAAGCAGCTCAACAGAAGAACAGTTAAAAGATTATAAGAGGATACAGCCAATGAAAATCAACTTAAAAACATGGATAAAATGCATGTTTTATTAGGAAAATGTAAATTTCAAAAATTGACTCAAGAAGTAGTAAAAATAAATATGTATTTAAAAAAAATTACTAGGCACAGATGATTTCATGGATGGTTTTCAGTGTTTAAGCAGCAAAGTTCCTAGTTAATATAAGCTGTTGAAGCAAAAATAGGCACAAGGACCCATTTTTTTATTAAAAAACAGAAACATAGCACACATGCAAAAAGAAAAATGAACAGAGTCTGCATATAAAAAAGTATTAAATAAAATATTAACTAATGAGTCCTGTAATATATTAAAATAATAACACATCATAATCAGGAATAATTTATTCCAGGAATGCATTTCTGCGCCCTTTACTAGTATCCTAGTATTAGAGGAAATATCAGACTAAACTAGATGAATTGTACTCTTTCATCTGGAAATTTAAACTTAGAATATACTGATGCAAGTGTAGGAAATGATAGGTGCTCACTTGTTGGGTGGCAGAATACCATGAGACTAACCACTAGCTTCTCTTATCTAGATTCCTGCAGTTGCCTGGCTTCCTATATTTCTGAACCCTGATTCTTCAGATTTTCTTTTTGTTCATGAAATATTCCATATAATTCCAACAAATTCTTTCTTTGTTTAAGATAGTCAAAATTTGTTCTGTTGCTTGCAACCAAACCATCCTGACAGAATACCATCTAGACAGACAGACTGTTGTAGATTTGATAATTGTTCTCAATTCTTTAGCTCCCCTCCCACCCTTTGGCATGTAGATAGAGTAGGTGGAATGTACATTTACCCCATTGATATTGGGCTTGGCCATGTGATTTGCCTGGCCAGTGGGATGGTAGATGACATCATATGAACACAGATCTTCAGTGTGCTTCTGTGGTTTGACCTCTTGCACATCTGCCATTCATCATGACATGAACATGCCCCAGGTAGCTCTGGTACAAGAAGAATGTAGAAAAATATAGCAAAAGCCTGAACTCAACCCTAATCTGGAGCTAAGCCCAGCCAACCTGCAGCCTGAAGCACAGCTGCCTCATCTACTCTAGAGACCATCGTGCAAGAAAAATCCATGCTTGTTGTTGTATCCATTGATTTTTAATATAAACTTTAAATTTTAGAACAGTTTTAGATTTTCAGAAAAATTATGAAACAGAGAGAGGTCCCATATGTTTCACACACTGTTTCCTCTATTATAAACATTTTACTTTCATATGGTACATTTGTCACAATTAATGAAATAATATTGATACATTGTTATT
Source organism: Manis pentadactyla (assembly GCF_030020395.1). Classification (NCBI taxonomy): domain Eukaryota; kingdom Metazoa; phylum Chordata; class Mammalia; order Pholidota; family Manidae; genus Manis; species Manis pentadactyla. Next base: position 210,360,088 of record NC_080019.1, on the reverse strand, counting down.
CATCAAAGTCCATATTTTATTCAGATTTCCTTTGTTTTCCCCTAATGTTTTTCTGTTCCAGGATTCCATCTAGTAGACAACATTACATTTAGTCATCATGTCTTCTTAAGCTCCTCTTGGCTGTGACAGGGTTTCAGATTTTCCTTGTTTTTGATGACTTGGACAGTTTGGAGTGCTGGTCACGCATTTTATAGAATGCTCATCAATTGGGAATTGTCTGGTGTGCTTCCCATGACTAGGCTGAGGTTATGGGGTTTTAGAAAGAAAAGTACAGAGATTGAGTGCCATTCTCATCCAGGGTGTATATGCCAATAATATGACTTATCAATGTTGCTGTTAATCTTTGTAATCTGAGGTGGTGCTTGGCAGGTTTCTCCACAGTAAAGTCACTCTCCACCCACAGCCCCTTTCTTTACTGCATTCTCTAGAAGGAAGTTCCTATGCAAAGTCCACACCTAAGGAGTGGAGAGTTATGTGTTGAGTGTGGAATATCCATATAAATCATTGAAAATTCTTACTCTTGGGAGTTTTAGCTCTTCTCCTTCAATTATTTATTTATGTAATCATTTATTTGTGTTGGCACAGACTCATGGATATTCATTTCATACTTTAGGCTGTAATCCACTATTTTATTTGTTTTGTTCTGCTCAAATTGTTCCAGTTTTGGGCACTGAAAGCCCTTTCAGTTGGCTCTTGTGTCCCTTTACATGTCTCGTCCTTATGTGTTTTTTGGGAATACTTTTTTACTTTTTAGCTCTGCAAGAAGTTCCAGGCTCATCTTGTATATTTCTTTCCCTAGTCCTAGAATCAAATATTCTCCAAGGAGACCTGCTTGCTTTTATTGCAGAATGATCAGAAGCCAACATCGGGTGATGTTCTTATTGTTATGAGGAGGTGTTGCTTCTCATCCTTCCCAGCTGAGGGGGCAAAGTGGTACATATGTATGTGAACCTGTGTATATATGCATATCTGTAAATATTTCTATAAGCAATTGGCTATATCTATATTAAACTAAATATGAGTCCTTATGGATGTCTCCAACTGTAATCCATTACCAAGTGGATCATTCTAGCTGCCTACCCTTGCTTAACTGTAACCTCCCTCTCCAAGGGTGAAAAACTTACTTTCCACCATTTGCCATTTATTTATTTAATTGTTTAACCCCAGGATATGTGTAGCAGTATCAGAATTGTTAACCCATACACCTGTGATAATCAAATTTATCAAATTGGGTATGCTGTTTATATAACATTCTTTTAACCTTTAGTCTTACAGACTTAACTGATTCCTAAAGGTAGCTAGGTCAGTACCTATTTTCACTGCTTTCAGTGAGGTTATTTCATATATTAGCAATACAATTAGATTCTTTTGTCACATGGTCCATTCCATCTTGGGATCCTCTGATCTCCTAAATGCATTTTTAAAAGAATTTGCATCCCATAGGGCTCACTCTTTGTGCTGTCAAACCCAAATTCATGGGTTTTGACAAATGCATAGTGTGGTGTATCATCTTTACAGAATCACATGGAATCCTTTCACCCTAAAATTCCCCCTGCTACACCTGTTATAATTTCCACAGCTTCTGCTGAAAAGACTGTTCTTTCTCCATTGAACTGCATTTGCTCATTTGTCAAAGGTCAGTTGACTATATATGGGTGGGTCTATTTCTGGGCTCCCTATTTTATTACATTGATTTATATGTCTACTTTTTCCTTAATAACATGTTGTCTTGATTACTTTAGCTTTATAGTAAGTCTGAAATTGCATTGTTATCAGTCCTTCAACACTGTTCTTCTGCTTCAGTGTTGTGTTGGATATTCTAGGTCTTTTGCCTTCCCATATACACTCAGAATTAGTTAATTAATTTAAGAATTAGTTTGTTGTGTTGAGTCTATAGGCCAACTTGGGAAGAATTGATATGTTAACAATATTCAATCTTCCATCTATGAATATGGAATAGTCTCCATTTCCTTAGATCTCCTTTGATATCTTTCATCAGAGCTTTGTAGTTTTCTGTTTATATATCCTGTGCATATTTTGTTTGATTGGTACCTGCTTCATTTTTTAGAGTGCTGTTGTGAATGGTAATAGAAACTTTCCAAAAATTCCATTTGTTCATTTTTGGTACATAAGAAGAGCAATTGATTTATATATAAACCTTGTAGTCTGTGATCATGTTTTACTTGATTATAGTGCCAGGAACTTTTTGATGATTCCTTGGGATTTTCTACCTAGACAACCTATGAAGAAAAGGTAGCTTATCTCTTGCCTCCCAATCTATATATGTTTTATTTCCTTCTGTAGTCTTATTGCCTTAGGTAGGACATGTAGTATGATTTTGAATAGGATTAGAGAAATAAGATGTCTTCACCCTGTCCCTGATCTTAGGGAAAAAATATTCAGTCTTACACCATTAGATATGTCATTAGCTCTGTGCTTTTGGTAGATATTTTTTATTAAGTTGAGAAAGTTCTTTTCTGTTCCTAATTTGCTGAGATTTTTTTAAACCTGAATGGGTGTTAAAAGAGTTTTTCAAATGTTTTTTCTGTATCAATAGATGAAATCAAATAATTTTTTCTTTATTCTGTTGATATACTGATTTAAATTTATTTTCCAATATTGAACCATCTTTGCATACTTGGAATAAATGCCACTATGTTGTGATGTATAATCTCTTTTACAAATTGTTGTATTCAATTTGCTAATATTTTGCTAAGGACTTTTGTATCTTATGTTCATGAAATATATTGACTTATAGCTTTCCTTTCTTATAATATTTTTATCTGGTTTTGGTATCAGGGTAATGCTGACCTCATAGACTGAGATAGGAAGTGTTCCATCTTCTACTGTTTACTGGGAAAGAGTGTGGAGAATTGGTATTCTTTCTTCCTTAAATGTTTAGTAGAATTCATCAGTGATACATTCTGTACTTGGTACTTTGTTTTTAGAATGTTATTAATTATTGATTCAATTGGTTAAGTAGATATAGGTCTGTTCTATTCTATTTATGTATTTCTCTTTGTGTGAATTTTGGTAATTTATTTCTTTCAAGGCGTATGTCCATTTCATCTAAGTTATCAATTTTGCATGTCTAGAGTTTCATACTATTCCTTTTTATCCTTTGAATATCCATGAGATCAGTAAGGATAACTGCTCTTTCATTTCTGTTGCTTGTAATTTTGTTTTCTTTCTTTTTCCCTTAGTTAGCTCAAGTAGGGATTTGTTAATTTTATTGATCTTTTAAAAAGATCAGCTTCTGGTTTTGTTATTTTCTTTATTATTTTCCTGTTTTCAGTTCATTGATTTATGCTCTTGTTTTTACTGTTTATTTCGTTCAGTTTGCCTTAGGCTTAGATTGCTGTATTTTTTTCTAGTTTCCTAAGGTAGAAGCTTAGATAATTGATTTTAGAGCTTTCTTCTTTTCCAAAATGCTTTTAATGTTATAAATTTTCCCTGAGGTACTGCTTTCACTATATCCCCCAAATTTTGATGAGTTGTAGTTTCATTTTCTGAACTGTTGGTGTAGTATTAAGGTGGATGAGGAGTAACCTATACTCTTCCAATTCAATCTGAGCTTTTTAGTGGCCTGTATCTTGGTGCTATAAGCTCCACAAGTCTTTTTCCTGTGATAAAGATTTACTTTCCACCTACCCCCTACTCTCTTTCCTGGCTGCCATGCTGTTAATCTGTTTCCTTGGAGCTCTGACCCCTGTTGTTATATTTTTCCCTTAGGTAAGATAGGAATGCTAGGAGGGACTGACATGGAAGAAAATGCTTCTAGCTGGGCCGAGGCTCTGGTAGTTTTTCCCTTGGAGAACAGGCCTTTGTTTTGGACAATACTTTGGCCATATTTCATAGTGATTACTTTTGCCTTCTCTCTGACAGAACCACAAAAGGATCTTTTTTATTGTCACAATGAAAACCTGGTGGTGTTGCTGAAGTTAAAGCCCATGAAAATGTGGGCCTGCCTCTGCAGGACTGTGGGCTCTAATAGCTATCAGTCTCTCACTAGTCATACTGCAGCTTCTAGCAGCTCATCAGAATTGACCAGTTAAGTGTTCTTAGCAATTTGTGGCTTCAGTAGTTTCTGCTCCAGATAAAACCCAAACTGTGTCTTTCTGGATGTGTCTCTCTCTCCAGATTCCTTGCATCCTCAGTTCTTTGATATGGTCAAGAAAAGTTGCTTCTCAGTTTTTCCAGCCATTTTTTTCCTTGTAAAGATAAGAAGAATGACTTTCAAGCTTTTTATATTTCACAGCTGAAAATAGATGTCTATTCACTGATTTTTGGACTGGTTTGTTACACAGCATTGTTGCACCATAACTAACTAATACAAAGGACTGAGGAAGCAAAGCATGTTTCATTTCAGTAGATGCTCATAAAAGCCATCCCTTAACTTTAACATGCATTCTTGATAATAAGTCTTTAAGTAAAATGGCTATAGAACACATTTTCTTTAACAGGATCTCAAACTTACAACCAGAATAATGTCTAATGCTAAAAACACTAGACTCTTTCCTTTATCTCAGAAATGAAACCAGATGCCTGTTTTTAACCGAGCTTTTGGACATTTTTCTGATGGGGCTAACTACCATGGTTACAGAAGAAATAAAAGTAAGTGGAATTGGCTTTGGAGAAAAGAAAGGGAAATTATATTATCATATGATTTTGTAATGCAAAACAACATCAGTGAAAATCAACTAACAACTCCAGAAACGACAAACTTAGTAAGGTGTGCCATAAACAAAAGTGTGTACAAAAAAATAACTTTTTTTAAACATCAGTAGTAGCCAGCTGGAAAATATATTGGATAAAAAAGATTCTTTTGCAGTGGTGTTTAAAGCCTAAGTTATTTGGCATAAACTTCACAAGAAATGCTCAGGATATTGATAAAGAAAAGAATGAGACTGTGCTGAGTGACCACAAAGGAACTTCATAGGTTAGGAGGTAATTATTTTGTTGTGAGAATAGGGAAATTTATTATTATGAAGAACTAAATTATCCTTCATGTTATTTATAAATACAAAATTCATTAAAATTGTAATGGAATTTTTTTTCTGAATTTGACAAAATGATTCTAAAGTCTACTTGAAAGAATAAATATATAAATTAGCCAGTTAATTGCTGAAAAACAAGGGGGAATGGGGGAGAATATGTTCTACCAGACACCTAAATATGCTGTAAAGCTATAGTAATTGAACTTTTATGCTAATGGCACAGAAATGAGCAGAGTTAACCATCCGATAAAATAGAATATAGGGAGATCCAAAAGGCAGTCCAAATTAATGGAGGAAAATATTCAATACTTGATATAAAATTGGTATTTTACATGGGAAAAAAATAAAACTGGATCCCAATTTCATTTCTTACACCAAAATCAATTCCAGGTAGATCTGTGATTTAAATACATATATAATCCTAAAAATACTACTGAAAATTATGGGTGCAAGTTTCCATATCAGAATAGGATAATTTTTAATCAAAATAAGTCTGCCAGAAACAATGAAGAAAAATGTTTATAGATTTGATTATGTAACAAAACCAACAGACACATGCACACACACACATACACACATAATTGTGTACAGAGAAAGAAGTCAGAATGACCTTGAAAAACAACTTATGAACACCAAAGAAATTTATACAGAAATCACTTTAATGTTTACATGGTGGGCGTCTGAGGAAAACTTTCAGCGCTGCGTGAATCGTGCCGTGTAGATCAGGTGTGGCAGACGGGCGGTGGGGCCCGGGTGTGCCCCACGGCAGACATCAGCGATCACAGCTCTTCCTTGCTGAGCCAGATGTGGCCTCAGAAGCGTTGTGGTTTTTCAGAGAGCTACTATCGACTGCTCAGAGACCACACACATAAGGAGACCACTGTTGCTGCTTTATAGAAACCAGCTGTGAATAACCTGGTGGAGCGCAGGAAAGGCAACGTCCTTCCCGTTGGTGGAGCAGCTTATGTTTTCTTACCAGTGACTTGAAGAGATCAGCAACAGCGGACATGCTGTACTAATAAGGAAACAATGGCAAATATTTGAACTGTGGCTTAGGAGCAACATTTAAAGGGGATTAGCGTTTCAGGGACGATGTAAGCTTTGAAGCAGAGATATACTGGATAAATGGGGCTAAGAGTGGAAGTTTCAACAGAAGACATCATCAGCTCAACCCACATTCATCGAGGGTTTAATGTGTGTCAGATTTTTGTGCTGGGCATTTTGAGAGACACATAAATGGATATGAAATAGTGTTCAATTTCAGGAAGTCCAGAGGCACAGCTTAGATGAATACAAGTGAGAAGAGTCTCATTTAAAGAGAGGTTTTCAGGGCAGGGGTGAGGACTCCAGTGGGTTTGTCCAGGGGGTCAAGCGCTTGTATTTGCGCTTTTGAATAGTCTATTTTCTTTTCATACTTAGGCTGACCTAGGGGGCCTTTGCATGATATCAATCTCAGGAAAGACTGATGGCTAACCTAGAAAATCACTGCAGTACTTTGAAATGCAAAATACATCATGTTTCATCAAATCTAAGCAACTATCCGTTGTAAGATATGTCATTTTATGTACTACTAAATAGGTTCTGATACACCATTGCAATGTGTGTGGGGGGAGCGGGGGCTGAGAGGGGGGTGTTCCCTCACACCACCAAGCAATTTGCCAATACCAGCTGAGTGTCCTACAGTTCAACTCAATTTGACGGTATCTGTCTAGTGTCAGACTCCACAGGTTAAAGGCTCAGTCCCACAAGACTACTCCCACCCTGCCATCCCCCTACTTCAGATGCCAGTCAGAAGTCCAGGTTGTCACCTGTGCTTCTGACCCACTGGCTATAGCTTGGAGGTTCCAACAGTATATACTCTTTGATTAATTTTCTGGAACAGCTCACTGAATTCAGAGAAGCATTTTACTTACTAGATCACTAGTTTATTTTAAAAGGGCATAACTCAACCAACTGCCACATGGAAGAGATGCCTGGGGAAAAGTATGGGGAAAGGGCAAGGAGCTTCCATGCCCTCTTGGGGTGTGCTACCCTCCCCTAATCTCCGTGTGTTCATTCATCTGGAAGCTCTCCAAACTCCATCATTTCAGGTTTTTATGGAGGCTTCATTGCAAAAGCATGGTTGATTAAACCATTGGCTACTGGCAGTTGGTTCAACCTTCAGCTCTTCTCTCCTCAGTGGTCAAGGGGTAGGAACGAAAGTTTCAACCTTCTAATCACAAGGTTGATTCTCCTGGCAAGTAGCACCCATCCTTTGATGGGGTTCAAAGGTTACCTCATTAACATAACAAAAGACACTTGGATCATGCTTCTTCGGAAATTCCAAGGGTTTTAAGAGCTCCATGCCAGTAACAGTAGACAAAGGCCAAATATGTATTTCTTATTATAAATCACAATATCACAACTACTGCCAGTTAAACTAGGATTTAATGCTTTTAAAGAAATTTTGAAGTTTCTATTTTATATTTTTTGAAAGATCACATAATTAGAAATAGATTTTAAAAAATCATACATTCATCTTGTGCATATGTAAAAGAAGTACAATACAATACTTAAGAAGGTTTTCTCTAACCTTCTCATTCAGAGTTTGACTTCTTAGAATTACCAGAGTATGTTGTCTGTGCTTTTCCACATAATGCTGTCTTCTGTGCCTTCAAGTGTGTGGGTGACACAAAGCATTTCATGAAAGAATCCATAGATAAATTTCTAAGCCTTTAGTGCTGGACTCTTAAGGCAGATGTGCAATTATGTAGAGTGTGGTGACTTTGGACCTCAGCTCCTGGACTGTGACTTAATCCATTGGTTTACCTCCTCTCTCTCCTCACCCCTCCCAAATACTTGGTTTGGGAGGGTGGGGTTAAAAAAAACCTCTCAGCACTCGTTTCTGGAGTTTCTTCCCAGTCATTGTTCCCCTTCTGCAAGTTTTGATGCTGCACCAATGGAAAGTCTATCATGATTTGCTTTCTGGTCAACAGGGAATGGAAGACATGCCTGATTTCAAAGGTGTTAAAATATGAAAATAGGTATAGACCCATTAATTACCAAGAATCTAGAAGAGTCCTTATACTGTTCAGAATATCTTCTTCCTGAGGTTAAAATGGCAGCAGGCAGGACCCAAGTGATGAGCACGTGGGAGCGCAGGGATCGTCTTACTGACCAGCTTCCCAAAGGCAGGCGTCCAGCCCTTTGTCCTGGGCAGGGAGAAAGTGGTCAAGGGAGTCAAAGACTCATGTGACCTAAGCTGAGTCAAAAATTACAGTGCTGGAAAACCTTAACAAAATTTCCTAGTCAACATCTCTTTTAAAAAACACTTTATACACTTTACAAATATTATTTCTAATAATCAATTTAGGGCTTAATAAAGCATGGAAGAGCACAGGGCATGCTGGGAGAATAGCAAGGGACCATGTTCTCTATAGTGGATGCTCACCACATACATGGCAGGGTGTAGCAGGAAGGTAGGATGCCAAAGCAGGCTGGCGCTCTGTCCTAGAGCCTTGAACGCTGAGCTCTGTGTTTTGACTTGTATCTGACAAGACAATGGGTGGGAGGCCGGGCGCTTATGGGAAAGTCCTTTTCCTAGATAACTTTCTTTCTCACAAGGGAAGGCTTTAGTTGAGCCAGTACCTGCACCCACCGTTAGACAAAGCCTTCCTATTTTGGAAGGAGAAAAACGTTTTTGCTCAAGAGGAGGTATTTTAAGTCTGAGCCAATATGGTGGATGCATTGCAATCAGATGCTTGTGCATAATTTAATGCTACAGTTTCATTAATGAGATTTTCCAAAGTGAAAACAAAAGATTTTTTTTTCTTCTGTGACAACATGGGATCTGCTCAATAGTTAGTAAAGAAACTCTGGGAAAATGGGACATGGCATTTGAAGATTGTTTTCACTGGGGCATTGCCTCCTGAGCTTTGTAAGTGGCAGATTAAACATAAAAGCAGGTCAGAGTGAGATGAGGGATTTCTCAAGAAGGCCCTTAATTTTAGCCAATCTGGACTTTGAATGCTCAAATTGGGGAAGGAAATTCCTTAGGAAGCATTTCTCCTGCTGCATCATTACACACTGCTGTGTGGATCATAGAGCAGTGTACTTTATTTATTCAGCAAATATTTGCTAACCACAAATACTACAGTAGTCCCTGGGGATAGAATGGGGAGTGTGTTTGACATTTGAACATATTACATCAATAAATGTAAATTTGCTAGCATTCTAAGTACTGTGAATAAGAGTTACATGTGGCAATGAAAGCTTCTCGTAGGGAAATTTGATCTAGGCAGGGAGGTAAAGAAGGGATTTCCTGGGCAGGTGGTGCTTGAGCTGAGTTTCAATTAGGAGCCACACAGTTGATGAGGGGAACGGAGGGGAATGCGTGGCAGAGGGAACAGCATGTTCAGAGCCCCTGTGGTCGGGCAGTAAGCTAGGGGCAGGTGAAAGATGGGGAGAAACCCAATGTGGCTGGAATGAAAAAAGTAAGAGTGATAAAAAGAATAGTAAGAAATTTTGAGTAGAGGTAGAAGGTAAACCATCCCGGCTTTGTTGGCTGGTGAAAGGATGTTCATATGCTATCCTCAGATCAATGAGGAAACCACGGGGAGTTGATATTATCTGATTTGTGTTTAGAAAAGATTTCCCATTTGCACTCCAGAGATTGGGTGGGAGGGAGTTAAGAGCAAGTGTGTGAGTTAATTAGGTATAAAGGCTACTCTATTCCTGATGGTATCAGGACCCCATGTGTACAGAGCCAGATTTCTGCCTCCATTGTTACCTTGGATTAAGATAGTAGATTAATCCTTTAAAAAAGTACTGTTATTGTGTAACAAAACCCATCTTTCAAACAAACTTTTAAACTTCATAAAAAGTTGCTCTGGCTGGGTGTGGATGGGGTAGTGATGACAGAATCATCTGTGATGATTAATTTTATGTGTCAGCTTCATGGGGTTATGATGCCCAGATAATTGGTTAAACATTATTATGGATATTCCTTTGAGGGTGGCTTTGAATGAGATGAACCTCTAATCCAGTGGACTTTGAGTAAAGCAGAATGCCCACCATGACGTGGGTGAGCCTCAGATGATCAGCTGAAGGGCCACGTAGAACAAATAGACTCACCTCCCCGGAGCCGGAAGGAGCTCTGCGGCCGACAGCCTTCATGCTTGAGCTCTTCTCCACGGCTCCAGCCACTGCCACCCTTCAGGTACTGGACTTACCGGCCTCCACAATCCTGTGAGACAATTCCTTAGAATAAACCTCTCCATCTGTCTGTCTGTTTCTTTCTCTCTTTACAGGTAGAGATAGATAATAGATATATACAGACATATACATCATAATTGGTCCGATTTCTCTGGAGAACCCTGACTAGTACAGCACCCATTCCTCCCCCACCGCCCCACTCCACCAGGAGTTGCCATCTGTCCATTGCTTAGAGCTGAGTTTGAAAACCATTGAGTTAAAGCCTTGAGAGGATGGTGGGGAAAAGAAGAGAGAAAAATTCACGGGGAATGTGTACCTAGTACCTCTTTTAGATCTGTGCTATTTGATTCCTTCCTTCTCTGAGCTTCAAAATACAATAAAGATGATGCTTTAAAAAGGGGGAGTCTTGTTTTAATAGAAACAAAGGCAAATTTCCTCCTAATAGCCTATTTTAATCTAAGCATGGAATTGGACAACAGAGCTCAGCTAAGGATGAATGGAGGAAATGGCCCTTTCTGGGATGTTATAGGACTCATCACCTTCCTGAATTGAAAAAAGAGGAGTGCATACCTCATCACTCATATTAACAATGCTGCTTAACTTTTGGGTCTTGGGTATCTTTAATAATCTGTTAAGTATTAAAAGTCATGTATACTTCCTCTCCCCAAATGTCTGATTAAAAAGCATACCCTTAACATTTTTCTGTGCTTTCAGATGCTCGTGGATGCTGTTTAAAAACTTGCATCGGAGTTTATTAGTACAAATTTGGTTGGTGAGCAGTGTGATAGAGTAGAAAGAACTCTGTACATAGAATCCCAACACCCGGTTCAAACTTTAGTGTTGTCACAAAGTAGCTGAGTGATTTTAAACAAATGGCTTCAAATCTCTAAGTTTCAATTTCTGCAGCTGTGAAATGGGATGATGAAACTTAGTACAGAGAGCTGTCGTGTTATTAAATTAGACCATATATGTACAGAACTCTGCAGGCTAGGGCTCTGTGGATGTAAGATGACAGTATCTGCTCATTAGACAAACATGTCAGTCACTTCGGCAGAACTTGCTTTAATCATGGGACCCAGGGAAGGGGAGTTTTGATGGGGAGAATGCAGATGCTTGGAGTCTTTGCTACAGGGGAAGGCATTTTATAAGAAGTTGTGAGAGTGGAAGCTGATAAGAAGCAAAAGAGAAAAAACTGGCAGGAGATGGAAAGATGTTAACAATACATCTTTTCACTATTTTGCACACAGTTGGCCATGGTTCAGCTATTTGCAAGAGGCCACTTGGATAGAGAAGCTTGAGTGGGATCAGAAATGAGCAGATATGGGATTCCTGCTGTCATTGGGTGGAAGACGCTTGTAGATGGGTAGGTCTTGAGGTCTTCTTATGTCCCAAAATTTTAAAGGTCAATTGGGGAAACTCAGTAGGTATTCCATTGTTTTAATGTGTTTCCTGAGGGTCATAGAATAGAGATGCCAAATGAAGCTCCAATTCTTATGGAGGATTGCAGGGTTCCTCTGATAAGCCTCCTGTAGCTTTTTAGGACTTGAGCTGGTCTTCAGTTTGAAAATCTCAGTGATGGTACCATTTCATAATTGAAGAGGATTTCTGCCTCTCAAGCTTGCATGCTGATGATTATGTTTGAGGCATTTACACTGGTCCCTATTATGGTTGCTTCACAATTGAGAAATCTAAGTATAAGATGGGTTGACTTGTCTAAGATTACACTGGTAGCTTTTAAGAGGTGTCTAACTCCTAGACTTAAGTCTTTTGTATTGTGCTGAGACCTACTCCTGAAAGGTAGCATGGTGCTGGGTTAAGTGCTCAGACTCCAGCAGAAGACCTGTTGAATCCCAGCTTCTCCACTTACTAGATGTCTGACCGTGGGCAAATCACACAGACTCCTGATTCTTACATTCCTCTTCTATAAAGGGGCAATAGGCAATATCTTAATCACACGGACTGAAATATCACCAGACCTGAAATCTTTAGGAACTGTAAACTGTTCATGTAACTGCTATTTAGCCATACCTGTAATAGCACATCTCAGTGTGAGAAGAAGAGAAAATGTGAACTCAGAGGCTCTCTGGTGGAAAGCTTTTAGAGAAAGTGGAGTAGTTGAAAATGAATGTAGTCCTAGGCACTTAATGAGCCCAGTGGGTACTAATACAGGAATTACAGTAAATACAGGAATGTTGCTTGTGGCTCAGCTCACATGGCTTGCCCCCATCCTTTGGGTCTCATCTCAGATGTCACCTCCTCTGAGAGGTCGCTCCTGCACGTTCTTCTGGCTTTCCTCCACCCCCTGTCCACTTAGTCTGTATTGCATCACCTTAATTTGTTCCCTCATGGCCCTTATCCCAATCTACAATTTTCATTTTATTCACTTACCCACTTGCTTGCTGGACATCTCCCTCACTAGAATGTTAGCTTGAAGTGGGCAGGGGTCTTCCTCAACTCTAATATCACACTGCCTAGAGTAGTTTCTGAATGTATAAAGATGTCCAATAAATAATCTTGAGCATTGTGTACATCAGGGAACTTTTGGCTTATGTAGATGTTTGTGTGATGGGGAGTAGGGCTGGTACAAAACTCAAAAATTCATGCCACTCCCCGACCTCTATCAATCACCTCCCTGTTACCTTTCTTCCTGAAACAGTGATATATTAGCAGGCCACTTCACCTCCTTCAAGCCCTGTGATTAATTATACATACTCATCCTACATTACTTACATAGCAGCATCTAGCATCCAGCTTCCTCACGTCATGATCTAAATGGAAGCCTTCCTATTCTGCCATAGCTATGGATAATTTTAGTGCCTTTATTTTTCTGATGGATGGAAGGAGCCAAGTGCTTAAAGTTCCAGACAGATCTATTGGTGGCTGCCTCATCCTCCATTTCCAATTCTATTTGTAAACACCACCATTCTTTTCACCTTCTAATTATAAACTGATTAAAGTAGAGCCATAAACATGACACAGAAGGCACCGCAGAGCGTGACAACATGAGCTTGTTCGCCTGAAGAGAGATTACACTGGCCTTTATACTACAAAAGGGACAGGTGCAATAAATTACAGCACTACCTTGAAATTAAAAATTTTATTCAGAAACCAGTGGCACCCAAGGGAAAAACACCTGAGAAGCAATTACAAGGTGATAAAATGTGTGGCTGTTTAATCAGTGTTGGTGGTTGACTCAGTTTGCCATTTTAATTCTGAAGTTGGGGCTCTTTAAAGGCATTGCTCACATCGCAACACTTTGCTGAGAAACTTCATGTAGGCACGCTGGCTGGCCATAGGTTGCTGACCTCACCTCTTGGGGATGCTGTAGAAGGTTTGCCTTATAAAATGCAATTATTTCTGCTACAGAGAGGATTGCAAACCACCAACCAAAGCTAGAAATAATTATTCTATCTGGGACTTCAACAGGAATAGCAAATGCAGCTCCAAGTTGCTATACAACTTTAAAAAGAGTATTTAGGTCGGTTTGGAGCCTGAGGGAGGATGAGGTAGTAGTGAAACGGGCTGTCTTAGGAATAAGGAGACCTGGGCTCCAGGCTGGGTTACTTCTTTCCAAGTTGCTTAGTTCCAACAAGTTCCTTTCCTCTTGTGCCTCCCCATGATCTCATCTGTGAAATGGAGGAGTGGGCTGGTCACTTGGTGCTCACTCCTAATCCAATGTCTGTGTAATCATGTCTAACTGGATCATGGAGGATAAATGAAGAGATCTAATTTACCACAAGCAATTCATTCCTTCTAGGTATTTCTCTCTGGGACCTTGTCTAGTCAGATGTTCAGTTCAGTGGTCATCTAAAACAGTCCTTATTTTATTAGAAACATGTTTAAATTGAGAAGATGAACATAGGGACTAGTTTTGACTTTACCAGGGTAGCTGTGTACTAGCTGTGAGGTGGAGTATCCTCTATGTTGGAAGCATGGGGCATTCTGTTACTGTGGCATCTGGGGCTCCGAGGGAACTGTAAGGTGAGACTCAGGAAGAACCACCCATCCACCCCAGGCAGCACATTCCCATCTCTTACTAAGACAAGTCTCTTTCCAGGTTATAGAGCAAATTATTGGCAGATTCTTGGTCTTTTTGGGGGTGAATGAAAGCTCTATGAGGTCAAGGATTCTGTTGGTCTTATTTACCACTGGTTCTCTTGCTGGCATACAGAAGTGCTTAATAAGTATTTGTTAATTTAATAAATGAGTGCAGTAATGGGCACAATAGTCTTAGGGAAAAAGGAGGAGGTTTTGGAAGGACCTTGAGTCCATCAGTTCCTTTCTGTTTTGGTTGCTGAGAAATCTTGTAAGTGTTTTGATAGCCTAAAACATTCCCATTTTTCTGAGGACAGTCAGCCAGTCCAGGGAGTTTCTCTTTATGGTAAATTAGATATCTTCATTTTTTCTCCATGATCCAGCTGGAAATGACCAAACAAGTATGTTGGATTAGAAGTGAGCATCAAGAAAGAATCCAGAAACAGTAAGGATGTTACCCAGTTTACTCTTATTCCTGTCACTTATCATCCCTTTGTCTCACTTCCCAAAACCTTCCCTGAAACCCCAGGCTACTCTTCTAGGTTCTTCTAGACCATTTCTCTGTTGTTGTGCTATAGAATATTGATTTGCTCTCACATTTCTATACCCAACTTTATCATTGACCTTCTCAAGGATGGGATCTTACTCTTTTCTGTGTGTGTCCTTAGCGCAGCCCCTTTTTCCATGTTTGCTAAAGAAAGAAGGTCCTTCAGAGATGTGTGTGATGCTTTGATACAAGAAAAAGGAGAAAACAAACCTTCAGTGAACAGTGCTCATGATTTGTTAGCATCTAACATATTTCTAGGGCTATTTGGGAGGGCAAAAAGCAAAGAATTATGCAATTCCTATCTTTAAGTTTCTGCAATTTAATTAAGAACTGAAGATCTACACATAAAAATAAGCAGAGCTCTATAAAAAAATTAAAGTCAAATGCTAGGTTGTGTGGATACAGGTATTTTGGTCCTTTTGGTATTCAGAGGACTCAAAGGCAGTTAAGGATGACACCTTAGTTTCTAAAGGGACTGTAATGAACCTTTAAAAAAACCCAATGTAGACACATTGCATTCTGGAAACAAATACTCTTAAACAAAACAGCGCCAGTTTCTTGTCTGTTTTAAATTTACAAACTATATAGTATTTGAGCTTCTGCCTGTTGGGGAATCTCATCCTTGACTTTGCAAGACCACAAAGGCACGTCCATATTTTTCAGCTCATTCTTAATTGCCCGAGGCTTTATTTCTTAGGCACACGTGTTCTGACTTCTTTTCTGCTGATGGGGGACATGGTTTATAGCCAGTGCTGTGGAATTCATGACATTCCTCTGACGAATACATTAGAAAAGTATCTGATGGCTTGCACAACTGAACCATCACAAACATGTATCTTTCAGACCTCTATGGGCTCATCTTTCTTCCTTGTAACTATGAAATTCAATGTGTATTGAGTGTCAGCAGTATGCCCAGTACTAGTCTAGATGCTGAGAATATAGTAGTGAAGTGAAAGTATACACACATATGCATGCATGCATACATCTTCCTGGAGTTCACATTGTAGTCAGAGGAAACATAATAAAACATAATAAAAAATTGGTGATGTCGGATATTAGAACATAATCAGGGCTATGGGAAAACACAGGCAGCTTAAGGAGATTGGAGGTACCAGTGGAGTGGGGGGTGGATCGCCATTTTACATAAGGTGGTTAGGAGGGACCTCACTGACAAGGAGCCATTTGAGCAATGACTTGAAGGAGGTAAGGGAGTGAGACAGGCAGCTATCTGGGGAAGAGCATTCTGGCAGAGAGAACAGCCAGGCAGAGGCCCTGAGGTGGGGGTGTGCTGGGTATGTGTGAGGAAGCTCCTAGGAGGCCAGTGTGGCTGGTAGGGAGCAGAGGAGATGACATCACAGAAGATTTTGTAGAGTCTTGTGGGCCAATGTAAATACCTTGGTATTGACACTGATGAGCAAATAAGGAGAGGAGACTCATTTGTTTTATGTCCATATTTGGTGAATGTATTTACCAAACTCTTAGTAGATCATTTGCCTAAAAATGTAATTTTGTCTGCTTTGATTTGGTATGCAAGAACTTCTATTTTAAAGGCCAGTCACCTGTTAGTATGGTGTGATGAAAATAACCAGCCTCAGCATAACTCTCAGATTCACCCCTAACTGGGTCATTTCTCTCCCAACTTCTCAGTGTCTTTGACCATAACATGAAGGTGTTAAGCTAAATTAGGAGGGGAATCATTTGTTTTATTTACCAACTCTAGTTTGTTGATAGTGGTTGCTTAAAATGCCCAGAGGAATCTGCTTTAAGCTTTGAGCTGTGCAGTAAAACATTTGTGTTGAGTCACAGTTTCTACCTGGGGCATAGATAGGAGATGGTGGTCAGTGTGCTATGAGCTGAGAGGGTGTGAAAATCCTATCGTGCTTCACAGGTGGTTTTCTGAGAAGGACTACAGAGTTTTGCTGATTTTGGCTTTCAGCTGTGTTCATCACAAAATGTCTGAAGACTGTGGCTAAGCGGAGGAAAAATTTATAAGTAGTGAACCAGAAAATGTGGATTATATATTCTTTTCCATGACAATGCAAATCCTCATTTGTTATCATAAAATATGGATTTTCCTTGATAGCCCTTATGATAAAAATAACACTTTTAGGTGCTTCCTCATCAATCAGTGAGATATATTGGACAGGTCTCATCCCAGTTTTATAGGAAATTGAAGTGCAAAGTCATAACTGATTGCATAATTAACAAATTAACTATATTTAATTAGTGTACCCATATAGTTTGTTCTCCAACACTGGACCTTTTGAGAGTGAAAGATGGTGCTATTAATAATTACTTCCAGACGATAGGTGTCCAGCGAGGCTCTCCCTAGTGAATGGAGATGTATGATTGCTCTAGCTTTATTTGAAGACCTGTGGGTGGTGCTTGGGTTGGCAGAAGTGGAACCCAAATGTTCTTACTCACAGCCATTTCCTTTTACCCAAAATTCTGATGCGTTAGACACAGTGTAGGCCTATGAATAATTGTAGTTACCAGTTTTTCTGGCTTACCATGTGCTCAGTCATGCACTAAACACTTGTTATGTGTCATTTTAATTTAGGTCTCACCACATTTCAAGGTCAATATTTTCCTTCCTACTTTATAGATAATGAAACAAAGTCTAAGAGAGTTGAATTTAATTTCATGGCTAAGGGCACAGAGCTAGTAATGAATATCTACCTCCAAGTTTAGCTCTGTGTAATCCAGAGTTCAAGGTCAATCACAATTTTATTCATTAAAAATATTTGATTCTTTGTAAAGGAATTCCTCATCATTAATTGAAACATTTTATATTTAAAATGGGTTTCAAGTAAAACCAGAGGCTCTGAGATAATATACATCACCTCAGTGTTATGTTCATATTTAATCACTCTTTGAAGAAGAGAGTATGGTAAGAGACTGAGCCTGAAATTAGAGTGAGCTCCAATACAAATTATATGATGGGGAAAGTACCTCCTGATATGGATAAAGGAGGCCTTGCCTAAGAGAGATGTTTTGCTTACCTTTCTGCACCAAAGGGAAAAACTAGGTAGAGTATATTCTAGGAGAGAGCTGGGAGTGGGTGGAAGACTTTTCTGGACATCACCGGATGTGTTGTGGAACTGCAAAGCAAGGATTTTCCTTTGATTATCTCAAGCTGCTTAGAAAGCTGAAGAGTTCACCTGTAAATGGGACTTGGTTAGTGCTACCAGTCTCAAAGAGAATGTTCTCCGGAGTTCTTGAAACCACCCTTCCTTTAATCCCTAAGTGATGTGTAAGTTCTGGGGTTATGACTGAGGTCTGTGGATCAGGGTGAGTTAAAAGGAATGTTTTAGTCAAAGCATAAGTTCATAAAAGAAAGTTGCTAACTTACACTTTAAAGTCTACTAACTTTAGAGTTGCTTTAGGTATAATGATTTAATATGTGTTTCATCAAGATTTGATGTGTGCAAGAAATATATATTTTGAATATACACTGAATATATATGTGAAAAAATACATATATACATATGCACATGTATATATAAATTTGATACACATACACACATATATAATTTCATTGACAAAGCAGGTGGGCTTAACAAAGAGTGGTCATTATAATCCTATGTCCCAAATAAGAAGTGAGTTTTGATGTCTGTGTCTGGTAGATTACCACTACCTAGGAACAGGATATCTAAATTATAGGATTACTAACAGAGAGGAAAAACATTCCCTGAATAATCAAAGCAAGGAGGTAGAAGTCCAGATAGTGATGAGCCATAAGGAAAAAGAAATGATCTCTGTTCTTTTGCTATTTAGAATCCACTGCTGTCTTTGTCAAGCTCCTTTAGTCCACACATAGGCTTCGTAGGGCCACATTTTGCCAGTGGCGCAACCTCTATTCCTGTCTCTCTACATCTTTGCATGTTCTTTCTCCTCCTTTATGCTCTACCACCCTTATCACAGTGCATAAAGGAAATAGAATTTTCACCATTTTTTTGGTTAGATCCTAGATAAATAAGCTGGTTTTAAAGTTACCTTCATGGACAATTGACTATTCTGATGTTATACCGAATGAAGTGGGTACAGAAGACCAAAGTCTATGATCTTCACTGCATCTGAAATCTCAATTCTATGTGATCAGGTTATTGCATGCTAATCTCTAAGTGGTCGTTTTAGGAGCTGTAGTGTTGTAGGACAGGGTCCTTGAATTCCAAATATATTTCCTGCTCCACAAAAGCCAGCAATAACATCTCAAGTATTCAGGCTAAAGAATGTGGGTAATGACCTAACTAAATTAGTAATTTAAGACCAGTGTGGATGGATCTGTGTGTGTGTTTTGCTCCTTAGTTTATTTTGCTGTGTTTATATTTGTTTTGTTGCTTTTGTTTTTTGCTTCCATGTCTATTCAAGTGCTTATGCAACACAGAGGTGTCAGAGGTACAATGAGAGTGAACTGGTGGTGTCGGTCATGAGAATGACCAAAGCAGGGCCCTAGAGGTACTGGGAATGTCATCAAGACAGAGATTCAGTGATAACACTGGGGTGGCAGGGTAGAGCATCTGCTTTGGAATAAGATTGGCATATAAAGTCAGAGCATGATTAGCAAGAAGAAAAACTTCATGCTGAATCTTGTGACTTTATTTAAAGAGATTAAAAATTCCCCTGGTCAAGGAGAGAATTTGTTTTAGGTCTTGGGAGGAGCCTGAGCCTTCTGGTGATGGGTAAGTGGCCCCAGCCAGGGGAAGGTACGTGATACAGGGAACCAGACAGATTCCTACTATACCATAAGACAGAATGTGTGTGGGGGTGGGGGGGGAGGGATGCATTTCAAGGCAATATTTGAGGTTTAGAACAGTCAGTCAGTGAATTTTGGGATTTTGGATGGAGTCTCTGTGTTGCATGTCTCCAAGGTTCATTGATTCTCTGAAGGACTAGAATATAGTCATATTTACAACTTAGATTTATTACAGGGAAAGGATACAAAGCAAAATCAACAAAAGGAAAAGGCATGTTGAGTGGAGTCTGGAGGAACGAGGCCCAAGCTTCTGTAAGTCCTCTTCCTGTGGAGTCACACAGGACATGCTTAATTCCTTGAGCATTGATTTGTGCCATAGGCTGGTGTTATTTAACAGTGAACTCATTAAAGACTCAGCACCCAGGGTTTTATTGGGGGCTAGTCATGTGTGGCTTGGCACATACCAAAATTCCAGGCACCCAGAAGAAAATCAGGCATTTTGCATAAAGCATAGTATTTGTACAGCCTGTCAGTGAGCCACACTCATCAGTTAAGGAATGGTGGGAAACCTGAAATCCAAGTGCCCAGACACCAGCTGAAGGCCAGCTTTGCAAGCAAGTCTTTCTAAGGTTCTTTTTAAGCAGGTCTTTCTAAGCAGCTCCAGACCTGCCATATTAAACTCTCTCCTGCACAGTCACCTAAGTCATAATCCTATCAAAAACTGGGATGGCTGCCCCTTGTGCATTAGGGAGTGCCTTGCAGACATGAGGGATTCTTATTTAGGGTGTCCGCAAAGAATGCTTTGAGATTATTTCTGCATTGTGCTCCTTGGTAGGGGGAGAACCTCAGGCATTCTGGGCATGGTGGCCCAGAGGACATGCCTCCTTGGAGTAGTAGGCATGGTTTTCTGTTTAATGTCACTGCTTATCCTTCAGGAAGATTGTCTCTCCCTAAGCATATTCCTTGGAGTAGCAGGCATGGTTTTCTGTTTAATGTCACTGCTTATCCTTCAGGAAGATTGTCTCTCCCTAAGCATATTCCTGTAGGCTGTGGATGGGAGGTTTCCAGCTTCACTGGAATGAAGCCCATTGGATTCCCTCATCACTTTTACACCCCCATCTTTGCTTCTGTGTCTTTAAAGGCAGGATCCATACCAGATTCATTCTTGGAACCTCTGAAGTCCCAGAACAGGGTCTTGCACAGTGTAAGTGGTAGTTGCCTTACAAGTGTTTACTGAATCACATACAGGGGTTGCCACATATCGACCACAAAAGTCTCACCCAGAGAGATTGGCAGGCTTAAAATCTTGTGCCCAAAGACTCAGATCTTCTTGCTAATTTAGATGTGAAGAAGAGAAAACTCCTAGCTGAGTCTGAAATGAAAACGTAAGCAAGGGAAGCTAAAAATAAACAGCAGTGCAGGATTCCTCAATTCAGACGGGCTGTGACAGCACCAAGTGTCATGCAGCTCTGGGTGGTGAAGAAGAGGAATAAATTTAGAAGGCTTAATGAGGGGGGATTCTATAACTGATTGAAAAGCATAAGCGAACAAATGGAATGTAATTTTCCTAGACAGCTTGATATTCCCTTCCTCCCTGTCAAATCCCTGAGAAATGTGATATGCTTTCTTAGTTCCTCAATACAATCAGGTTACTGACAGAGAATCCCTGAGGGTCCATGGCTGCTGAGAATGGCCCCACCCATCGGGAGTTCTGGTTTGAAGGCTTAGAGTCATCACACTGGAACCTTTGAGTCAGTAGTGGTTTTCAATGCTTTTTACCATAGAAACTGTACACAATTTTATACAGTAGTACAAGATATGAGGCAGATAAGGCAGAACTGCTGATTGAAGCTGAGGTAGCTAACTGGTTTCCCCCTCCTCCACTGGCCCTAAATTGTTTCCAAGGAATCCCTTGGGTCTTGCATGGCAGGGATGCTGTGTGCAGTTGTGCAGGTGGTACACATAGACAGCTTGCACACTTGCGTCAGAACACAATTTGAAAGAGCTGGTATGTTCTAACCCTTTCATTTATTGATAAGGAAATTGAGGCCTGAGGTGAAGTGACTTGCACAATGCCAAGAAATTAGTAGCAGACATGGGATTTGAATGTGGGAATAATTGCTCCCAATTTATTGATATTTTAGAGACATCCTGGCCTGTAGGGTCTCACTAGCCCACCCATACAACAGTAGTATTAGAGCAGGAGTCCCAGGTCAGGGTGTCATATACACCTGCTTAAGAAAAGAAACAAAAGAGGAAACATTCTTGTGGTCAAGGTGAGCTTTCAGAGGTGCCAACTTAACTGGGTAACCAGATAATCTTCCATCCTTGGTTTGAGCAAGAAGAAAAGCTGAGAAACTCTACCAATACCGGAGCATTGGCTTTTCAATAGGATACTATTTCTATGAGCATCACTTCAACTACAGCTTTGGCTGCAACTACAACTTTGTTTATGGCTGTAATAACCAGTAGCTGAGTACTGTATTAGGTATTATGTTTGGATTAACCACAAACTATAGACTCCAAGAGGGCAGGACCTTGTCCTCTTTTCTGCATTGTATCTCCAGTTCAACATACATAGTTGATGCTGAGTAAATATTGGGGGTTGTTTTGGGCTGAATTGTGTCTCTCCCACCCCCAAGTCCATATCTTGAAGCCCTAATCCCCTGTACCTCAGAATGTGACTGTATTTGGACATAAGGTCTTTGAGAGTTAATGAAGATACAATGAGGTCATATGGGTGGGCTCTGATCTATTATGACTAGTTTTCTTATGAAAAGAGAAGATTAGGGCACAGATGCACACAGAGGGAAGACCAGGTGAAGCCAAACACGAGACAGTGCCCATCTGCATCTGCAAGCCAAGGGGAGAGAAACCTCAGGAGAAACCAACCTTGCTGGCACCTTGATGTTGGACTTCCATCCTTCAGAACAGTGAGGAAATATGCTTCTATTGTTTAAGTCACCCAGTCTGTGGTACTTTGTTACGGCACTCCTAGAAAACGAATACAAGGATTAAATAAAAATTCAGAGCTACATGTGGTGTTTCTGAGTTTATGGTTCTAACCACTCTTTGAAATAACATTTGACATTCCTCAGAAAGACAGGATGAGGGATAATGACCCAGTCATCCAAATAATCCAGGATGGTTACCGATTCAAGGTTCTCTGTAACAAGCCATGTGAATTTATTAAAAATTCTGAATTGGCTATAATCTATAATCAATTCCTCCTGCCTATCCCCCAAACTTTTACTGTTAAAATGTTTGGAAATGTTTTGGTCTCCTTATTTTAATTTTTACAAAGCAGATGAAGAAGCGAGAAATACAGGTAACAACAAAACTATAAAACTACTTAACACCTCAGATTATAATTAGGAGGGGTTGACAGAATGTCTCTTTTAGCAAACCCTGTGCATATTCAGGCTTTTGCTGCTGTCACTATTTTCTTTGAAAAAGCAGGTGCTTCCTTCTAGTCCTCAAAAGGCATTTTAACTTGTTTACCATAAATGCAAAAAAAAAAAGAGAGATGAGAGACCATACTCTTTGCAAACCATCTTGGGGCAGATGATTAGATATATCAACGTTGCTTGTTTCTGGAAGATACTTTGCTGGAACTGCTGAGCCTGCTTTTAAGGCAGGAAGAGGGGGAAGAGGAAGAGGAAAGGGAATGAGGTGAGGGCACAGGCAGGGAAAGCCTGTCATATGAAAAAGAACCTCAGACATCACCAGTCCCCTTTACATACTTAGAGCTCCCCTGAAACAAGTCAGATGGTTAGATATGTGGCTCTGGATTAAAGTAATTCTGACTGTATGACCCAGGATGGTCATTTCTAAGTGTTTCTAAGCACAGTTTCCCCATCTGGAAAAATGAATATAACAAGAGTTTATACCTCATAGGATTTTTGTGAGAAGGTGATGAGTTTAGCGCAGGAATTTAATGACTTAATAAAAGCTAGCAGTTGTGGTGATGAAGCAGACTTGAGATAGTGCTCCAATATTTGCAGGGATGGGGAATTTGCTAGCTTCATCCTTCCTTTGCTTCAGAAAAAATCTGGTAAAAAGGGAGTGAGATGACTTTAATTCATGGCTCAGATCTGCTAATTTTAAATAATAGGGCTGCAGCTTGGCATACCTTACAGGATTGCTGTGAGGACTGAGTGGGAGGATGCCTAAGGGAGTGCTTTGTAGCTATAGCAATTCATTTTATTTGTATTGCCCCGGCAGTGGTACAGAACACACCTTAGCCCTCAAGCACAACTATTCTTAAGTTTGTCCAAATTTGGATATAGAAAAGCTAGTCCATAAATTCCAGTGTGTGCTATAGGAAAACACAGTATCCTGTGAAAAGCTGAAAGCTATTCTTAGGGGAAAATATATCTCACTAAATAAGCTTGGTAAACACACTGCAACCATGGAATTTACAAAGCCTATAATATATTAAAGGTCCTGAGAATTCCTGCATTAAATAAATCTGTTAGTCTTTGTTTCCCCCAAGTTCCTCAAATGTGTTTGCCCTCGAATCCATCTTCAGTGAATATTCCTTACCACTCTGCAGACTGCTATTTGGAAATGCTGCCAACCTTTGACACATTTGAAGAGACTTTGCAGTGTCCTGCACTTTTTCCTAACTCTCATTCCTTTAGCTATGTTCCATGGTTTTGAGTCTCTTTTACCATCGTGATCATTTTATTCACACGTCCCATGCATTTATGTTTGCTTTTGTCGGAACTGTACTTGAGCACACAATTCTAGGTGTGGCCTGACAAGGAGACTAGCTGGATAGACATGCTCTAGGATGCTAGGCTTTGTGTGGAAAGAGGACTGTGGAAGAGGGGGAGGGTTACATAGATTATTACTAGTCTCCCTCTCTGTGTTGTCAACATTCAAATCTTTCTAGTAACTGCAAACTGTGCTTGGGGATCCTTGGGGTCACCCCATCATTGGACCTCAAAAGCATTTATTCTGAAAGAGAAGCAAGTCTTATCCTTCTGCCTGGAAACCAATGGCCCCTAGAGGGCAGTATGGCCACAGGAAAAGACTTTGGGAGCCTGGTTTCCCAGGACTTCCTGGGCACTAAGCCTACCTGCGTGCTATTCTGAGGAATTGCTGTATTCTTTCAGTTTATTTTTACTTTTGACTGAAAGTCTTTGGAGATAGTCAAAATGTTAACTGGTCCATAAAGGCAAACACTGAGGAAAGGTGGTGGAAAGATTCAGCTAGTGCCCCAAAGAGGAAAGGGGTCTTATGTCAGCCACCCTGGGTGGTGGCTGCAGCTTCCATTTCATCTCTCATTTCATCATTTCTCTTGTGCTTCATCGTTATTATTGTGCTTCTGATTTAGAGTTTCAGTTATTAGGAAAGATTCATCTCCTTATCTTGAGGTGGAACAAACTTCCTTAAATGCAGCAAATACTCTAATGTTCCTGGACCCTGGGTTTTAGAATTTGATCAAATTTTTAATGCAATGGGAAAGTGAACTTTTTATTTCAATAAGTAGTGAATTATTATATATCACACACAATAGAATCAATGTTCTAGGGGTGAATCATCAGATGCAATCATCCTAGCAGTGAAGAGCAAAGGTTCAGCCAGTGCTGAGTCACTGCTAATTACCAGGAGGGTAAACTTGGGCAAGTTATTTCAGCCTGCCGCAGTCATTGGCTCTGTATGTCAGGAAGGCAGCTCTACCTTAAAGGATGTTGTGAGGATGAAATACAACGACAGATGTAAAACCTTTTGTGTTAACAGTGGCTCTCAAAGTGGTCCATGGGCTAGCAGTGTCCGCATTTTCTGGTAACCTGCTAGAAGTGCAAATTCTCAGGCTTTTTGGAAGATCTTCTCAAGCAGAGACTGTGGGTAAAGCCCAGGGTTCTGAGTTTCAACAAGCCCCTGAGGCGTGCTAACATTTGAGAAATGCTGTTATATAGTAACTGATTTATAGATGGCCAAAATAATAGTATTTTATTGTTGTTATGAATTGTTGCTGGGGATACAAAACATGCAGTCCCTACTATAAGAGATGTTCAGTCTCGCTGGAAGGTCAGGGTGTTTGTGTGAAATGGCCAAATAATCAGTGTGATTACTGACAAAAAGAGAAAGAGAATGTGGGTAAAATTGAAGGATTTCCAGAATCTCTTGACTGACTTTAGTGTATTTCCATATTAACAGGTGTTTCTAAGGGGTGGAGAGAAGTGGTTCATCTCCATATCAGTGGGTAATTACCTGGGCAACTGAGGTCTTACTTGAACCTGAGAGGTCGGGAGGAGGTCTTGCTTGTTTCTGCAGGAGTAGGAAATAGATGGCTGGGACCACGGTTTGTAAGCAATAAACGGGTTTTAAACTTTATTTCTCTTTTTGACTGATTTCAGTTTTAGAGGTATTTTGTCCTAGGATTTCCTCACCCCAGAGTACCACAGTTCTGAGCAAAGAGAGTGGATGCCTCCAGACTGGTCTGATCTGACAAAGCTTTGTGGTGGAGGTGGGCTTAAAGGATCATACTAGGTAGATGGATATAAGGGCATTTTCTGGTTGAGGAAACAGCAGTAGTGATGGCTGTGGCTCAGAGGGGAGAAAAAGCAACAGGTATTGAGCAGCTGGTCAACATTTATTTAAAATTTCTGATAAAGTCTCCCTGAATGTAAAGGGAGATACAGTCTTTTCTTATTTGAGAAGTGAGATAGGAAGAGTTCCATTATATTAGAAGTATACAAATTGTTAGCCTTTAATTACTTCTTACTTTTTATGATCTCAGCAATCCACATGTAGCCTGAGTGTACAGGTGTTGCTCTTTTAAGGAGACTGAACAAAGTGTGATTATGAGAAAATTCAAAATTCAAGAATGAAGGCAAATTAAATATGAAAAAACAAAATAAAATTCCTGACAATCTATTATGGATCAGACATGTATTAGCACTGGGGATATGGAGATAAGAAAGACCTGGGGCAATAAATTGACAGGCACCTTAAAAATTGTGGAATTGGATCTCCTCCTCCTCCTTTCCCCAACTCCAGGATCATAAGTACCCAGTACTGAAGACTCTACTATATAGTAGACACTGTTCTGTGTACTTCACCTGGATCTGTTGTTTAAGTCTAACAAAAACCAGTTAAAATACGTATTACTATTATGATTCCTATTTTATACATGAAGAAATTATGGCTTAGAGAGGTAAAATAAACTGCCACAAGTCATGCAAATAATCAACTAGAGGAACTGAATGAGGTTCTATCTGATTCCAAGGGGCTCTTGGTCAGTTGTTCTTGCTGTTGGGAGGGTTTGTGTGGCAGAGCCAGAAATGCTTACCCAGTATTGCATCCTCCAACCCTCCATGCAGTTAAGGTGAAGTCACATGACTAATCCAGGCCAGAGGATACAAGGTACATGTATCACTTTTTGACTCAAGTATTGAAAAACCTATACTTAATTCTCCAGCCTCTTTTTCCCTGCATGGGTGTAGGGAAATGGAAGTTCCATGGCCAGGATCCTCACCTGATACCCACTGTATATGTGCAATGATGTAATGTTTAGCCTACTGAGCAGGTGCATACTTGTATACCCATTGGCAATAAGCCATTACTGCCTATATTACTATAGAAAGAGCTCCCCCCAGTGCTAGATTGGAGCCCAAAGCAGAAGCAGAGAGCTGGGAGCAGAGCAGAGAGAAGCAGGAGAGCAGAGCCTAGAGAAGAGAGCAGAGATGGAGGAGCAAGAGGACAGAGGTTGGGAGTGGAGGCAGAGCCTGAAGCAGAGGCTGGAGCAGAGAGAAGAGACTTGCTACTTTAGACTGCTGTTTACAGATGTGATTCTAGTGCTTGACCTGCCTCCATGAGAGAAAAGCTTGGCATGAGCCCCCTTTTTACCCCCAACATTCCTTTGTCATTTTTTGGTTTCACTGAATCCATAGCGAGCTTGCCAGGGGCTGAAACCCTCAGGCAAGACCAGGGGTGACCCAAAGGGTGGATTTGTGTTCTAGATGTACCATTACAAGATCTTGGAAGGTTTGTTGGCCTGAGGCCCTAAGTAACATGTACAACAGAGTGTTCTGGAGCAATCTGTATCCCTGGTGGATATGTAGCTTAAGCAAGAAGTATGTCTTTGCAAAGTTAAGAGGCTGTGAATGGGGGTTATTTGTTGCTACAGCAGAAGTCTAGCCTATCCCTATGCCGAATGATACAATTTGTAGAAGAGGGTAAAGTTAGACACAGAGGACAGAGATAATCCTGAATTGTGGCCTAAAGATTTTTCAGTATAGCTTGTAGGCAAGTTGAACCATTGAACCTATTTTTTTGGCAAGAAATCGAAACATTTTTGTCTCTTTTTGGAATTGAATTAAAAGTAGACACAACAGGTGAGAGGGATTAAAGATGGAGGCATGAGAGATGAGACAGATAACTCCTCCCAAAAGCACATATAATACAAAAATATAATTAATGCAACTAATCCTAACAAAAGCAAAAGGAAAGAAGGATGTGCCAGACTGCATAACTGGAGAAGATACAGACCTCATGAAACAGGGCAGCAGTGCCACTCCCCTGCGATCCCTGACATCACTCCAGAGACTGAGCAGCTCCAGAGACTATAGCTTCTGGGCACTAGAGGGTGCCACATACAAATATAAACTGTCAAAGGAACCTGGTTCAGACCAAAATCTTACAAACACGAGAAAAGGCTAAGTGAAACTGAACTCACCAATCTTCGCGAAAGAGAGTTCAGAATAAAAATCATAAACATGCTAATGGAGTTACAGAAAAATATTGAAAAAGTCAAGGATAAATTTAGGATGGAGATTCAATCATTAAGAAATACCATATGTGAAATGAAACATACAATGGAAGGATTTAAAAGCAGTTTAGATGTAGTAGAAGAGATGGTAAATGGAATAGAAATTAGAGAAGAGGAATACAAAGAAGCCGAGGCACAGATAGAAAAAAATATCTCTAAGAATGAAAGAATATTGAGAGAACTATGTGACCAATCCAAACAGAACAATAGTTGCATTATTGGAGTACCAGAAGAAGAGAGAGAAAAAGGGATAGAAAGTGTCTTTGAGGAGGTAATTGCTGAAAACTTCCCCTGTCTGGGGAAGAAGATAGTCTTTCAGGCCATGGAGGTGCACAGATCTCCAAACACAAGAGACTCAAGGAAGAAAACACCAAGACATATAATAATAAAAATGGCAAAGATTAAGGATAAGGACAGACTTTTAAAAGCAGGTAGAGAGAGAAAAAAGATCACAAACAAAGAAAAGCCCATCAGGCTATCATCAGATGTCTCAACAGAAACCTTACAGGCCAGAAGGGAGGGGCATGATATATTTAATGCAATGAAACAGAAGGGCCATGGACCAACAATACTCTATCCAGTGAGATTACCATTTAAATTTGAAGGATAGATTAAACAATTTTCAGATAAGCAAAAGCTGAGAGAATTTAGCTCCCACAAACCACCTCTACAGTGTATTTTGGAGGAACTGCTATAGATGGAAGTGTTCCTAAGGCTAAATAGCTGTCACCAGGGAAAATAAAACCACAGTAAAGATAGTAGAACAATTAATTACTAAGCAGATGAAAAATAAAATCATCTACCCCCAAAGTCAATCAAGGGATAGATAAAGAGTGCAGAATGTGATAACTAATATATAAAGAATGGAGGAGGAAGAAAAAGGAGGAAAAAAAACCCTTTAGGTTGTGTTTGTAATAGCATACTAAATGACTTAAATTAGACTGTTAGATAGTAAGGGAATTACCCTTGAACCTTTGGTAACCACGAATCTAAAGCCTACAATGGCAATAAGTACATACTTACCGATAATCACCCTAAATGTAAATGGTCTGAATGTACCAATCAAAAGACAGAGTCACTGAATGGATAAAAAAACAAGAACCGTCTATATGCTGTCTACAAGAGACTCACTTCAAACCCAAAGGCATAGACTGAAGAAAAGGGATGGAAAAAGATATTTCATGCAAGTAATAGGGAGATAAAAGCAGGAGTTGCAGTACTTGTATCAGACAAAATAGACTTCAAAACAAAGAAAGTCAAAAGAGACAAAGAAGGACATTACATAATGATAAAGGGGTCAGTCCAACAAGAGGATATAAGTATTATAAATATCTATGCATGCAACACAGGATTACCTACATATGTGAAACAAATACTAACAGAATTAAGGGAGGAAATAGAATGCAATGCATTCATTTTTAGGAGACTTCAACACTCCACTCACTCTGAAGGACAGATCAACCAGACAGAAAATAAATAAGGACAAAGAGGCACTGAACAACCCATTAGAACAGATGGACCTAACAGACATCTACAGAACTCTACATCCTAAAGCAGAAGAATACACATTCTTCTCAAGTGCACATGGAACATTTTCAAGAATAGATCATATACTAGGCCACAAAAAGAGCCTCAGTAAATTCAAAAAGATTGAAATTGTACCAACCAGTTTCTCAGACCACAAAGGTATGAAACTAGAAATAAATTACTCAAAGAATATGAAAAACACCACAAAAACATGGAGGCTTCACAACATGCTCCTAAATAACCAATGGATCAATGACCAAAAAAAACAGAGATCAAGCAATATATGGAGACAAATGACAATAATAATTCAACACTGCAAAATCTGTGGGATGCAGCCAAGGCTGTGCTAAGAGAAAGTATATTGCAATACAGGCCTACCTCGGGAAATAAGAACAGTCCCATATGAACAGTCTAAACTCATAATTAATGAAACTAGAAAAAGAAGAACAAATGAGGCCCAAAGTCAGTAGAAGGAGGGACATAATAAAGATTAGAGCAGAAATAAATAAAATTGAGAAGAATAAAACAATAAAAAGAATCAATGAAAGCAGGAGCTGGTACTTTGAGAAAATAAACAAAATAGATAAACCCCTAGACAGACTTATCAAGAAAAAAAGAGTCTTTACACATCAACAGAATCAGAAATGAGAAAGAAAAACCACTATGCACACCACAGAAATACAAAGAATTATTAGAGAATACTATGAAAAATTATATGCTAACAAACTTGGTAACCTAGAAGAAATGGACAACATTCTAGAAAAATACAACCTTCCAAGGCTGACCCAGGAAGAAACAGAAAATCTGAATAGACCAATTACCAGCAATAAAATTGAATTGGTAATCAAAAAACTACCTAAGAACAAAACCACTATACCAGATGGTTTCACTGCTGAATTTTATCAAACATTTAGTGAAGACCTAATACCCATCCTCCTTAAAGTTTTCCAAAAAGTAGAAGAGGAGGGAATACTCCCAAACTCATTCTATGAGGCCAGCATCACTCTAATACCAAAACCAGGCAAAGACACCACAAAAAAAGAAAATTACAGACCAATATCCCTGATGAACAAAGATGCAAAAATCCTCAACAAAATATTAGCAAACTAAATTCAAAAATACATCAAAAAGATCATCCATCATGATCAAGTAGGATTTATTCCAGGTATGTAAGGATGGTACAAGATTTGAAAATCCATCAACATCATCCACCACATCAACAAAAAGAAGGACAAAAACCACATGATCATCTCCATAGATGGTAAAAAAGTGTTTGACAAAATTCAATATCCATTCATGATAAAAACTCTCAACAAAATGGGTATAGAGGGCATGTACCTCAAAATAATAAAGGCCATATATGAAAATCCCACAGCCAACATTATACTTAACAGTGAGAAGCTGAAAGTTTTTCCTTTAAGATCGGGAACAAGACAAGGATGTCCACTCTCCCCACTTTCATTCAACATAGTCCTGGAGGTCCTAGCCACGGCAAAACAAAGAAATAAAAGACATTCAGATTGGCAAGGAAGAAGTTAAACTGTCCGTTTGCAGATGACATGATATTGTACATAAAAAACCCTAAAGAATCCATTCCAAAACTACTAGATCTAATATCTGAATTCAGCAAGTTGCGGGATACAAAATTAATACACAGAAATCTGTTGCATTCCTATATGCTAACGGTGAACTAGCAGAAGGAGAAATCAGGGAAATAATTCCATTCACAATTGAATCAAAAAGTATAAAATACCTAGGAATAAACCAAACCAAGAAAGTGAAAGACCTATACTCTGAAAACTACAAGACACTAATGGAGAAATTAAAGCAGATACCAATAAATGGAAATACATCCTGTGCTCATGGAAAGGAAGAATTAATATTGTCAAAATGGCCATCCTGCCTAAAGCAACCTACAGATTCAATGCAATTCTTATCAAAATGCCAATAGAGCAAATCATTCTAAAATTCATATGGAAACACAAAAGACCCCGAATAGCCAAAGCAATCCTGAGAAGGAAGAAGAAAGCGGGTGAGGGGGGATTACGCTCCCCGACTTCAAGCTCTACTACAAAGCCACAGTAATCAAGACAGTTTGGTACTGGCACAAGAACAGACCCATAGACCAATGGAACAGATTAGAGAGGCCAGATACAAACCCAAGCATATATGGTCAATTAATATATGATAAAGTAGTCATGGATATATAGTGAGGAAATGACAGCCTCTTCAACAACTGGTGTTGGCAAAACTGGACAGCTGCATGCAAGAGAATGAAACTGGATTATTGTCTAACCCCATTCACAGAAGTAAACTCAAAATGGATCAAAGTCCTGAATGTAAGACATAAAACCATAAAACTCTTAGAAGAAAACATAGGCAAAATGTCTTGAATATAAACATGGGCAACTTTTTCATGAACTCATCTCCTCAGGCAAGAGAAACAAAATAAAAAATGAACAAATGGAACTACATCATGCTGAGCAGCTTCTGTACAGCAAAGGACACCATCAGCAGAACAAAAAGGCATCCAACAGTATTGGAGAATATATTTGTAAATGACATATCTGGCAAGGGGTTAACATCCAAAATATATAAAGAACTCACACGCCTCAACACCCAAAAAGCAAATAACCCTATTAAAAAATGGGCAGAAGATATTAACAGACACTTCTCCAAAGAAGAAATTCAGATGGCCAACAGGCACATGAAAAGATGCTCCACATCGCTAATTATCAGGGAAATGCAAATTAAAGCCACAATGAAGTATCACCTCACACCAGTTAGGATGGCCAACCTACAAAAGGCTAGGAACAACAAATGCTGGCGAGGATGCGGAAAAAGGGCAACCCTCCTACACTGCTGGTGGGAATGTAAACTAGTTCAACCATTGTGGAAAGCAATATGGAGGTTCCTCAAAAAACTAAAAATAGAAATATTATTTGACCCAGAAATTCCACTCCTAGGAATTTACCCAAAGAAAGCAAGATCTCAGATTCAAAAAGATATATGCACCCCTATGTTTATCGCAGCACTATTTACAATAGCCAAGATGTGGAAGCAACCTAAGTGTCCATCAGTAGATGAATGGATAAAGAAGAAGTGATACATATACACAGTGGAATACTATTCAGCCATAAGAAAGAAACAAACCCTACCATTTGCAACAACATGGATCGAGTAGAGGGTATTATGCTCAGTGAAATAGGTCAGGCAGAGAAAGACAAATGCCAAATGATTTCCCTCATTTACAGAGTATAACAATGAAACATAACTGAAGGAACAAAATAACAGCAGACTCACAGACTCCAAGAAGGGACTAGTGGTTACCAAAGGGGAGGGGTTTGGGAGGGTGGGAGGGGAGGGAGGAAGAAGGGGATTGTGGGGTATCATGATTGATGCACATGGTGTGTGTGGGGTCATGGGGAAGACAGTGTAGCTCAGAGAAGACAAATATGGACTCTGTGGCATCTCACTACACTGATGGGCAGTGATTGCAATGGGGTATGAGGGGGACTTGAGAATATGGGTGAATATTGTAACCACATTGTTTTTCTTGTGAAATCTTCATAAAAGTGTATATCAACAATACCTTAATAAAAAAAGATTCTGAAAAAAAATAGACGTAACAGTGAATACATAGCATGTTTTGAGATAACCCTCTTTTAAAATGTTCTTTGCAATTTGATAACTGAAATCAATCCATCTCGGGATCTTTGAAAATCCAACATGTTGAGCTTAATTATAAATTGTGCTGGTTTCCTCATATATATACACACATGCATAAACACGCGTGCGCGCGCGCACACACACACACACACACACACATCTGTAAGTGCACATAACAAAACAGACACAACAATTTCCTTGATATGTGTAAGTCTGGGGAGAGGAAATCCCAGGGCAAAATACCTCTAAAACCAAAATCAGTAAAAGTGAGAAATAAAGTTTAAAATCTGTATATTGCTTATAAACTACAGTCTGGGTCCATCTCTCTTTCCTGTTCTGGCAGAAGCCAAACCAGCCCTCCCCATCACCTCTCAGGTTCAGATAAGCCCTTGGTTGCCCAGTTAATTACCCATCGATGTGGATATGAACTTCTCACCACCTTTGAGGAACACCTGTTGATATGCAGATGCTCTAAAGCCACACTTCTCTCCAGCCCTGAGGATGCGGATGTACTAAAGTCAGGTGAGATATTCTGGAAATATTACAATTTTACCCACAATATGGATGTGTGTCCTAATAGTCAGTCTGGGAAAATATGACTGCCTTAGGCATTTTCTCCGAGTTGCCTCAAGGAGTGTCTTCCGTGTTCAGTTCCACAAGCACCTCTTCATCTTGAAGTCTGCACCCAGCACCTCCTGTCTGCCCCTGGCAGGTGTGATGTGACAGCACTGCAATGTTAGTGGCCGCCAGCAAGTGCATGGTGTGCCTTTTTAGTTTCCTCCTTCCCTAAAGAATAGTCTGGGAGCTCTGTTTAGGGGGGCTTTGTGTATTTTCCTTGGTTCTTGTCCCTGCCACAGCAAGGAATTGAAGGGCAGAGACACAGTAGGGAAGTAGAGTAAAAGTTTCATTTAAAGTTACCTAAAGAGAGAAAAAGTACAGGCAGCATCAGGGAGGAGAGGTCTGGGAGCATATCAATCAGGGCTGCCTGCCCCGCCTCCAAGGTGGGCTGAGTTACTGTCTGTTTGGTGTTAAGTTACTTCTTATCTTCTTGGGTTTTAAAATGCAATTTTAGCTTTAAGGTGGAATCTTCCTGTCTTTGTTATGCTGTTTATAGCTGGGCCTTTTAGCAGGCTAAATTAAATCTTATAATGGCATGATCTAATTGACACAATGAAGCCATGGGCTGTCCTCAGATACTTTTCTTTATTTGGGGAATATTCAAACATTTCCAGGCCAAGTTGCTCCTGGCCTTTTAAGCTTTACCTGATTAACACATTAACTCTGAATCTTTTCTCCTCTCTAGTTTTAACTGGTTAACTCTGAGTCCCTTGTAGTGGGCTTTACTGGCCTTAATTTTCTCTCATCCCACTCTTATCTATTTTCCTGCCTAACAGCTCTTGCAGACTTTTTAGATTCTTGGTGTGAGCCTGGAGCTCACCTGAGGTGGGTAGGATCCCTGAGCCCACTTAGTATTTTTTGTTATTTATTTTTTAATGTCAAATTATAACAGAAACCTCCAGGGCCTCAGGGGTATCTGTGAAGAGAACACACCATGGTGAATCTTTCAGCCAGGTAACAAGTTCAAGAGCCCATTGCCAAGGGCAAGTGAGAGTGGGAGAAGGTGTTATTCAAACATTTGTTTATAGATACAAACAAATACTCATTTATATGAGGCTCTATACACAGGAAAAATCACATTTCAACAATGAGTATGTTTGTAAAGAAATTCAATGTGGAATAAATAGCAGTTACTTGATTTTCAGGAGGCCAAAGCTCCTTGTGACCTGGAATGCTAAGTGGCAGTTGTATTGTTAAACAAATATGCTACAGAAGATTCCAAGGATGAGGTAATCTCTTGCCTAATCTACATAAATTGCTGGCCATATAGCATTGGAAGGTCTAAAACAGAAGGCGGGTGTGTTTGGATCCCTGTGGCAGAGGGCCAAGCAAGTATGGCATCAGATCTTGGGCTGGGCCCTACACATGTCCTATAACGGTAGTGGGCTTCAGTCCCCTCATCTGAGAAAGGGAGATTTGGTCATTCATTCAATAAATGTGTCTTGAATTTTCTAAGTGCTGGGGATATAGTGGGTGAATAACATAGTTGTGGTCAGGCTCTCCCACAAGCAAACAAATACACGGACCAGCTAAGTTTGTTAATTAGTGGTGCTATGGAAAAAAAAAAACCAGGTTGAAAACATAGAAAATGAGCAAGGGGTAGGGAGGTGATTTAGGTTGGATTTGAATGACGAGAGGACAGCCATGCTAAGTTCTTGCGGGGCAGAGGGAACACAAATGGCATAGGTGAACGGGGAACGGAAAGAAGCAGTGGGACAGAAGCAGAATGGGCCACGGAGGGCCCGGCAGGAGACTGGATGGGAAACAGGGAGGCAGCAAATGACACAGGGCCGCGTGGACCGTGGTGAGCTGTTCAGATTTTAGTCCAAGGGCACTGGAAAGCCATTAGCAGGCCAAGGCAGCGGAGTGACAAAATCAGACCTGCATTTTTAAAGGCCCTCATTCTGTTGAAAATAGATTTCGAGGAGCCAGAGTAGGAGCAGCAGACAAGTTAGGAGGCTCTCACAGTGTATCAATATTAGCTTGGGATCAGAGCAGGCAAAGGAACTTTAAAATGATGCCTCCTAGTGTCTGGCCAAAATAAAGCAAAATCACCCCCCCGCCCCCCCCCCCCCGCCCATTGAAAACCCACAGGGACCAAGAGTGTTCGCTATTTGAGATGCACATGCCATTTACTGAATCAGAGGTGAAACACAAAGATATCAAATGTCTCACTAATTGTGATGTGAAGAGCGATGATTCCTTTTCTTAGGTCCTGATTTAACTAGGAAACAAGTCATTTAATACTTCATACAGAGGGTCTTTTATGGAGACAATTTGATTCATAGGTCATAGAAGGGCCAAGATGCCAAGCAGGAAACAATGAGGCCACGAGAGATTGGAGTAATGGGAAGCCCCTAGCACTCCAAGGCTGGATGGAGGGCAAAGGGGAGAGAGGGTTCAATTCAAGCTCAGGGACTGGGTCACTGGGGAGGCTGGAACTGTGCTGGGTCTCTCTGGAATGAACTGGAGGCAGGAAGGAAATGCTGGCAGTGTTGGAGATGCTCGGAAGATGCTGGCTGCTGGTTCTTCCCACCTTCCAGTCTCTCACCAGTGTCTCTCGCTGGCCAAAGCCACAAGCAGTAAGCTGAAGTGGGGGCCAGGAAAGCCCAGCCTGCCGGCTTTGCTGTCATGTAGAACAGAGCAGGGGGCAGGGAGGAGTGGACATGGGGGTGACCAGGTCCAGCACCACACCCAGCCCTGCATCTGCCTCTGGATTAAAAAAACAGGTAGTATCACTTAGAGTTGGGAAGAATGGACAACGGAGGCAGGCAAACCCCTCTAATTTATCATCTGAGCACACTGTGAACTTAATTTTCTCTCACACGACAGTCTGATGCAGGTGAACCTGATTGTTGAGAGGCTCTTCTCCATGGAGAGATTCAGGGCACACTATCCCTTAGCATCCAGAGTCCTCTTCATCTAGCCAGCAAGTGGGGAAGAAACAGTGGAGAAACCCCATCAATTTCTTTTTTTTTTTTTTTTTTTGATTTTGATTTTTTATTTTTTTATTGAAGGGTAGTTGACAACAGTATTGCATTACATTAGTTTCAGGTGTACAACACAGTGATTCAACATTTATATACATGATAATTCTAGGTACCAGGTATCACCATACCAAGTTGTTACAATATTTTGACTATATTCCTTATGCTATACATTACATCCCGGTTACTTATTTATTTTACAATTGGAAGTGTGTTTAAATATATATATATATATATATATTTTGTGAGGGCATCTCTCATATTTATTGATCAAATAGTTGTCAACCACAATAAATTTCTGTATAGGGGGGTCAATACTCATTGCACAATCATTAATCCACCCCAAGCCTAATTTTCATCAGTCTCCAATCTTCTGATGCATAACGAACAAATTCTTACATGGAGTACAAATTCTTACATAGTGAATAAGTTACATGGTGAACAGTGCAAGGGCAGTCATCACAGAAGCTTTCGGTTTTGCTCATGCATTATGAACTATACACAGTCAGTTCAAATATGACTATTCATTTGATTTTTAAACTTGATTTATATGTGGATACCACATTTCTCTATTATTATATTTTTAATAAAATGCTGAAGTGGTAGGTAGATACGAGATAAAGGTAGAAAACAGAGTTTAGTGTTATAAGAGAGCAAATGTAGATGATCAGGTGTGTGCCTGTAGACTATGTGTTAATCCGAGCTAGACGAGGGCAATAAACATCCATGTATGCAGAAGATTTCTCTCAGAACGTGAGGGGGGAGGTTCTAAGCCTCACCTCTGCTGATCCCCATTTTCTCACCAGATGGCCCCCTGCGACTGTGCCTGTCTTAGGTTGTTCCTCCCTTGAGGAATCTTACCCGTCTCTGGCTAACCAGTCATCTTCCGGGGCCATACAGGGAAATGTTAAGTTGGTAAGTGAGAGAGAAGCCTTATTGTTTGAAAAGGTTAGCTTTTTACTTCTTTGCATATTTATGCCCTGTGGCTTCTATGCCCAGCATTTGTCTTGAGGTGTCTTTACCACTTGGAAGAATTATGATACTCGGTAAATTTGACATGTGGCACGAGTTCTATTTAAAGGTTGTGATTAGGTAGGAAGAAGAAAAGCTATAGAAGTAGCAGGCAGAAGAAAACCTGAGAAGATTGATTATTTCTTTGACATATCTTCTTGTAGAGTAACTTCAGCATGGATAGGTTTTAAACTACTAATTAAATTGTGCACACACATTAACATAATAGGAATACAGCTACCTAACCAAAGCATACCTGTAATTACCAGCCATCTCCAGTGAAACCAAGAAAACCAGTTAGGCACCTTAGGCATTTGTGAAAACTTATCTATGATATGGTGGATATTGTCCAACTGAACTTAAACAGTCTGAGAGAATTCAGATAAACTAGAACAACCCATTCCTGGGGACTGTTCATATCCCGTATGTTCTTTTAATGATAAATAGTCTGTGGTTGTAAGATTTTGGAGTGCTACAATTTGCACTTCTCCTAATTCTTGGTTGAGTTCCAACAGTATAGATCCAGTCCAATTTTTGTTTTACTGTATGCACAGGCCAGCTTAGATATCTCCTTCATCATTCCCATGGCAAGTCCAGGAACTGGTGGGATGAGTGCATCTACACCTGTGACAGTGCGTGGATCTTTGTTGGGGTTTTTTTTTTTTTTTTTTTTTTGCTGATCATCTTCTGTCATGAGTCTTCCCGAGAGTGCTGATGTTGGAAGTTCTTTTTCATACCGTATCTTAGTTCATTTTCGGGGTAGCCAAATTAGGCTTTGATCCTCTGTGTAAACACAAACAGACCCTTTGCCTACACTTTTATATGCCCTTTATATCATTGTGTAGAACTCATTAGAGGTCACCACATAGGAACAGCTTTTTTTTTTTTTTTTAATCATTAATCTACACTTACATGACGAATACTTTGTTTACTAGGCTCTCCCCTATACCAGGTCCCCCCTATATACTCCTTTACAGTCACTGTCCATCAGCGTAGCAAACTGTTGTAGAATCACTACTTGTCTTCTCTGTGTTGTACAGCCCTCCCCTTTCTCCCACCGCGCTATGGATGCTAATCTTAATACCCCTCTTTTTCTGCCACCCCTTATCCCTCCCTGCCCACCCATCCTCCCCAGTCCCTTTCCCTTTGGTACCTGTTAGTCCATTCTTGAGTTCTGTGATTCTGCTGCTGTTTTGTTCCTTCAGTTTTTCCTTTTTTCTTATTTTCCACAGATGAGTGAAATCATTTGGTATTTCTCTTTCTCTGCTTGGCTTGTTTCACTGAGCATAATACCCTCCAGCTCCATCCATGTTGCTGCAAATGGTTGGATTTGCCCTTTTCTTATGGCTGAGTAGTATTCCATTGTGTATATGTACCACATCTTCTTTATCCATTCATCTATCGATGGACATTTAGGTTGCTTCCAATTCTTGGCTATTGTAAATAGTGCTGCGATAAACATAGGGGTACATTGGTCTTTCTCATACTTGATTGCTGCGTTCTTAGGGTAAATTCCTAGGAGTGCAGTTCCTGGGTCAAATGGTATGTCTGTTTTGAGCATTTTGATGTACCTCCATACTGCTTTCCACAATGGTTGAACAAGTTTACATTCCCACCAGCAGTGTAGGAGGGTTCCCCTTTCTCCACAGCCTCGCCAACATTTGTTGTTGTTTGTCTTTTGGATGGCAGCCATCCTTACTGGTGTGAGGTGATACCTCATTGTAGTTTTAATTTGCATTTCTCTGATAATTAGCGATGTGGAGCATCTTTTCATGTGTCTGTTGGCCATCTGTATTTCTTTTTTGGAGAACCGTCTGTTCAGTTCCTTTGCCCATTTTTTAATTGGGTTATTTGTTTTTTGTTTGTTGAGGCGTGTGAGCTCTTTATATATTCTGGACGTCAAGCCTTTGTCGGATGTGTCATTTTCAAAGATATTCTCCCATACTGTAGGGTTCCTTTTTGTTCTATTGATGGTGTCTTTTGCTGTACAGAAGCTTTTCAGCTTAATATAGTCCCACTTGTTCATTTTTGCTGTTGTTTTCCTTGCCTGGGGAGATATGTTCAAGGAGAGGTCACTCATGTTTATGTCTAAGAGGTTTGTGCCTATGTTTTCTTCCAAGAGTTTAATGGTTTCGTGACTTACATTCAGGTCTTTGATCCATTTTGAGTTTACTTTTGTATATGGGGTTAGACAATGGTCCAGTTTCATTCTCCTACATGTAGCTGTCCAGTTTTGCCAGCACCACCTGTTGAAGAGACTGTCATTTCGCCATTGTATGTCCATGGCTCCTTTATCAAATATTAATTGACCATATATGTCTGGGTTAATGTCTGGATTGTCTAGTCTGTTCCATTGGTCCGTGGCTCTGTTCTTGTGCCAGTACCAAATTGTCTTGATTACTATGGCTTTATAATAGAGCTTGAAGTTGGGGAGTGAGATCCCCCCTACTTTATTCTTCTTTCTCAGGATTGCTTTGGCTATTCGGGGTCTTTGGTGGTTCCATATGAATTTTTGAATTATTTGTTCCAGTTCATTGAAGAATGTTGCTGGTAGTTTCATAGGGATTGCATCAAATCTGTATATTGCTTTGGGCAGGATGGCCATTTTGACGATATTAATTCTTCCTAGCCATGAGCATGGGATGCGTTTCCATCTGTTAGTGTCCCCTTTAATTTCTTTTAAGAGTGACTTGTAGTTTTCAGAATATAAGTCTTTCACTTCTTTGGTTAGGTTTATTCCTAGGTATTTTATTTTTTTTGATGCAATTGTGAATGGAGTTGTTTTCCTGATTTCTCTTTCTGTTGGTTCATTGTTGGTATATAGGAAAGCCACAGATTTCTGTGTGTTGATTTTGTATCCTGCAACTTTGCTGTATTCCGATATCAGTTCTAGTAGTTTTGGGGTGGAGTCTTTAGGGTTTTTTATGTACAGTATCATGTCATCTGCAAATAGTGACAGTTTGACTTCTTCTTTGCCAATCTGGATTCCTTGTATTTTTTTGTTTTGTCTGATTGCCGTGGCTAGGACCTCCAGTACTATGTTAAATAACAGTGGAGAGAGTGGGCATCCCTGTCTAGTTCCCGATCTCAGCGGAAATGCTTTCAGCTTCTCGCTATTCAATATAATGTTGGCTGTGGGTTTTTCATAGATGGCCTTTATTATGTTGAGGTACTTGCCCTCTATTCCCATTTTGCTGAGAGTTTTTATCATGAATGGATGTTGAACTTTGTCAAATGCTTTTTCAGCATCTATGGAGATGATCATGTGGTTTTTGTCTTTCTTTTTTTTGACGTGGTGGATGATATTGATGGACTTTCGAATGTTGTGCCAT
Organism: Manis pentadactyla; assembly: GCF_030020395.1. Lineage (NCBI taxonomy): Eukaryota > Metazoa > Chordata > Mammalia > Pholidota > Manidae > Manis > Manis pentadactyla. Next base: position 210,318,694 of record NC_080019.1, on the reverse strand, counting down.
CCTTGCATCCCTGGGATGAATCCCACTTGGTCATGGTGTACGATGGTTTTGATGTATTTTTGAATTCGGTTTGCTAAAATTTTGTTGAGTATTTTTGCATCTACTTTCATCAGGGATATTGGTCTGTAGTTTTCTTTTTTGGTGGTGTCTTTGCCTGGTTTTGGTATTAGGGTGATGTTAGCTTCATAGAATGAGTTTGGGAGTATCCCCTCCTCTTCTATTTCTTGGAAAACTTTAAGGAGAATGGGTATTATGTCTTCCCTGTATGTCTGATAAAATTCCGAGGTAAATCCATCTGGCCCGGGGGTTTTGTTCTTTGGTAGTTTTTTGATTACCGCTTCAATTTCGTTGCTGGTAATTGGTCTGTTTAGATTTTCTGTTTCTTTTTGGGTCAGTCTTGGAAGGTTGTATTTTTCTAGGAAGTTGTCCATTTCTCCTAGGTTTCCCAGCTTGTTAGCATATAGGTTTTCATAGTACTCTCTAATAATTCTTTGTATTTCTGTGGGGTCCGTCGTGATTTTTCCTTTCTCATTTCTGATACTGTTGATTTGTGTTGACTCTCTTTTCCTCTTAATAAGTCTGGCTAGAGGCTTATCTATGTTGTTTATTTTCTCAAAGAACCAGCTCTTGGTTTCATTGATTTTTGCTATTGTTTTATTCTTCTCAATTTTATTTATTTCTTCTCTGATCTTTATTATGTCCCTCCTTCTGCTGACCTTAGGCCTCATTTGTTCTTCTTTTTCCAATTTAGATAGTTGTGACATTAGACCGTTCATTTGGGATTGCTCTTCCTTTTTTAAATATGCTTGGATTGCTATATACTTTCCTCTTAAGACTGCTTTTGCTGTGTACCACAGAAGTTGGGGTTTAGTTTTGTTGTTGTCATTTGTTTCCATATATTGCTGGATCTCCATTTTGATTTGGTCATTGATCCATTGATTATTTAGGAGCGTGTTGTTTAGCCTCCATGTGTTTGTGAGCCTTTTTGCTTTCTTTGAACAGTTTATTTCTAGTTTAATGCCTTTGTGGTCTGAAAAGTTGGTTGGTAGGATTTCAATCTTTTGGAATTTACTGAGGCTCTTTTTGTGTCCTAGTATGTGGTCTATTCTGGAGAATGTTCCATGTGCACTTGAGAAGAATGTGTATCCTGTTGCTTTTGGATGTAGAGTTCTGTAGATGTCTATTAGGTCCATCTGTTCTAGTGTGTTGTTAAGTGCCTCTGTGTCCTTACTTATTTTCTGTCTGGTGGATCTGTCCTTTGGAGTGAGTGGTGTGTTGAAGTCTCCTAGAATGAATGCATTGCATTCTATTTCCTCCTTTAGTTCTGTTAATATTTGTTTCAGGTATGTTGGTGCTCCTGTATTGGGTGCATATATATTTATAATGGTTATATCGTCTTGATGGACTGAGCCCTTTATCATTATGTAATGTCCTTCTTTGTCTTTTGTTACTTTCTTTATTTTGAAGTCTGTTTTGTCTGATAGCAGAATTGCAACACCTGCTTTCTTCTCTCTGTTGTTTGCTTGAAATATCTTTTTCCATCCCTTGACTTTAAGTCTGTGCGCGTCTTTGGGTTTGAGGTGAGTCTCTTGTAAGCAGCATATGGATGGATCTTGCTTTTTTATCCATTCTATTACTCTGTGTCTTTTGATTGGTGCATTCAGTCCATTTACATTTAGGGTGATTATTGAAAGGTATGAATTTATTGCCATTGCAGGCTTTAAGTTTGTGGTTACCAAAGGTTTAGGGTTAGCTTCTTTACTGTCTTACTGTCTAACTTCACTCGCTTGTTGAGCTATTATAAACACAGTCTGATGATTCTTTATTTCTCTCCCTTCTTATTCCTCCTCCTCCCTTCTTCATATGTTGGGTGTTTTGTTGTGTGCTCTTTTTAGGAGTGCTCCCATCTAGAGCAGTCCCTGTAGGATGCCCTGTAGAGGTGGTTTGTGGGAGGCAAATTCCCTCAACTTTTGCTTGTCTGGGAATTGTTTAATCCCTCCTTCATATTTAAATGATATTCGTGCTGGATACAGTAGTCTTGGTTCGAGGCCCATCTGTTTCATTGCATTAAGTATATCATGCCATTCTCTTCTGGCCTGTAGGGTTTCTCTTGAGAAGTCTGATGATAGCCTGATGGGTTTTCCTTTCTAGGTAACCTTTTTTTTCTCTTTGGCTGCCTGTAATACTTTGTCCTTGTCTTTGATCTTTGCCATTTTAATTATTATGTGTCTTGGTGTTGCCCTCCTTGGATCCCTTGTCATGGGAGTTCTGTGTACCTCTGTGGTCTGAGAGGCCATTTCTTCCCCTAGTTTGGGGAAATTTTCAGCAATTATTTCTTCAAAGACATTTTCTATCCCCTTTTCTCTCTCTACTTCTTCTGGGATACCTATGATTCTTATATTATTCCTTTTCGATTGATCACTCAGCTCTCTTAAAATTCTTTCATTCCTGGAGATCCTTTTATGTCTCTCTGCATCAGCTTCTCTGCGTTCCTGTTCTCTGTTTTCTCGTCCATTAATGGTCTCTTGCATCTCGTCCATTCTGTTTTGAAGTCCTTCCAGAGCTTGTTTTATTTCTGAATTCTCCTTCCTTAGTTCTTGCATATTTCTCTGCAAGTCCATCAGCATGGTTATGACTTTTGTTTTGAATTCTTTTTCAGGAAGACTGGCTAAATCTATCTCCCCAGATTCCTTCTCAGGGGAAGAGTAGCAGATGCCAAAGCTGTCTGGGTTAGTCTTGTCTGGATCATATTTTTTTGCCTTTTCATGTTGACAGGTGCTATTGACTGTCAGCTGGGAGCGCCAAAATTTTCACTTGCTACTGGCCTTTCTTTACTGGGACAACTGCGACCCCTAGTGGCTTGTGTTGGGTAATTGCGTGTAGAGTGGGTCTTTGTGTCTTGCCTGGCCGGAAGGGAGAAATTTCCCTTTCTGTGGGCGGAATTTGTCTCAGGCTGCTTCTCTGCTTTCGCAGCGCCCGGTGGGGTAATGGATGGGGGGGCTGCTTGACTGTTTGCCTCCGTGAGGGGTCTCAGAGCTGTTGCCCAGGGAGTTAGTGCACCCGGTTTTCCCTGTAATTTCCAGCTGCTGTACTGTGACCTGGGTTGTTTCCGTCAAGCTGTTAAGTCCCTGTCCCTTTAAGACTTTCAAAAAGCCCCCGCTTTTCTTTGTCACAGGGGCATCAGCTTCGGCACCCGCTCAGAGGTCTTACTCCCTGTTTCCCCAGTATCCAGGGCCCCCTGGGCACGTACTGTGTCTGCGCTCTGGCCCAGATGGCTGGGGCTGGGTGTTCGGCAGTCCTGGGCTCCGTCTCCCTCCCGCTCTGCCTGCTCTTCTCCCGCCGGGAGCTGGGGGGAGGGGCGTTCGGCTCCCGCCGGGCCGGGGCTTGTATCTTACCCCTTTCACCAGTCGCTGGGTTCTCGCTGGTGTAGCTGCAGTCTGGCCACTGTCCTGCGTCTTCTGGTCTCTCTTTTAGGGCTAGTTGTGTTTGTTGTATTTTCAAAAGTATATATGTTTTTGGGAGGAGATTCCCACTGTCCTACTCACGCCGCCATGTTGGCTCCGCCCCCCCCATCAATTTCTTTACTTAATCCTCACAATTCCATGAAGTGGGCACCATTATGCAAAGGAGGAAAGTGGCATACAGAGAGGTTGATTAACTGGTCCATGGCCATACAGCTCGTAGTGGAGGGAACTGAGATCTCTGACCTAAAGAGGAAGTATGTAAGGATGGTGCTCAACAGCAGATCCGCAGGTGATATGTTGATGGACTGACTTACATCTCAAAGAGAAGGAGATTTGGAAAAACAGCACTGAGAGCCCTAAATCAATGGCACCAAATTGAATAGGGGTAAATACAGATATCTGCACTTAAACTCAGAAAAACTACTGTGAAAATGTAACATTTCTGTTCTCCCTTGGATCTTTATTTTAACTGTGTAGATGTACACTAGTGTTCTGTTTCTTGGCTCATTTTAGAAATAAACAAGGTATAAATTAAAAATAAATGCCTACATACATATTGGATGAGAAACACCTGGTTTAATAGCAGCTTACAAGAAATGGATTTAAAGGTCTTAGTTGACTGCAAGCTTATTATGAATCAGCAGGGTGAGGTGACATTCAAAGAATGACTCCCACCTTGAAATCGCTACAACCGAAGCTAGGTAGGCATCCTCAACAAGGGAGGTGCAAGTCCTTCCCTGCCTTGGCCCAAGCTCGGGTGTCTATTTCTGAGCATCACATCTGAGGAACTGGGTCCCAAAGAAGGCAGTGATGATGGAAAATGACCTTAAACCCTTGTCATATGAGGGTGGGTTAAATTTAGGAGCAGGAGAATTCAAGGGAATGTGATTTGGAAAGAACATACAAAACGCAGTAGGATTTCTCTGTAGGGCTCCGGGGGCTGGAGCCTAGAGCTGAAAGCTGAAGGAAAAGGGATTCCAGTCCAATGTAAAGAAGAAGTTCCTAACAAAAATGAAATGGGCTTAGGGTAAATGACCAGCCACTGGAAACTAGAACTGAATAGAGCTCATGAATGGTTAGGAAAGATAAAATTCCTTAACACGGGTCTCAAGGCCCTGTGTGTCTGTGTCTGATCCCTGCTTTACTGTCTGGCATCCATGCTTTGCAATGCTCCTCCTTGTTTCTGCATTTTTCAGCCCCACTGGCCTTTTTCAGTCCTTCATATATAGGCGGGGCTGATTTGTCCCCCCACAGGCCTTGAGTGTGATTTCCTCTGCCTAGAAGGTTTTTCCATTTCTTTTTGATAATGAACATTCTAACTCAGGGTGAAGTGATGTCTCTTTGTTGTTTTGATTTGTATTTCCCTGATCATGAGTGATTTAATATTAAATAAAGTTAATAATATAAAGCCCTTTGAACGGTTCTGGCACAGGGTAAACACTCCGTAAGTTTTAATTATGTTTAGTATTATTAATATAAACACTAATTATTATCCTCTAAGCAATGTGATGTATATTTAAATACAGTATTGTATTTAATCCTCACATTAACCTAGCTGAGTAGTTATTATAGTCACTTCCATTAGAAGTTAAAAATGACTCACCCAGGTTCCCACAGCCAGCTTTGGAGATTGCAGAGAGAGATAATGGGAAGGGTATGAACAAAGGCCTGGCCTGCTGCATGCATGGTGGGTCACTGTATTCTGGGATATCTGGGGTTGCTTTAGGGAAGTGGGGAATGAGGACGTAATCTCTCATTTCCTCCGTTTCTAAAATACAGCTCATTTCCTAGGATCCCTAGCTATACCCTGTCCCTGGCTCACCTGGCAGGCTCCTATTTCTCTGTCCTGTAGTGACACTGGAGGTCTGCCTTACACATTTGTTCCTGACAAGTGACACAAAAAGTCATGCTACACTTTAGAAACAACCAGTAACTGTACCTCAGTTTCTTTAGAAAAAGGGGACTGAGAGTCCCTGTCCTGCAGCACCTTTGCTCCAAGAGAAAGCCCTCCTGGGAACAGGGACAGAGCTCTCTGCACGGTCTGTTCTGTGGCGCTTGGGCTGGGGAGGAGACCAGGGTATCATCTACTCCTTTTAACTACAGCTACATTTCAGTACTGGCTTGACATGATAGTGCATAAACAGGGACATTAGCATAATGTATTAAATTTCCACTTAAACCTTAATGATAATTAGCCAAACTGGATTGTCCCATAGGAAATGAAGAACAATGAGTGTTGCTCTCCTTGTGTCTAATGCTATAAAATGTAAAGCAATTTTTGAGGAAAGTTTTTTGCCTTTACTTAGTCCCCCCATTTATACTGCTTTCATAATCTTTCCCAGGAACTAATGTGCACCAAGATTTCCCAAGGAATAAGTGCTGTGGGAATAGAGCCTGACAGACCTGAGTAGGTCCTGTAAAGAGCTCCTTAGTGTAACCTTGCATTTCTCTTGGGTCTGTCTGTTTGCCTGCTGGAGAATGTAGCAAACTTCCATTTTAATGTATCACTGGAATAGAAATCAATGCCTATTAAAATTTCAAGATGTCTATTATATATATGACAATTTTTATGACTGTAAAATAATCTGGACTCTCCCTTATTAGAGGACTTTCTCCCCCTGTGTCTCTGCTGTGTCAAAACCCTTTGGAGGCCTTAAGCACTGTAAAATATAGTGTATATCCCCACATTGCTGGGTGTGATTCAAATTAAAAACAACACCAAACTTAAAATACACATGAAGAAGTCCAACAAAGTCTGCTTATCCCCCATGCAGGAACTCACATGCACAGCCATCTGATTTCTGGATGGGCCAAGGAGATGTGGCAGGCCACCTGTGGTGTCCACAACACTGTAATGTGCTTCATGGTAGCATTTAATCCTGGTGTAGTTTAGTAGTTACCAGAGTAATTATTTTCTTGCCCCCTTCTTTCATTAGTTGGTAACTTCCATAAAAGCAAGGGACATGGCTGTTCACTGTTGCATCCCCAGTATATAGCACAGAACCAAAGCCTGAAATACTGCATGTACTCAGTTAATACTTGTTGGGAAAAAAAATAGCTAACATTTATAGATTGATTATTATGTAAGAAGCACATTTCTGTTTTACATGTAATGCTTTACCTTGTATACTTTTTTACAACAACCCTTTTAATATATTCCTTGCTTTACCTTGTATACTTTTTACAACAACCCTTTTAATATATTCCTTTTATTATATTCCTTGCTTTACCTTGTATACTTTTTACAACAACCCTTTTAATATATTCTTTTTATTAATGAGGACATTGAAACACAGAGAGACTAAGAAATATAACCAATGTCACACAGTAGTAAGCTTCTTTCAGTTTTAACACTGTGTGACTTTAAACAGCTTTAAAATGATCTCAGACTGATTGGAGGATTCTGTTCCCCTGCAGCTTCTCCAGTCAGGAAGGTAATTGACCTGAAGCATTAATACTCACTGTTCAGAGACACTCAGAAATATTCGAGATCCTCACTGCTTGAAGAAAACTGGATCTCAATTTTATTTCTCTCCTTCAAAGTCTAAAAATCTCAAAGAGGTCTCTTGCTGTAGAATTGCGGGGTAAGTTCAGAAGAGTATATAGAGGGAGAACAAATAGCTTCTAGTAGGTGAGTAAGAAATTTCAGTTGTGATGTGGGTTACATCTTTGGAAAAGAACATTGGCCATTGCTGGTTATGTAGTAAGATGTTGCAGATTCTCTCATTCTTACCTGGTACCCTGTCCACTGAAGTGAATGGTTCTAAGTTCCAGAGTCCTTGGGTGGTGGAGGCTTGCCATGAGCTGGTCTCAACCTCCTTTGGATCCTCTTTTTCCCACATTCCTCCACCCATCTGTTGTCAGTCAGAGCTTCCTGTGTCAGGAGTTTTCAAACCCGCTTGAGCTAAAGAACTTACTGGCTGAGATGTAGGAAAAGTTCATTGACAGGAGTAACTTTATCCAGGAGCTCACATGATGTCCATGTGGATCTGGTGTTTCTTCAGATACGCTTTCCTCTGTGACCAGTCTGTTTCGGCTGGGGGGCCTCTTCCCATACAGTAGCCCTTAATACCCGCAGGCTTGCATCCTATCTTCTCAACAAACACTGCAGTCAAAGCTGCTTCTTTTGGATTAGTTAGCATCATGCTAGATGATATAACAAGAAATCCCCTATAATTTATTGTCTTAGCACAAGAAAAGCTTATTTTTCTTTCATATGACAGTCTGATCTAGGGGTTCCTGATTGACAAGTGGCTTTACTCCACAGAGAGATTCAGGGCCCCACCATCCCTTAGGGCTCAGAGTCTGTTTCATCTAGTCCACAAGTGGGGAAAGAAAGTGTGGAGAAACCCATCAATTTATTCAAGAATGTTTGCCCTGGCACCTTCTCTCACTTTCCTTCCTTAAGAATTGGCCACATGACCCTATATAAATACAAGGAGGTATAGAAAATGGAGCTGTGGATTAAGTCACTGCTTCCTAGCAAAAATTTCACGTCTTGACAGGAAGGTATTTTTTTTAGAAGGTATACAATGTGATGCTTTAGTGCATGTATACATTATGAAGTGATTCTATTATCAAGTAAATTAACACATCTGACATTTCACATAGCTACCGTTTTGTGTTTTTGATGAAAACACTAAGGTCTCTTTGGAAATTTCAAGTGTACAATACAGTATTACTAACTATAGTCCCCATGCTGTACATTACATCCTCAGAATTTATCTCATAACTGAAAGTTAGTATTCTTTGGCCAACCTCTCCCCATTTCCCTCATCCCCCAGACCTGGCAACTGTTATTCTCTGCTTCTGTGAGCTCAACTTTTTTAGATTCCACATATAAGCAAATTCATGCAGTATTTGTTTTTCTGTGTCTGGCTTATTTCACTTGACATAATGTCCTTCATTTTCATTCATCCACTTTGTTGTAAGAAGCAGGATTTCCTTTTTTGTGGACTAATATTCCATTATATATATATACACAAACACACATGCACACATGCACATACATACATGCCACATTTTATTTATCCATTCATCCACTGGCAGACACTTAGGTTGTTACCGTATGTTGGCTATTGTAAATAATGGTGCAATAAAAATGGGAGTGTAGATATCCCTTTGATATACTGATTTCATTTCCTTTGGATATACATATATACACCCCAAAGTGGGATTGGTAGTTTTTATTTTTAATTTTTTGAGGAAGCTTCATATTGTTTTCCTTAATGGCAATACCAGTTTACATTCCCACATTCTCACCAACACATGTTATTTCTTGCCTTTTGATACAGACATCTTAAGAGGTGTGAGGTGCTATCTTGTTGAGATTTTGCTTTGTGTTTCCCGATGATTAGTGAAACTGAGCGCCTTTTCATACACCTGCTGGCCATTTGCATGTCTTCTTTGGACAAACATCTATTCACGTTCTTTGCCCTTTTTTAAATTGGGTTATTTGGTTTTTTACTATTGAGTTGTATGAATCCCTTACATATTTTGAGTATTAACCCCTTATCAGATATGTGATTTGTGAATATTTTCTTCCCATACATTGATTGCTTTGTCATTTTGGTGATTGTGCTGTGCAGAAGCTTTTCAGTTGGCTGTGGTCTCATTTATTTTTGTTTTGTATCCTGTGCTTTTGGTGTCATAGGCAAAATGTCATTGCCAAAAAGTAATGTCAAGGAGCTCTTTCCTATGTTTTCTTATGGGATTTTTATGGTTTCAGGTTTTACATTTAAGTCTTCAGTCTGTTTTGAGTTTAGTTTGTGTGTGTGGTATAGATAAGAGTCCAATTTTGTTGTTTCGTATGTGGATCTCCAGTTTCCCCAACGTCATTTATTGAAGAGATTATCCTTTTCCCATTGTGTCCTCTTTGTAACCTTGTTAGACATTAGTGGGTGTATGTCAAACCCATGCATATAGATAGGTTTACTTCTGGGATCTCTATTCTATTCATTGATATATGTGTTTGTTTTTAAGCCAACACCAGACTATTTTGAATAATATAGCTTTGTAATATGGTTTGAAATCAGCTATATCAAGTGTGAAGCCTCCAGCTTTATTCTTCTAGTTCAAGATAGCCTTGGATATTTTTTGTTGTTTTTTGTATTTGTATATAAATTTTAGGATTTTTTTCTGTTTCTACAAAAAATGCCATTAGAATTTTGATAGGGATAGCACTGAATCGGTAGATCCCTTTTGGTTGTATGGACATTTTAACAATATTAATTCTTCCAAATGTGGACACAGCATATCTTTCCATTTGTTTGTGTCTTCTTCAGTTTCTTCCATTGATATTTTCAGTGTGTAAATCTTTCACTTCATTGGCTAAATTTATTCCTAATTATTTTGTTCTTTATCTTGCAATTATAAATGTGATTGTTTTCTTAATTTCTTTTTCCAGTAGTTCAAAATGAAATGGATTTTGTGTATTGATTTTGTTTCCTGAAACTTGATTGAATTTGTTTATTAGTTCTAACAGGTTTTTGGTGGAGTCCTTAGGGTTTTCTATATATAAGATCATGTCATCTGCAGAGATAATTTAACTTCTTCCTTTCTGATTTGAATACTTTTTATTTCTTTCTCTTGCCTAATTTCCCTGCACTTCCAGTATACTGTTGACTTGATGTGGTGAGGTGGACAGTTTTGTCTTTTCCTGATCTTAGGAGAAAAGCTTTCAGCTTCACTGTTGAGTGTGACGTTGGCAGTGAGCTTGTCATGTATGATCTTTATTAGGTTGAGGTACATTTATGCCTTTTCCTTGAGGGTTTTTATCTTGAAAGGATATTGTCAAATGCTTTTTCTGCACCTGTTAAAATTTTCATAGGACTTTTATCCTTCATTCTATTAATACAGTGTATTACGTTTATTGCTTTGCATATGCCGAACAATCCTTGCATTCAAGGGATAAAGCCCACTTGATCATTTTAATGTGCTGTTGAATTCAGTTTGCTAGTATTTTATTGAGAATTTTTGCATCTGTGTTCATTACAGATATTGGTCTATAATTTTCTTTGTAGTGTCCTTTTCTGGCTTTGCTCATGGCACTTCCTGTGACAGTTAACTGGCCAAAGTAAGTCATATGACCATACATAACTTTAAGGAGAGATATGTCTGGAAAGAGAGGAGAACCAGATATATCGGTGGGTACCAGTCAGGTCTAGTACAGGAGTCAAACTCAACAGATAGCCATAATATGTCATATTGTCCAAAACCACAGCGTACATCATTTTCCTTATGCTTGTCATCTGTAATCTACTCATCCTCAAGACTTAGCACTGAAGACCCTTCCTCCATGTAGGGTTCCTCTGTAATTACCTTTACTCTTCTCCCCAGTAGCATTTCTTTTTTCTTCTTCTGTGCTTCTTCAGTTTATGCCATCTTAAAACTTCTTTTGAGTTCTAAAGTTTAGCTCAGATTCAGTTATCCATTGCTTCCTAACAGACCATCCCAAAACTTGGTGGCTTATGAAAACATTGATTGCTTAGATTGCTCACATATTTCTGATTTGTCTAGGAGCCAGCAGGGCAGTCCCTCTCTCCTCCACACTGGCCCTGCTGCAGTGGGTCAGCTGGGGCTGGAGGATCTTGATGGTTCACTCACATGGCTAGAAGTTGGTTCTTGGCTTCTCCAGCAACAACTTTCCTGTAGTAGGGAATTTGGGGCTTCCTTACAGCATGGTGGCTAGGTTCCAAGAGAGAACATCTAGAGAGAACCAGGCAGATGTGTCAACTTTTAAGAGACAGCCTTAGAAGTCTTATAGTGTCCCTTTAATGGAGTCACAAGCCTACCCTGATTCAAAGGGAGGGAATGCAGACTCCATCTCTTGAAAGAAGGAATGTTAACGCCACACTGTAAGAAGAGCATTTGGGATGATAGATTCTGTTGTAGAAGTTTCTGAAAAATAAAATATGGCTTGGTTCTTCTTTACTACTTAAAATCCATTTTAATATTTAGCAGGGAAGTAAATAAAAATTGCTGAGTCAATGCTTGCATTAGTGTGGGTTGAGGAAGGGGCTGTGATTTATCCACATTTGCATGCCCTGAGCAGAACACAGAAGTAGATGCTTGGGGGCAGACACTGTTTGTTCCTATTTAACCACTGCTTCAGCTTTTATTCCTCATTAACAAGTCCCTTGATTTGTTTAGGAGGCCAGGTTCTCCAGAAACGTGGGCCGAGACCTAAGAAATGTATCTTGATTGGTCCAAAGCATTTATGGCCTTCATATTCCTCTTCCCTGGCTTATTGTTTTAGGAATGGCCATGTGATCTAATTGTCTCCAAAAAGATAGTAAGAGAGAGCCTGCTGAGAGGAATTGTGCAAAAGATTGCCCATTCTAGAAAAAGAGAAAGAGATGCTCATAGAGGAATCCTACCTTTCTATCTCCCTTTACATGTTGTGTGAAGATACTGTGTTTTTAGCTGTGGTAGCTATCTTGAAATCATGACTGTATTTCCATAGACATCTTAAAAAAGCCAACTGATATTTCTGGTGTTGTTTAACTGTTAGATTAACCAACTCTGGACCAGTCTCTCTCCAACTTCTTGTTCTGTGAAGTGATTAATTCCTATTGTTTAAAGCCCATGGTAATTGGCTCTTTCAGCTGTTATTTGCAAGGTGAAAGCATCCGCACTGAAACCAAGCTCAATTAATGTTCATAGAATTGCATTGAATTCCCCAAACTGATCTGGCCGACTTACTCTGTAGTCTGTGCCATGCACAACAAGTGCAAAGGATTGTAAAAGCTCATTCTGCGTGTGCTACTACTTTGAGTTTCTTCTGTGAACCCCAGGGATTTCAAAGTTGAATTGCCCAGAAATGTCTCCAAACCAGAACGCTTTGGCCCACACTATTCTAAGTGATAACTTAGGAAATATCTTTTTTGGTCCAAACATTTAAAAACAAAAGGCCTCTGGGTGAGATGGCTTCTTGGCATTCCCAAGTCTTGCAGCTGAGGCATAATGACCAACCACTGGCAATTAGCTGCTACTGAGGGCTCAGAATAAATGGAGAATGCTGCTTGATGGAGGCAGGCCTTCCTGGCATCAGCCGGGGAATGCTTTGCCAAAACAACTATACATTTCCTTGGGCTGCTCCAGCAGAGCCTCCCACTCTTAGGAAAATTTACCCTCATATTTGGAGCATGATGTCTCAACTATTAATATTTATTTTCCTTTTTATATTCTTCACAGGCAAGTATTATTTTTAATAGGATATTTTATTCCTTCCTTTGGAAATTCCAAATAAGACTCCAGGACCTTAGCCAGAGTGTTTTATCATGACGAAGGATGACTATGGGAAGAAGACCAATTGGCAGGTGAAGTGTGGAACCAGGTGGATGGAGTTTTCACAGCTTTTTTTTTTTTTTCAACCCCACATCTAATTCTTCCCTTCTTCCTCTCCCCTTTTCTTCACGTGCCTCATGGAAGGCACGTGAGCCCAACCTGACCAGTCAGAGGACCCCAGAATGACTGGTTCAGGACAAGCGCATGTGCCAGTGTGGGCAGCCTGAGTCCCCGTGGGACGCTGGTGCACACATCCTGGGAGGGAGGGGTCTCCGTTCCCGCGGCAGTGTGGGCAGCCGGGCTGATTGTACCAGTGGGTTAGGTTCCCTTCTATGAGGAGCGTTTGTCTGGAATGGAAATGCAGCAAGGCAGAGGAGAGCAGACTTGGGTAGATCAGAACCAGCCCTGCCTTTTGGGTTATGTGAGTCAGTAATCCCCAGTTCATCATTCATTTTAATTCATTTATTTCTTAACCTTGTTTGGCTTGTACATTGTTAAACATGCCAAGCATCCCTGCTGGTAGACAAAATGCTGTCCCTGTGCTTACATTTTTACTGTTCTAAGTTAAACCATAATGTTATGTCAAAAGTCAAATCATTACTGTCTAGCTAGGAATGTGTGTGTGTGAGACAGATAGACTTTGACAGAGAGGATGTAGAAGAAAAATTTCTGGAGCCATAGGAGTAGTAAGCCTTTTTTTCAAGCTTGAAGCAGGGTTTTGGGGTCACCCAGAGATCTGCCAAGAGACACTGGCTACCCTAGAGGGTGAAAAAGAAGGTGGACTGGAAGGACTACAGGCTAATATATCCTGTGTCAAAGTGTTAGGAATGGTTGTGGTAGTGTTTCTATTGTAGGTTAGCACAGTGAAGATGATCCACATTGCAGCTACATTTTGGAGAAGTTCCTATGAATGTATTACCCATGGAGTTCTAAGAGTTTTCCTCTTGGAAGATGTTTAGGAAGGGTGAAGGGATTGGACTGATTTCAATGCAGCTCTAATGCAGAAGCAGTGAGAAAGGCTCAAGGGCAGGGTGACCAGCTGTCCCAGTTTGCCTGGGCCTGAGATGGGTGCCCAGGATGTGGGACTTTTAGTTTTAAAACTGGACAGTTCTGGGCAAACTGGAATGAGTTCGTCACCTTAGTTGAAGGATTCTTAGGCATCTGATTCATCAATATGTTTAACAAGCACCTACTGTGTGCCAAGTACAGCCTTAGCTTCCAGGAACCCACAATGAAGAAAACAGTCCTTGGCTTGGTAGGTCTTCAGTCATGAAGACAAATGTGAACTTCAGTCCCTCCTAAGATTTTATGGTTCTATAAGCATTCATAGCAGTTTTCACTCAAAACATTTATGTTTGTGGCTGACATGAAATCTTAACCCAGGAATTGGGGTTAAGGTTTCCTACACCTCTAATAACCATGGTGACAAATTACTGTGATTGGTCAATTAGACAAAAGTGAAGTTCTTTTGATTTAAGAGTTTAGTCTGGTTACCTGTCTGAAATAGACATTGTCAGTGCCCTGCTTGGATCCCCTCTACCCCACTGACATAATGAGTGCTGACTGCTAATGGCTCATTGATGTGCCTTTTCTCTAAAGAATTTCTCTCGGCCAACAGGAGCAAAGTCCATGGGAAATGGCTGAGAGTTTAGGCTTCCACAGCCAACGATAGGATATAAAAGTCCAGTTCTCCTGCCTTAAGTGGGACTGTGCTATGATGCCTTTTGGACTCAAGAACTTCCCCTGCGATCAGACTGGGCCAGGCCTCAGCTTAAATCACATCTTTGCTTTGCATCTCCTAATGCCTCCTTCACTTCTGTACAGATTTTTCCATGAAAAAAAAATCACTTGTGCAAGAATCACTCTCCATCTCAAGCTTTGTTTCTGGGGGACTTGGGCCAAAGATACTGTCTTAGAATAACTTGGATCGTGGAGAGGACAAAAAGCATCAGTCAGCTACTTCTGCTAACTGCTCCCTGAAAACTTCGTGAAATTTGAAATTTGACAAAGGTCAATGTTTCTTCTCCATGTCATCTAGTCACATGTTGGAGTTTTCTCCATAAGGAATCATTTTATTTCCTTAACCTTGTTCTTAAAATACAAGGATTTGAAAATCTAAGCAATAAAATGTGCTTATAAAGATACTGTATTTTGCATTTGAAGGTGGACAATAGAACCAACTGGCAAGTTATTTGTGGGGTTTGTTTTTCCAGCATAGGCTCAAAAGTGTTCTGAGGATTAAAAGAAACAACATGAGAGCAACAAGAAAGAGAACAGCAATGTGAGCGGTGGTCTAGACCCTGACCCGTATATGCTTGGTAAGGGGCAGCTATTAGAAAAACACAAGGAGGGAAGAATCCTTGTAAATGCAGTGTCTTGGGCAGTAGGGTGATGGAGCTGCTCACAAAAGCCAATAGTCAAATTTTCAGAAAATTTGTAAGCCTGTTGTTAAACTCAGCTGTCTTGGAAGTCAACTGGGGAGAGAGTACTTACACCATAACAACCGGGAGAAGCTACAAATCAGGGCTCCTCTTGCTGGTAAAGGCACTTGTCAAGCATTTACCAGCACACCAAGAGGCCCAGATTGCTCAAAACTGTGGCTTTCCGTGGGCTCAGTTGATCATGCTCTTCTCCAGGTGGGCACGCTCTACGCCTGCTGTTTGCTCTTGCCATGCCAGCTTCAGACTTCACACCTGCTGCTCTCTCTGCCATCTTTCGGCAAAGACACCTTCCTCTCAAATCCTCCGCTTCCTTCAAGGCCCAGACCAAGTGTTATCTCCTCCAAGACGTTCTCCCTGACTATTCCTGTCCTCCCCCAGCACCCACTGAATTTTCCACTTACCACTCACAGCACTCATTTCTCATGTTAACTCTCTAATGTATTGGGCCTGTGGAACTTCTTTAAGCTCATTGAAGGCAGGTTTCTTTGTTTCATCCAATTCCTCCTTTTCTAGTATGCAGCTCAGTGATATTCAGGGGGTCAAAGATCCCTGTCTGGGAGTTGGAAAATCCAGCTGTGTGTCAATTTCCTTAACCTTAACCTCAGCCAATCAGTATTCTAGTTTGCAAAATGAGTCGATGGGAGTAGTTGGCTTCTAAATTCCTTCCAGTACCGTCTTCCTAACATCCTGGTTGAATTGACTTCTTTCCTGCACTGGATTGTGAATTCCTCAAGAACTTGGAGCTTAGATGTATAGTCATCCAACACAGTTGCCTAATAGGATCAGCCAGCCACACAGTAAATTTTCACCAAGGCTTATTAACCCCAGCATGAACAACACCTCTAGGTGAGTATTACCCTGAGTACCAATTATGAGAGGATGCTATCTGAATCAGTGAGTAAGCCCAATTCACATCGGTAAATCCCACGCCTAACCCACTTCTGTTTGTATAAATTTGCTGTAAGATTTCAACCACTTTAAAACAATCTCCTCTTGGCTTGTGAATGAGTCAGGGTTCCTGGAGGCCTCATGCACAAAATCACATCAGAGCTGGCTGGTGAGTCACATCCTTTGTGAATGATCTCTCCTGGGCTCTCCAACCTACACACTGTTGATCAGCAGCTCATCTGTTTGGTCAAAGCCCAGTGTCACAGTTGCCATCAAGCCTGGAAGCCAGAGCTGAGATCAATCAGAAGGATATATATATATATTTTATTTTGGTATCATTAATATACAATCACATGAGCAACATTGTGGTTACTAGATTCCTCCCATTATCAAGTCTCCACCACACACCCCATTACAGTCATTGTCCATCAGCATAGTAAGATGCTACAGAGTCACTACTTGTCTTTTCTGTGCTATACTGCCTTCCCCATGCCCCACCTACATTATGTGTGCTAATTGTAATGCCCCTTATTCCCCTAATCACTCCCTTCCCATCCACCCTCCACAGTCCCTTTCCCTTAGGTAACTGTTAGTCCATTCTTGGGTGCTGTGAGTCTGCTGCTGTTTTGTTCCTTCAGTTTTTGCTTGTTCTTATACTCCACAGATGAGTGAAATCATTTGGTACTTGTCTTTCTCTGCCTGGCTTATTTCACTGAGCATAATACCCTCTAGCTCCATCCATGTTGTTGCAAATGGTAGGATTTCTTTTTGTCTTAGGGCTGAATAATATTCCATTGTGTATGTGTACCACGTCTTCTTTATCCATTCATCTACTGATGGACATTTAGGTTGCTTCCATTTCTTGGCTATTGTAAATAGTGCTGCGATAAACATAGGGGTGCATGTGTCTTTTTGAAACTGGGATCCTGCATTCTTAGGGTAAATTCTTAGGAGTGGAACTCCTGGGTCAAATGGTATTTCTATTTTGAGTTTTTTGAGGAACCTCCATACTGCTTTCCATAATAGTTGAACTAATTTACATTCCTACTAGCAGTGTAGGAGGGTTCCCCTTTCTCCACATCCTCACCAAGATTTGTTGTTGTTTGTCTTATGGATGCTCGCCATCCTAACTGGTATGGGGTGAAATCTCACTGTGGTTTTAATTTGCATTTTCTGATGATTAGTGATGTGGAGCATCTTTTCATGTGCCTGTTGGCCACCTGATTTTCTTCTTTGGAGAAGTGTCTGTTCAGATCTTGCGCCCATTTTTTAATTGGATTATTTGCCTTTTGTTTGTTGAGGTGCATGAACGCTTTATATATTTTGGACGTCAACCCCTTATTGGATATGTCATTTGTGAATATAGTCTCCCATACTATAGGATGTCTTTTTGTTCTGCTGATGGTGTCCTTTGCTGTGCTTTTTAGTTTTAGTCCCACTTGTTCATTTTTGCTTTTGTTTCCCTTGCCCGGGGAGATATGTTCATGAAAAAGTTGTTCATGTTTATATTCAAGAGAGTTTTGCCTATGTTTTCTTCTAAGAGTTTTATGGTTTTATGACTTACATTCAGGTCTTTGATCCATTTTGAGTTTGCTTTTGTGTATGGGGTTAGGCAATGATCCAGTTTCATTCTCTGACATGTAGCTGCCCAGTTTTGCCAGCACCATCTGTTGAAGAGGCTGTCATTTCCCCATTGTATGTCTCCTTTATTGTATATTAATTGACCATATATGCTTGGGTTAATCTCTGGACTCTCTATTCTGTCCACTGGTCTATGGGTCTGTTCTTGTGCCAGTACAAAATTGTCTTGATTACTGTGGCTTTGTAGTAGAGCTTGAAGTCGGGGAACATAATCCCTCCTGCTTTATTCTTCCTTCTCAGGATTGCTTTGGCTATTTGGGGTCTTTTGTGGTTCCATATGAATTTAGAACTATTTGTTCCAGTTCGTTGAAGAATGCTGTTGGTATTTTGATAAGAATTGCATTGAATCTGTAGATTGCTTTAAGCAGGAGGACCATTTTGACAATATTAATTCTTTCTACCCAAGAGCATGGCATAAATTTCCATTTATTAGTGTACTCTTTAATTTCTCTTAAGAGTGTCTTGTAGTTTTCAGAGTATAGGTCTTTCACTTCCTTGGTTAGGTTTATTCCTAGGTATTTTATTTTTTTTGATGCAATTGTGAATGGAATTATTTTCCTGATTTCTCTTTCTGCTAGTTCATCATTAGTGTATAGGAATACAACAGATTTCTGTGTATTAATTTTGTATCTTGCAATTTTGCTGAATTCAGATATTAGTTCTAATGGTTTTGGAGTGAATTCTTTAGGGTTTTTTATGTACAATATCATATCATCTGCAAACAGTGACAGTTTGACTACGTTCTTACCAATCTGGATGTCTTTTATTTCTTTGTGTTGTCTGATTGCCGTGGCTAGAACCTCTGGTACTATGTTGAATAAAAGCCAATCAGAAGGATATTGAGGAGATGCTGGCTCAGTGGGACAGTTCTTCTCTTTCTTCTTGGGTGAGAACATTTAGCCACTCTGTATGTCTTGGCAGATGTACCTTTTGTCTTCCTCTGTTTTTTGAGAAAATTCATTCTGGTGAGGCTTCTGCCATGGAAATGTCAACATTTGCCTCCTCTTGCTGTTAAAGTTTTGAAAACTGGCATCATGACATTCCCTGGTCAAGAACCAGAGGACTACACTGCCCACAACTTTAACAATTTAACTCCCTATTTTCTCATCCCTTTCTTTCCAGAACTCCCAAATGCATTCTCCTTGCAGAAATTCCAGTGCATTCTCTTTCACCTTTCTCCCTGCATTCCTACCTGTTGTCTCATTCTTTCTCTGTCCTTTCTGTCTTCCTTACCTGCTGCTACCTGGCCGGTCTGATACAATTTAGATACTACCAGGCATCCAGGAGCTAATGTTTTTTGTTATCACCTAGAGCTGAAATTTCCTCTCTTCTTTATGTATCTAAAGCCTTTGGAGAGGCCAACTAGCTCAAGGTTTGATGGAACCACAGTCATTCATGTCTTTGTTTTCACTGGTTAACGGTTGCTGGGCCTGGCTCTGTGTTAGCTTGTGCTAGGTGTTTGCCATCCAGTGAGGACAGAAATGAGGTTTCTGTTTTCATGGAGCTTGCACTGTAGTGGGGAGAGAGAGAAGAAAAAATAAAAAGGTGGCAAGAAAACAGATCTCAATAGTGGTCCCAGAATCTCTACATCAAAGGGGTGGAAATTTGGTAGGAAAACTGTTTAGAAGGTAATAACATTTCCTCAATCTGATTTTGCCTGGTGAAGTTTAATGTTAAAAATTGATAAGATGTTGCCAGGGCTTGGGGTGCAGTTGTTTAGTGGAGACAGGGTTTCAGTTTGGCCAGAGGGAAAGAGTTCTGGACATGGAGGGTGTGATGGTTGTACAACAATGTGAATATATCTCATGCCACTGAAGTGTATACTTAAGAAGTACTTAAGATGATAAATTTTATGTTATGTGAATTTATTACAATTGAAAAATGATTATAAAACAATGAAATGGATAAGATAAAAAGTTTCCTAAACTTTACATAAAAGATTGAGAAATGTCAGTAGTCTATATCTTTAACTTTAATTGTGGGAACTTACTCCTTTATACCACTTATCAGAGAGGGCTGAGAACCAGGAGAAAATATAACAGGGGCATCCATTAAACAGTGGCTGACTGATTGGTGGCCCTGAAAACCTCTTTGAATTCATGATGATAAACTGAGAGATGAACATCAAGAGGGAGCCAGGCATATGCTGATATGAGCAGAGCTGCCTGCAAAAAAGGACAGTTAGTGCAAAGTCCCCAAGGACAAACTTGGAATGACCCAGAAACTTAAAGAAGGGACCCGTGTGGCTGAAGACACATGGTGGAGGGCAGATTGGTAAGGGTGGGGCTGGAGTGGTGAGCAGTCTTACTGGAACACAGCCCCATGAATTGTTTCTGCATCATTTTTGGCTTCATTCATTTATTCCACAGTGGCAGAGTTAAGCAGTTGAGACAGAGAATGTATGGCCCGCAAAACCAAAAATATTTACTATGTGGCCCTTCACAGAAAAAGTTTGCTGACCTCTGCTTTAGAGAGAAAATGCAGGAAAGTGTAGGCTGAGAACGATCACCGTGGCACCAGGCAGGCTGGCTCCTGTGTTGGCCCGAGTGTTCTGCTAGACTGAAGGCAGGAACTTCACTTCCTTCCCTGTGCAGGCCTGGACAATAGAAAACTGAGGCTAACAGATGGTTGAGGTCCTAGAGGTTTATATGGTGGAGAAAAGCCTGGAATCTCTCTCCAGTGACCTCACAGCCCAGGCATTCCTCTCACCTCCAGCTGCTTTTGTCCAGAAAATCATGTGAAATGCCTGTGTGCACTCTACTTGAGAGTAACACAAAGTAAATCTGTGAAATGCTGGTGGCATAGAGAAAGTGTACATAAAAAGGGAACTACCTGAAAACATTGTTTCTGGTAAAATAATGACTAGGAGTAGAGGTAACCTCCAAGAATCATTATTCCATTCTCTAGTCTCGGGGGAAGTACTAGATGCATCAGCAAAGTAGATGGTATAGAGCGATGCCTGGTTGGTATGGAACTATACGCAGAAATCATTTGTGTTCTTGGAGCCAGGAGTAGATTGTGTTGAGTAACTTGCATAACCAAAGGAACTGTTTCCAAATAGTCTCCCTGCCGAGTCTGACACCTCCAAAGCTCGAAATCTTCCAAGGAAGGAAGCTGAGATTACCAAAGTGAAGAATGGAACAAGGAGTTGGATGTCTAAACCAAGAGGGAGAGGGTGCCAGGCCTAATCTGGCAGGTACCATTTAGAATGGGATTCTCCAAAAAATGAGTTTTGGCAAGCTGCTGCGAAATCATGAGTCACAAAATAATGACACTGTGAGCTGTAAACAGTTTTAATTTACACAGATGACATTTAAAAATGCTAATCAGACCTTAAGATAATTGCTGGAAGTTAGGAAGCCTCTGCTGGGAATTCTTTCAGTTTCTGTGGAAATGGTTCAAAACAGAGCCAGATGAGGGAAGGTGTTTCTGGCCTCACTGACTTGGGTTTTGACTTCTACAGAGCCAAGGAATTTTAGTGATTGTCTTGTGGTAACACTTTTGGTCATTGAAATCTATCAGGTCTGGTCTGTAAGCAGAGAGTGAGACCTCATCCCAGCCAGGGAAGATTTAAACATAGCTTTCGTGGTTGGGTCACTTTGCCAATGGAGATGCATCAATACTAAGGGAATTTGCTCTTTTGCCAAGTGTGGTTTTATATGTTGATTATAGGCCACTTAAGGAAAATCACAAAGTTTCTTCTCCTCCTATTGGCCATACATACCACCAATTTTCAGGTATTGTGTTTGTTCAGCAATGAACAGAGGGTCAGAGGACCTGTTTAAGGTCCTGCCATGTGGTAGATGTTTTTCTAAGCCTTGAACATGGTTGATGGTCAAGGTTGATAAGGTCCCTACTCCACCAAGCTTATATGGGGAGGGAGAAATTAACACACAAACCTGACAAATACAGACAGAAGATAATAACCAATCTCTGATGGGTATCACAACCAGAATAAAGCCAGGGCTGGGGTGAAGTGACATGTGAGTGAGGTGAGGGGTGGGAGCTTGGGCAAGTTAGTGGGGGGAGCCCTCAAGGAAGTTGCTTTGAGCTGAGACCGGGATGATCTCCATCCAGGAGAGCCCCAGCCCCTTGAAGATGAGGGGCCAGAGTGTTCCTGGCAGAGGGAACAGCAAGTGCTCTTACTCAGAGCTGGGACTGGAGGGATGAATTGGACCCACAAGCTTCCAAACATCCTGTTTTCAAACCTGTTTGGAGACATGAATATATAATTTTGTCTCAAACCTTTCTGAACTTATTTTTTTTGTTTTGTTTTGCTGTTTTTTGTCAAGGGCCTTATGTTTGGAATATTTTTCTTACAGGGTGATTAGTCTTGCCATTGATGTGTTTTCCTATTCTCAGCTCTTTACCTTCTGTTTTGTTGTTTTCATGGACTTTGGAATCAGAGCCAGAAGTGTTCAATTGTTCTCGTGCTTCTGAGACATAATTAGCTGTGTGAATGTAGGCAAGGTACATTCTCTGAGCTTTGGTTGCCTTACCTGTAAAATGAGGACAATCTTAGTACCCACCTCACAGCGTTGTTGAAATCCTGTAATGAATGTAAAGCCCTCAGCCCTAGGACTTAGCACATAATACTTGCTCAATAAGTATTAATAGTAGACACATTAACTTAATACCTCATGGTTCTCAGAGTGCTTTTACATTCTTAAAAAGCCCAAAAAACCCAGTGAGATAAACCAAGGCTCAAAATCAGTATCAGAACCAGGACAGATGGGATTGGAGAGAAGCTATACTAATTGTTGGGGCTCTGCAGCCTGACAGTGCCCCAAATCCTGAGTACAGATGTTTGGCTCTTCACAGGGACTTGAACAAACATATTTTCCTCCCTGAGAGGAACCTGGGAGCTCTCCCAGCCACGGAAAAAGGACCTCATTGGGGTCAGGGAGTGACCTGTGCAGAAACAGACTTCCAGGGTGACCAGTTCTCCTGGTTTGCCTGGGACTGAGGCATTTCCAGTGATATGAGCTTTTCAGTGCTAAACCTGGCACACTCCTGGGCAAACCTGAAGGGTTGGTTACCCAGATGTCCCAGGAGGCCACAGAAAAGCTAGAGGCCCAAACATTTTGTTGTTGTTCAGGGATGCTTGGGCAGTCTTTCTCTCTTTGGATGAGGGTGTTGCTTTCTAATGGCAGGTTTGGCTGAACAGTGAGGAGTGCCTTATGCTTGGGAACAAGCACGGAGGTTGAGAGAACTTACAGATTGTGAAGTGAGCTGGAGTGTAAGAGGGCAGTGGGTTATAGAATATAGTGGTCACAAGCCACACGTGCCTATTATTGGAATGTGATAGGCCATAGGTGGAAAGTGCACACTAGATTTCTAAGACTTAGTACCAAAAAAGATATCTCATTAATAACTTTTCTGTTGATTACATGTTGAAATGGGAATATTTTGGATGCATTGGTGTCTCACTTGAGGATTTCAGTGCTGGGCAAGTTCACTGTGGATTCAGTGAGACCAAAAAATGACAACCAAACATTCTTGGGGGTACAAGGGTTTATACCCAGCTTTATTCTCGTGGTGGCAGGTCAAGCACTAGAATCCCATCTTCCTCCAGGACAGTGTGCACGCAGCAAGCCGGACTCTGCCTCCAAGCCTCTCCATTGCCTTGCAGCCCTGCTGCCCTGGGTGGAGCTCTTTACATAGAGTCAGTAACAGCTCACTGCCCACACGTGTGCAAGCCTGCGCCTGCGAGCACTGCACATGCGCACTGGGAAAGTTTGGCAAGGTCAGGTGAGGATCCTGACCATGGGAACTTCTATTTTCCCTACAGCTGGGTTAAATGAAATGTTACTAAATTTCCAAAAGAGGCAGCACAATACAACATTTTTCTTCTACATGCATCCATAGTCACAGATAACAGTGCACAGTGGGGAACCAAGAAACCAGGGAAAGGCAGGACCCAGAAAACCTGCTCCTGCAGATTCTCACTGGAGCTGTCTGGAGGCCATTAAGTTTCTGCATTATAGGCCCTGGCTCTGCAGAGTTGGCCTGTGGACCAGCTGCACTGGCGTCATGTGGGAGTCTTTTAGAAATGCAGACTCTCAGGCCCCACAGCAAGCCTGCTGAATATGTCTGTAGTTGAACCCAGATCCCTGGGTGAAATTTGAGTACAATTTGGGACCTTCTGGTCTAGGCTTAAATTCAGTGATTCTTAAGCTTTGGTGGGTGTGGGGAAGTTGGGGTTCCTATGGCCTGATCCTCACTGAACTTAAACCACCTGATGATGTAACTGGCCTGTTGCTAGGCTACCGCTTCCACACCTTTAGGCAATAAGCTATCATTGCGTATATAGAGAGCTCGGCCCAGTGCTCTGGGCAGAGGTAGAGATGCTAGTGCTCGACCTACCACCGGGAGAACAAGCCGGGTAAGAAACCCTTTCACCCCAAAGAATGTTCTGCTGTCAATTTCTTTGGTCACATTGAATCCATAATGAACTTGCCCATGGCTGAAACCCATTGATAAGACAGTGGGTTTCAGAATCTCCATGGGACAGGCCAAGGCTCGTAGGCCCTTTCCAGCCTCAGCAAGCAAAGGTCTTGGCAAGCTTTCTTAGTGCTCCAGGTGATTCTGATACACAGGACGCTCAGAAGACGTTATTAGCTCTTTGCAGCAGGTGGAGGCAGACTCCCCTCCAGTGTGAAATATGCCTGCAGGTGGCAGGTGCCAAGCGGAGCTCAGAGGTGGGTCTGCCTGCCATTGCTCTGAGCTGCTTGGTCGCAAAAGACGTCTGCCTACATGCAGCGGCAAAGTGGTGACCGTGTTAGGAGCCAGGACTCTTACACCTGTCTCACCTGAAGTGCTCAGTCTCTGTGAGTCTGTGCTTCAGCAAGGTGAGCTCGCACTCTGGGAAGAAATTCCTGGGAAGCTAGCTAGGGTGTGGGGGCTGTTGCAGATGGAATGGTCTGGTTTTGCTTTGTGTCTGCATCTAAGACTCCTTGTTTACCGGGCAGATGTTGTGGGGCTTGGGTGGGGAATCACCATTAACTATAGCATTTTCCGTGCAATAGCACAGCAGGATTGGCACTGGTAGGACCCCGAGTAAAGGGGAACGTTTGATGTGAGAATGGAAACAGGGTACCAAGGCTGAGTCACCTGACTTGCAGTTTGTCTTTGGAGATGTGGCAAACACTGCCCTGCCTCTGTGCCCACCGGCACTGTGACGGGCACTGACGCACGCTGAGACTTGCTTGCCAGGGGCAGCGTCTTGCTTTAAAAGTTGGCTTTCTGCCTGGGGCTTCCCCAGCACGGGGACCACCCCAGCCTGGAAGAACAGGGGAATAATTAACCACCAGGTCTTGACCGGAGGGAGAAGAGACAATAGATCCTGGTCTTAAGTGGCGCTTCTGGAAGGTGCTCTGCATTTCTCAGGTCCTGGGGTGAGGGGGAGAACCTCTAGTGACTGAGAGTGCACCCTGCATTAGCATCTCCTTTCCTATCTCCTTCTCCTCACATCCTCAGCCCTCCTTCCCTGGTTCAGGTCCCAGATAAACCACTTGCCACCGAATCTTTGTGTCAGGTTGATAGGAGCATAGCTTGGCCCCTTGTCCTTCTGCAGCCGTCTCCGTGTCCCTGAACTGCACCTGACCATTCCGCTTGGAACTCACATCATGGCTTTCTGCCCTCAGTGGGCTTTCCAAGTCCTGGGGTGGTGTGTTCGAGTGGATGTCGTTTTGTTCCTCGTTTGACCTGTCCTGGAAAGACAGGCCAGTGTGCAGCCAAACTGGTGGGAGAAGCTTACCTATCTGCCATTTTGGGGGAAACTGCTGATTCATGGGCGTGGTGGCAGTGAGAATGTGCCAGAGGTAGACCTCCCCCGGCTTTCCGTGCAGCTGACCCCTAGCCTCAGTGGGCCTCCCTTAGACTGCGCCGCAGGCTGGCCATGGGCCCCGATCTTCCTTTCCCTTCTTGCTGGGGTCAGACCCGCATTACCGTCTGCTGGCCTCCTGGTATTCTTCAGTTCCCTCCCTGTTTTCTCCCACAGCCCTCTTTACCTAATAAAATCCTCACAGTTTTCCAGAGGACCTGGACTGGCACATGGAGAGTTATGTCCCTGTATTCCTGTATCCCTTCTCTCCTCTTTTCTTTGCTTGTTCTTTTTTTTTTTTTTAAATAACATTTCTTCAAATGTTTTAGTTGCCATTTTCTGTTACCTCTTTGCTTCACATTCCCTATCAATATCTTCCACAACTTCTCTTGGCTAAGGGGATACCCAGTATTTGGGGTCTGCTTTTAGTAACTACATGGTTGGTGTAGGGATAGAATCTTACAGGCACAGTCTGTATTGAAGGTCCACTTCCCAACTTGTGGAGTGATTCCTCTGAGGAAAAATATGTGTGCATTTGTATGGAAATACAACAATGAAATGGAAAGTTCTGGGTCTTTGTTTTGATTTTGGTACCCAAGGAACTAATGTTTTTGAAATAACCAGCTCAGGGCCAAGCACTGCCCTGGATGAGGTGGTTTGGCTTTTCTTTCCTTTTCTTGTTTTATTTAATCCTGAGAGCCACTGAGAGAAGTAGGAGGCATTATTCCCTTTTCATAGATAGGACGAGTGAGGCTTAAAAACCTCCGATGGACTTGCTCAAGCTCCCAAATCCACTAATTGTCCCAGCTGAGGAGCATGATGGGCTTGATGAAGTCCTTTTAATTTATCCATTGACTCCTAAGACCTATGATGAGCATATTGTCCCCGTGTTGGGGATTCAGAACCACATCCAAACTTCAGCCCTTCAGGTGCACTGAGTCTAGCAGGGCGGGTTGACAGGGAACCATGGATTGTGGTGCGCTTGTGGCCAGAAACCTGAGAAGGGCGTGCACTGGAGGGGTGTCCTGCCTGGACTAGGTGGGAAGGTTGGGAAGAGCCTTTGTAAAGAGAGCTGGGTCTTGGGGGGTAAACAGGAGTTTGTTGGGCTTTAGTTTTCCAAGTGAAGCACAGCTTATCCAAACGTGTGAGGTTCAGGACTCCTGTTGCATTCTGTAACTGAGAAGGGCAGACCAGCTGTCACACACAGAGGATGCTGGGGGGAGCAAGGAGGGAGCTGGACAGGGCTGGGTAGGGGACAGTTTAAGCAGTGCAGACTTGATCCTGAGGGCCGTTGCACCTGCTGAGTGTGACCCATGACCCACAGACACCAGGGCCTGCAGGAGGAGCTGGCCCTCACAGGCCTCCTCAGCTCACATTTCCCCCCATCCCAAGTGATAGCTGAAGGCCCCTTCTGCAGCCCAGCAACACTCCCTGAGTGACTCCACCTCAGTACGCAGCTACTAAAAGGAGACGCCAGCCACTCCCATCCCTCAGCCCCAATCTGAGCATGTTTATTGTCCTCATCTGGCAACACAATGGTTTTCTACCTTTGCTTTTGTTTTTCCCTTAAGTTCAGGGAATAACTCACAGTTCTTGAAGTGTGTGGTACAGATTGCATGTCTAATTTATTCAGCTCACCCAGAGACACTTGAGATAATTACAGTGGGAAATTCTGTTTTTTGGAAAAAAAACCCTAGATGCTGAGAGAGTTATTTTGCCAGGTTCTCCGTGGGACTCTGCCCTGTGGGAACAAAAGCGCACTTGATGTACCTGCTGGTGCGATTCTGAGGCTAACAGCCTGAACTTTCTCAGTGTTTCCAGAGATGTGAGGCAGATGCTACTGTATGTTCTCCAAATTCAGTTTAGGAAACAACACTTTTAGTTATAAGGTAATTTCAAGATTAACATTTCCCTTCTACGTTGCTGAGTTTCTAATACATGAATGCCCACTCTATCTGGGAGATGGGCTGCAGATTAGAATAATTTGTGACTTTAAAATACATTTTTATTTATTTTTCCATTTTTGTACCCTTTAGTAAAGGTCACATATCCACAGGAAAGGGCACAGATTATTAATATGCAGCTCCATGAATTTTTCACTAATTGGTTCACAGGTGTAATTAACCCCCAGATCAAGAAATAGGGTGTTGCCAGGAACCCTCCAGAAGCGTCGCTGGGTCTGCCTCCCCCCGTTCCTCCTCCCAGGTATTTCTGTCCTGACTTCTAGCACCACAGATTAGATCTGCCTTGCTCAGTAGTTTACTTACAAGACTTGTCCGTGTTGAGTGTAGTTGTAGCTCATTAATTTTCTTCACTGTCCAGTGCTACCATAATTTATGCAAACATGGTAAATGACCATTTGGATTGTTTTTGCCCATTATAAAGGGAGCTACGAGCATTCTTGTTCAGAGGAGGTGATT
The DNA here is from genome assembly GCF_030020395.1 of Manis pentadactyla. Taxonomy (NCBI): domain Eukaryota; kingdom Metazoa; phylum Chordata; class Mammalia; order Pholidota; family Manidae; genus Manis; species Manis pentadactyla. The sequence goes on along the minus strand of NC_080019.1, from coordinate 210,290,727 downwards.
TTGTACATTTAATATCATCACCACTTTATTAGGATTCTCCAGGGAAATGGGGTCAAAGGGTGTGCCTGTGTGTGTGTGTATGTGCATGTGTGTATATTTATTTTAAGGAAATGGCTCAGGTGATTGTGGAGTTTGGCAACTACCTGCAGAGTATAGTTCAGCAGTCTGGAGCCCCAGGGAGGAGTTGTTTCAGTCCAAAGGCAGAATTCCTTCTTCCTTGGGGAAGATCACTCTTTGTTCCCCCCCTGAGTCTTCTGCTGATTAGTTGAAGCCCAAGCACATAGTAGAGGGAAGTCTGCTCTCACTCAAAGTCCATTGATTTAAATGTTACTCTCATCCACTGGCCCCCACTCGTCTGCTCCACCAGAAACATCCAGAACAATGTGTTACTAAATATTTGGGCCCTATGGTCTGGCAAAGATGACATATAAAACTTACCATGACAGCCACTTACTGAACATCTGCTATGTGATTTCTCCAGTGCTCGGATGGTAAAAGGTGGTGGGGCTCTCCTAAACTGCAGTGTATAAATAGAAAATTTGAAGAATAGTGAGGCCAACAGACCAGGAGATGATTGCTACTGAAAAAATAGTTTGTTACTCAGAGTTCCTGAGAAGAGGGGGCATGTTGTGTGTGTGTGGGCGGGGGCTTTTGGGGGGCTGGGGGTAGGGGAAGCACCAGGGTCAGTTAGGGGCAGAGGGAAAAGAAGGAACTGAGACAGGGAACAAGTGAGGCAGGGTAAGCAGGCTCAGGGTTGGCTGATATGAATAATTTCAGAGGGTTCTGGGGCATAGGAACTAGTTTTCTGATACCTGACCCTGGGGCAATTAGAGCAGGTGGCTGGTGGCCTGAAGTGTGACAGTCCTATAAAGGAGGCAGTTGTCAGTCTGGGCTCTGGATTCCACAGGAAAGGTGTGCCCTTGCAGAAGAATCACTTATGATCTCTAGGAACCAGCTAGCTCTGGATGGGGCAGTCGCTGCGAGGCCCCAGAGGTCAAAGCATCAAAAATACAGAAAAGACATGGTGTATACAGGGCACAGATGGGGAAGGACAATACAGAGGTTGGGTGGGGAGACAGACAGAACTTTGGAGTAAGACCCAGGGGACCCAGGATGCTTCATTAATGAGTGGTTCTGATGACATCTTGCTCTAATGATCCCACTTTAATAAAGAAGCAACCAAGGCTCAGATAAGTTAATCAGGTCTGAGGTAGTGAGGAGCAGAGCTGAGGCTTGCATACAGGTCCTTCTGACTTGCCATTCTATGCTTTTCTCCCTCCTAGGATTGTTCAAAACCTATTGCTCCTGCCTTCCTAACCTCAAAGTTATTAGAAGATGACAAGTCTATGTAAGTGAACATGCTTTGTAACCAGTAAAGAGCTGGATGGAAGGTAAAATTTTTATGAGGCTATATTACAGGAATGCAACTATGATTCAACCTTGAAATATATAAAATAAATTTGTAGAATCTTAGAACTGGGAGAGATGTTGGGAGATCATCTGGGCCCTGTCTCTGTTTCCAAGCAGGTGAAGTGTAAAACTACTTATTTTCTCCTGGAGGGCTGCCAGACTCTCCCTCGGTAGCTTTTATGTTATCACTGTGATAAGAAAAGAGATCAGTGGGTATTTATTTCACAGGGATTTTGTTTAGTAAGTTGCTTCTTCAGGGTACCGACTAGCACTGTCCCTGGTACACTGCTACCTCTGGTGACCTGAGTATTATTAACAAAGCTTCTGGATGTAGCTAATTTACCCAAAGGATGTGACTTGAGATTTGGCTCCATATATGTTACAGATTACCCAGTCTGGTGTGGTTAGTGACAGTCTCACAAAATTCAGAGGTTTTTTTTTTTTCCCACAGGAAGTGGTGGGAAGACCCCTTAGCTAAAGGCAGGGTGCCTGAGTTCTGTACTACCCAGCTGCAGACTAGCTGGTGGATGGTGGTGACTTGATCATTCTGACCATCATTTTCCCACTTGTAAACCCAAAGAGATGGGTCAGATGATATTGTAAGTCCTTTCATCAAGGACAGGCTATATTTGGCCATTTAGGATTTGGATGGCTAGTGTCATTTTGATTGAGGGGACAGAACACTAATAAGTAGCTGGGAAGTTGGTCATCTTGATGTCCGGTAGTTAATAAAATGGAGAAAGATTTACATGAATAACTGAGCTCATCTTTCACTCATGCCAGCTATCTGCTGACTTCACCTCCTTGGTTAGCCCTGGGTCACTATAAATTAAACCTAACTGCTTTTTCTTGGGAATGATGCTTTGTAAATCAGCACTAGAGGAATACTGTCAAAAGGGCCTTTCCTGGGACACTCTAACTATTGGAAGGATGTATTATCTGGCAGCTGCTTCTGAATATTAGTTTATGTCTTGGCAATTGTTTTTTTAATAATCCAAAGCTGTCAAGGAAGCATACCTCACGTGGCGTGGGCACTTGGCTGCCTTCTCTGCCTGGTAGGGGCTATTCATCACGCTCTTCTTCCCCCTGACAGGGCCCTCCTTTCTGTGTGTGGCTCAATTAAATTAACTGACCAATTTCCAGATAATTAGTTCATTAACTCCCCCACCCCCACCCCTTTTAAACCAGGAGATGATTCTATCTAAAATTAATTTGTGTGTTAGTGTCTGTTTTAGTTATGTCATCCATATGGCTTTCCAGTATGGGCTCAGCCAGCATCAGTGAACTGATGGCAATTCTTGATGCTGGTCCCTAATGAGACATGCCCCTACCCTTGCAAATAATCCATTTTTTAATGTTCATGATCTAGCTAAAAAAAATATGAAAGCCATCTCAATGTCACCCTGAATATCCATGTTGTGAAAAAAAGGACACTTCTTTGTATCCATAGCTGGTTTGGGGAACTTGAGTTACTGTGGTTCAAATAGTTGTCTCATTGAAACCAAAGTTGATGCTGATATTGCCATGTAATTCTCACCCTCTCCTTCACCCAATCCAACATACCAGTGCTCAGTTCAAGTAGGCCTAGGACTCGACTCCTGTACTACTCTAGAATCTTCCTAGATTTACTCACTAATAGAAAAGAAAGGTAAGCTTATGTCCAGTTTGCCTTTTTAATCCATAAAGACTCAGCAGATAATTGCAGCGACCTGTGTGTCAGCAGCAGCAATGAGGTCATTTTAGTAGGAATGAGATGCCCCTGCAATAATAAGGGCAACAGACTTCATCACTTCTCCATGGGGAAAATGTCCAGGATTAGGCAGTTCATTACTGAAACAGAGGCTTGTCGAGAGAGAACACTCACAACAGAAAGTGGAGTGCTTATTCATGCTGCTTCCAAGGAACAGCTTCTCCTCAGGATGCCTCAGCTCTGCTGAAGGCCACGTTATACCAAGAAATCTGGGCTCGAAGGGTTTCATTATGAGGCGTTTCCTGAACAGCCAGGGCACGGGTTTTCAACACTCCAAGAATGCTTCAGGCTGAGAGGCGAGGTGAGCAGTACTGAACTGATACATAGATGCTAGATGGCGATTCATTACCTTTCCACAGCTTTCCATATTAGTGATGGGGAATTTGAGTTATTGAGGTCATTTAAAATAAATGGACACAATATGTCCCACCCCCTCCAACTCCCCAAAAATTGTTGTGGAAGAAGCTTGATAGCTTGTTGTATAGGTTTCAGGGTGGCAGTGGCATCATTTGGATTTAGAGGGTGTGTGGTCTGTGCCTCACATGTGTAAGCTCAGCCCTAACGTCTACACACGCGATTCCTGTGCCTCCCTGTACATACCTGGGACTCTGCCTGAGGGGTGGTGGCTCCTGTTGGCAGTGTCTGCCCAGTCCCTGTGTGTAGGCTGGTAGTGTTCCAGAAGCAGTCCCAACTAATGGCAGCGGGAGAGCTGGCTAACAGGTGCTGCAGCTCCTGCTTCCTGGGCAGGAAGGTCGCCGGCACATTCTGCCCTGCACTCCAGGGCTCTCCAGGGAACCCGAGCTTCGGGAGCCCCCAGCGGTAAGGCGCTCTGTGACTCACTTCTTCATCCCCATCTCTCCTCTGTGGCACTGCCAGGGTTCCCGAATGAACTCACTGAGTTCTTGCCTTAGGCACACATCTGGGGAAACTCAACCCAACTCAAGGGGTGAGATGACCACAAAACAACACAGGCTACATATTACTGCGGCATAATGTGGCTGCTGCCACCCACTGCTCTGATGCCTCCGAAGATGATTATTCGACATGACATGGTATAGTCCAGTATGTCCCATAGGGACAATTGAGGGCAGAGAGATCCTCTAACTCTTGGCAGAGTGGAAAGTGAAGTGCCAGTGGATTTAATCTGGCCAATGCTAGGTTAGGCTGTAATAACAAATCAACTGCGCCACAGTTCAATATTGGTTTTGGAATTGTCCTTGGTGGCTTTCTTGCAGGACTGATTCCCGAACGTGGCTTGTTTCTCTCTGAGGGAGGCCAAGACAACTGGCAGGGTAAGGATATGAGGCGAAGGCAGCAGCAAGGGGCTGGGATCTGAGTTGAGTTGTGGGAGGGATGAGTGCATCTGGAGGGCCGAGAAGCATAAATAGGTCTGGTATAGGTGGCAAATCTATCTGCGAGCAAGGTTTGTGTTAAACGGGTATACAAAATGTAAAACCGAACTCCAGTTGTTTATCAGAATTAAAGCCCAATTTAATTTCTAAAATGTCAGACATTTCATGCTGTTGGGTTGCCCCAACTTAGTAATTACTATAAAAATCTATAGAGCGGGCTTGGTAGTGCAGCTAGTCAGTTGAATAACTGGTGTATGTGACCCACTGCAGAAAAAGTCACACCAGTGAGCTTCCAATTTGCATCCTGTAGTTTGAAAAGGCACATGGTGGTGAGACCGTATTTTTCCTCTGCAACTGGCAAAGTTTGTGGAGCGCGGGCCGGGTTAAACCCTGGATGTTTGAGGTAAATTGCACGGACTTGTGTAGGATTGCTGACCTTTCAGTCTTTTATCAGGGAACACAGGAATGCAAAATTTAGTTTGAAGCATACAGCCATAGGAAGATTTATGAATTGTTTTTCAAATTGTTAAACTCCTGCATAGGGAGTAAAGAATGAATGTAGGATCTTGAGTAAGAAAACCAGGGTTGGAGCTTCAGTTCTATTTCATAGCAGTTGTGTACCTTGTGTAGTTTTCTAAGTTGCCACCTTCAGTTTCCTCCTGTCCTCAGCTGGGCTGATAATAGTACCTGAGTCTGAGGTTCTGTGTGAGGATGGCATGACTTACCCAGACAGCACTTGGCGTGGTGCCTGCCCGTAGCCAGTGCTCACTAACGGGAGCTGCTGCTGTTTACGTCCTGACGTGTAAAATGGGGCTTCAGTTACTTCAACATTCAGCATTTCAACAAATACTTAAGAAACATTATAGATGCTAGGCACTGTGCTAGATGCTAGGAACAAAATAGTGAATAAAAACAAAGCGCTGTCCTTGTTCTGAAAGAGCTCAGAGTCTGGTTAAGGAGAGAGACCAGGGGTTGGCAAACATTTTCTTAAAGGACCAGATGGTAAGCATTTTCTACTTGGTGGGCTATAGAGTATCTGTTGCACCCTCCCAGGTCTGCCACCATAACAGGAAAGTAGCCGTAGATGATATATAAATGAATAGATATGGTATGGATGTGTTCCAAAAAAGCTTTACTTACATTGATAGATAGAAGGCCATATTTGTCCCATGGACCATAATTTGCTGACCATTGAGATAGACAAGGATATTCAAACATTAATAGCTAGTATTTATGAAGAGCTTACCATGTATTTGTTTATTTAACAAACACATAGCAGTAACCATGAGCCAGGCAATGATCAAATCCCTTTGCACACATTAACAGTTTAGTCCTTGTGATAGCTTCTTGAGGTTTTATAGGGTGGAGTTGGTACTAGTATTATTCCCATTTTACAGATGCAGAAGCCAAGTCACCAGGAGGTTAAGTAAGATTTGAGCTGGGATTTGAACCAAATAATCTAGTGCCAAAGTCTGGACTTGCAACCGTTATACCACACAGCCTCCCTCACATGAACCCTGAACTATGAACTCTGATAAGTGCATGAAGGTGGTAACAGTAATGTCCACCCCCCAGGGTTGTGACCCACCAAAGAGATGATGGTGCTTGGCAAATTGTAGTGAGTTATGGAAATGTTCTCTTTATTTTTTCTGTCTGTCTCTGGAGTAGTGGCCTCTTGCCACTTTGAGGTGAGGAGTTCAGTTTTGTTTCTGAACTGCAGAAAAGTGGGGTGGGAATGGTTTGTCTTCAGATCTTGGAAAAGGAAAACGAGCAAAAAAGCTCGCTGAGGCTCTATCTCATTTCTCCCTTTAAATGTCTTTGAGCTTGGGGAATAACATAAGGACATTGGTCCTTATACCACTTGAGCTGTGGACAGAGCCCAGGGGACAGTTACCAGAAGCTCACAGTAGGGCAACATGGCCCAAGTCCTACAGCTGGAAGCAGCAGAGGCAGGATGGGGTCCTGGATCTCAGACTCTGAGGCCTGGGTTCCTGGCCATGGGTGCTGGGACATACTATCCCGTGGGGGTATGTACGACTGTTCCAAGTCCTGCTCTTGGTTTTATCACCTGATCTGGGTAAAAGCAGAGTGAGAAGAATCTAATCCGAGCATAGCTTGGGAAAGGAGATGGTGTGCATCTTATTCAGACAATGTGGAATGCAAAGGATTTAATAATCAACAGTGCTCCTGTCCTCATAATTAAAGCTCCTGAAAAATAAAGGCTTGGCCCAGAGGTATTATTACGTCGAACACCAGCTTAGTGTCTGTTTCAAAACAGTGATAATTTTTACATCCTGCCATAAATGATCACTTAAGCAGCTTGAAACGAAAACAGGGCACAGTGCCACCTGTGCTTGTGGGCTTTGTGCTAGAAAGCTGAACTTGCTCTTGAAGAGAAATGCCCACCTGTGCTGAAAACTTACATGAACTCTTCCCACGTTTTTAATAAGCAGTGGGCTGCAAAAAGCTTGTCTTGAATGAAAGAGAGAGCACAGGAGGTTTCTGTGCTGGGAAGGCAGGCAGACAGGGTCTGAAATGGCTTTGGAAACCATCTGGAAGGCTCCTGAGGGTTGAATTCTACACCCCCCCCCCAACAAACTCCCACAAAAGAACATGTTGACGTCCTACCTATTAGTACCTGTGAATGCAACCTTATTTGGAAATAGGATGTTAACTGATATAATTAAGATTTAAGTTAGGATGAGGTCATACTGGTGTAAGGTGGGCCCTTAATTCATTATGACTGTTGCCTTTATAAGAAGACAGACACAGAAAGAAGACTGCCATGTGAAGGTGAGAGAGGCAGAGACTGCAGTGGTGCAGCTGCAAGCTAAGGGTGGTATGGGATTGGTGACCATCAGCGGAAGCTAGGAAGAGTCAAGGAAGGATTCTTTCCTACAGATCTTGGACAGAGCATGGCCCTGTCAACACCTTGATTTCAGACTTCTAGCCTCCAGAACTGGGAGAGAGTAAATGTTGTTTTTAGCTACCCAGTTTGTAGTACTTGTTTAGACAACCCCAGGGCACTAATTCAGAGGTGTTTCTGACTCACAGAGGGGAAGCAGGTGCGTATGTATGGAGGGCAGAGGGTTTAAAACATTGGATAACTATATTCACTGATTTCTTCATTTGCCATTCAAACAGGAGGCAGTTTGTATGGTAATGAAGAGCAAGGCTTAGGAATGTGACCTTCATTTGAATTTCAGCTCTGCATCTTCCATGCTGGTGGCTTTTAATAATAATAATAATAATTGTAACTACAACAATAATAATAATAACTTCTCATATTTATGGATGAATTCTGATATCCTAGGACTTGTGCCTTTAACTGAATATGTGATATCTCCATTTTATAGGCAAGGAAACTGAGGCACAGAAAGAGGAAGTCATTTTTGCAAAGTTCTTTTTTAAAGTAGGTTTGACATATAACATTGTATAAATTTAAGGTATACAAGTTATTAATTTGATACATTTATAGTCACTGTAGCAACACTCAGCACCTCTACAATGTTTCATATATATATATATATATATATATATATGTATTTTTTTTTTTTAGTGGTTGGAATAATTCAGTTCTAGGCTGTCGTCAGGTTCGGTGTTTAATATAATATTGTTGCAGTATTCACTAAACTGTGCATAAGACATGTAGGACTTATTTGCCCCTGATGCATATTAGTATTCTTCAACAGCATCTGTTTGCCCACTGTGCTTGCCCTTGGTAATCACTGTTTTACTCTGTTTTTGTGAATTTGGCTTTTTTACATTCTGCATGTAAGTGATATAACACAGTAGTTGCCTTTCTCTCTCTGACTTACCACACTTGGCATAGTGCTCTCCCCCCATCCATGTGGTCACAAATGGCAGGATGTCTTTCCTTCTCATTTACCCGAAGTTGAATAGCTGGTGCCTGGTCCTGGACCTAGAGTTCGGGTACTTCAGCTCCAGAGCTTCCTCTACTAAACCTCTATGAAACACTTGAGACTCAGTTTCCTGAAGTGTTCAATGGGTAGGTTCAAAATACCTGTCACAGATTTTTTTCTGAGGATTTCAGTAAAAAGAATTCACGCAGCACATGTAGAAAATGAAATTCAGTTCTTTAAAACTCTTCGTCATGACGTAATTGTATACACTCATAGTAAGTAGAAAACATAGCGCAGTGAGGACCTGTGTACCCTTTACTCCACTTCCCCCCATGGTAACATCTTTTATACCTGCAGTAAGACATTAAAATAAGGGAGAGGACACTGGTATAATCTACAGAAGTTATTCAGATTGCACCAGTTTTTATACACATTATGTGTGTGTGTAGTTTTATGTTATTTTATCATATTTCTAGATTTATGTATCCACTACCACAGATTTCTTCCCTCACCAATTGTAACTCCTTGGGCTACACCAGCATATTGCATCCCCCACCCCCATGCCCTGCTGGCCCAAGCCCTGGCTACTACTGATCTGTTCTCCAGCTCTATAATTTTGTCATTTTGGGAATGTTCTAAACATGGAACCATACTGTGTATAACCTTTTGAGATTGGCTTTTTAAACTCAGCATAATGCCAAATACTTCTTGAGTTCTTCTACATACCAGGAGCCATGCTAGAAACTATGGTGCAAAGATGTCAAACCCCTCCCTTTAGCTTGAGCTAGTCAACATGCTGGTTTGCTTGGTTACTTGGGGAAAATGTCCCCAAAGTTTAAAACATCAGGGGACTGTCTTTTCTGGTGGCAAACTGCCTCTTTTCATTTGACTTATTTTTCCAACCAATTTTCTTCCTCAAGCCAAACTTTCTCAGCATTATTATTAAGGAGTATGTGGAGAGAGGCTGCTGGTGGGGGGGGATCTGTGGCAGCAATATTTTAATCTAGACAGCTTCATAAGCACTGGTTACCTTTTACTGCTATGGGAGCCTGGGAGCCTTAATTGAGATCTTCTGCAGGTTGCCTGCTTTTGTGTCTCCACCTACCCCATCACAGCTGTGTGCTTGGGTGCATTTATGTGCAAAGGCTAATTCCCTGTGACTTGATCTATAGCTGGAAAGTGAGGGGAAAAAAAAAACCGAGGAATATAGGTTGGTGTGTTATCTGTCTGAAATGTACCAAGGGAACTTTTCAGCTTGAGAATAAACAAGGCAGAGAGTGGAACAACTTGTTATTTTATAAAAATAAGAACCTGGTCAACTGGTTTCTAGTCTCATCACAGTTACTAAGAAGCTTTGTGCTGTGAATAAGTCAATTCCTTTGGACCTCTTTGTTACAAAGAGGGCTTTCGACTACTTGACCCTTAAGGTCTTTTATAGATGGGAAAAATAATTCTGTTTCTGTGTTTTTTAAAAAAAATATAATTAAAAACTTTTTTATACTGAGGTACATGCAATAAAATGTATAAATCTTACTGTATAGCTCAGTGAATTTTGATATATGTATATACTCATGTAACCATCACCCAGATCAAGGTATCAAACATCTGATTAATGTTTTCCCCTCTTCACCTATTTGATCCATCCCCCCACCCTCGCCTCCCCCAACCCACGGCAACCATCAGTCTGTTCTCTGTGTCTGTGGGTCCGTTTCTGTTTTGTTTGGTTTTTTAGATTCCACATGTAAGTGAAGTCATATGGTGTTTCTGTGTTTCTTCTGATCCTAGTTTATATATTCATCACATCGTAGAATCCCAAAACTCAGACTCCCTTAACAAGGCCATTGGAGGCCCTCCTTGTCACATTCATTTCCCAGCCTCCAGACCTGCCTGCGTCGCTGCTCACCAGCTGTGTCTTCCTGGGCTCCCTGGGAGGGAGCGTCCCGCTGCCATCACACGCTGACCTCTGTCTGAAGGCCTTCGGGTCCAGCCCCTCGCACCGTTAGGAGGTCTTCGCTCCTGCGTGTCTCCCTCCCACATCTCTTTCTCTCTGTCCTGGCCTGCTGACTGCAGCATATGAATGAACTCCAGCCACTGCTCATCATGAGGACCATTCCCTGTCCTCCTCCTCTAGCTGCCATCTGATTCCCCTTCCCCTCACCACTCATATTCTGAGAGTCTTCTGTACTTGCTGTTTCCTGTTCCTTTCCCCTCAGTTTCCCCTCAGCCACCTCCAGCTGGGTTCCTGGTTCATCAAACCCATGAAACTCGGCCTTGTTTCCACCACCTCTATGTGGCCGAGTCTAGCGGGTCCTTTTATGCCTTCCACTTGGTGACTTCTCAACATCTTTCGTCTCCTTCTTCCTGGATTGTTCTTGTCGTGGCTCTGCTTGCCACTTTCTTTGGGCCATTCCCCCCATTCTCCTCCGCTTTGCTGTCCAAAGCCCCTTCTACTTTTCTCTCTCTACATTCTCTCTGGAGGTTCTCTTCCAGGCCCTTGGCTTTAAGTACATCTGAATTCTGATGATTGTCATGTGTCTATCTTTGACCCGTTCTCTCCTCTTAGCTCTAGGAATTTGTACATATGTTACCTCAACTTACATGTTTCATAGGAATCTTAAACATATATGACCAAACCAGAGTTCTAATTTTTTTTGTTTTCTTCTCAAATCTTTTGTCTGTGCTTTCCTTACCTGGTGTTTTCAAACCTCTGTGCTTGGTTCTAGGCCCAAACTGAAGTTTCCCCTTCTCTCATTACCTGCTGAATCCAAATCACTTGGGTTTAATCCCCTGACTGCATCACAAGTGTTTCCATCTACCTCCATTCTCATTTCTCTAGTCTGGGTCACCACCATGCCTTATCTGACTGTTGTGAAGTGTGCAAACTGATCTAGTCAGCTTTTGTTGTCTCCTATGCTTCATTTGCTACACAATAGCCCAAGTGATAAAAAAAAATCAGATTATATTACTCTGCCACTTAAAACTTTTCAGTATCTTCTCTTTGCACTTTCAGTGGTGGTGTTGTGTTTAACTTCAGTGATGAAGTTAAAAGACTTTCAGGAGATTCTGGTGCATAAGGTTTGAGAAATGGTCTGGAGGGGAAAAACAAATATTTAGTGAATAATTATAGACATGCTATGATTTCACCAGAGCTGTAGGAGTCAGAGCTGTAGGAACAAGCAATTGGGAGAGTTTCCCTAGTCTGGAATGTAGGAAAGGCCTGGCCAAGGAAGGGTGATCAATTACCATAAAGGATGGGGAGGAGTGAGTCGGGGGGAGTGTTGGCTCAGGTGACTGCCTGGGACCCAGTATGAGAGACTCGATGTGATAAATCTGGACCCTCCAGCTGCTGTAAGATCATGAGTCAGAAAGATGTTTTTGGTACAAACCCAGCTCACATAGAAAATCTAATTAGCTGTTTGCATGTCCTAAATATTTAACCAAGAGTTTAAAACTCAAATCCGTACTACATCAGGAGAATTCTGTGATGAAAGGAGGAACTTTGCAATAGGGAAAAGACACAGTGTTGTAGCTCCCACTGCACGCAGTCAGCTCTGTTAGCCTGGTGCGCTCATTGACTTTGCTGGCCTCGTTTTGTTCTTACCTATAAAATGAGGAGGTTGGACCAGATTCTTCCAGCCATTTCCTTTCTGAGTTCAGGATCCACAATTAGCTATAAATGTCATTGTATTGCTATTTACTTTTTAAAAATACATTTCTATTTATTTCGTTCAGTAGGTAATGCTACACAGACTACTGGTGACTTCAAGAGCACTTTCCCCTTCTTTTCTCTGAAATTACTGCTATAAGTTTATTCCGAAAGGATATATTATTTGCTCTAATGATCTGGTAATTATCAGGTAATGAAATGGCCAACTGTAAGCATATTATTAAGAGCAGTTGCTGTGTGGAATATTTTTGTCATGCAATTAGAAATGTTACTTAGAGTTTAGTAATGCATTAGAAGTTCCAAGCTGAGGAGAATGAAAATAGAGCAATATATATTTCCATCTTCTGCAGAAGGTAGTCGTAAACCCCTATATAAATGGCCTAAGGAGCCCAATTCCATGGCCTAGAGTTTAAACTTGTGCCGAGTCTTGGAGTTTGGAGTGCACATTGCTGTCGTTAGTGAGAACTCTTCATTTGAGGAGAGCAGAGAATCTTGTCCTGAAGATGGATTAGACGGCTCTGTATGTGAGCTGACCACCCTGACTTACCTTGTCCCTCTTAATCCTTTCCTGGGGAACAGTTTCAGGATAGGAGTACCAATTCTGATGGGCAGGGAGTTTTATACACAAAGTCAAGCGCACGATAGGTCCTTCATAGGAGTGCATTTTTAACCCAACTGTATTCAGACATTTTCTGCTGCATTTGTAGCTCTTACATGGACATCAGAATGAGACACATAGCACTCACATCTACATTATGAAGAACCTTGTGCATAATGTGGAGATTCACAGTGATTAATTTGGGCCTCTAAGATTTTAACCTTTGATTTTGGCAACCCCCAAATTGGCACTTGCCTTCTTTTAATAGGACATGTCTCAGAAATGTTTCACATGGCAAATGAGTAGGTGCCAGGCAGTCGTCTGAGCTGGAAACAGTTAGCTTATTCCCAGTGTTAGTATCCTGTAAGTGCACCCAGTGCTTTATTCCATATGTACACATACCGTGTCCCATTCTCAACTGTAAGTTCCTGGTGGATAGGCTCCATAGCTGATTCATCTTAGCGTATGATACCAGCTCACACCTGAGAGTGCTAAGCTTGAGTCAGACATGTGACATTCACTTTTTCCTCTCCATTCTTCTGTGAATAGGGCTGCACAGGATGCCCAATGATATACTGTGGCCCTGTCCAGGAAGTATGAGTTTTCAGTCCCATTTCATAGATGGGAAAACTGAGGTGTAGAGAGGTTGAACAGTTGCCTTAGGAACTAGATAGTGATGGAATCAGCATTCACATCCATTTCTCTCCAGCTGAGCTGTCTGTGCTCTGAATCTTTAAACTGTTTCTCAGAATAACAAGGGACCTCTCCCACTGTATGAACTCAATAAATAAATGTAGAATGCATGAGTGATTCTCCATCCAGGTAGGACAACAAGCTGATGTATTTTGAGGAAGGTGAAAATTTGTGAGGGGAATGTATGATATAAAGGGAAAGTGGTGTATACTTGGGAAATATGTAGACAGAGGGTCTGTGAGACATGCTTTGGACATGAAGTTAATGGCCGGTCCAGTTACTTGTGTAAACCAAAAGAACCACTGTATCGTTCATCTTGGTCATCCTCAGAGTCAGTCGCCTCTGGTGGGAGCGCTGTTGTGCTTGAACTGTTTGCTTTCCATGTTACATTGTTGAGCACATCCTTACGTCAAGGCTACTGTAATTAGATGTTTAACCAGTTAGTGGGTCTGCTGCAACTACTTCTCTGCCCATGGCAGTCTCCATAAGAGGTTCAGTTATGGGAAGTAAAGCTGCTAAAAAGGGGTATCTGTGGGGTCATAGTCATCCCATTATACTTCTTTCATGCTATTCCATTCCATTCTGCAGAAATATCTTGAGTATTGCAATGGTCTGTGTGTTTTTATCTTCCCCAAATGCATAGGCTGAAATCCTAACACCCAGTGTAATGGTACTGGGAGGAGGGGCATTTGGGAGGCCATCGTGTCCTGAAGGTGGAGCCACCATGATTGAACTTACATCCTTATAAAACAGACTCAGAGAGCCCCTTCACACTGCTAGCTCCTGGAAGACACGGTAAGAACACAGCTGTCTGTGAGCCAGGAAGCGGGTTCTCACCACTCACTAAATTGGCCAGTGCCTTCAACCTTGGATTTCCCAGCCTCCAGAAATATCAGAAAGAAATTTCTGTTTATAAGCCACCTAGTCTGTGGTATTCTGTTAGAGCAGCCCGAATGGACTAAGACAAGTACTATGTCAAATAATGTGTTAGGTACTGAAGGCTTAACAAAGACCCCTGACTGGGGATCAGGTAGTCCTGTCCCCTCCTTTGCCTAGTGTGCTGTCCAGTGAGGTGACAGGTGAGGAGACGGGCAGTTACAGTGCAGACGGGTAAGCCCTAGGAAGGGGGGAGACATAGGAAGGGGGGCTGCAAGGAGGATGGAGCTCAGGCTGCCTCTGGGGTGGGCCTGACACAGGAATCAGAGAAGGTACTTGGATGGAGTGCCTTCTTAGATGTGACCTGAGAGAGAAAAGGAAATAGGCACAGAGCATTTTAGCCATCCAGTAAGAGTAAACAAGTTAAAGTCAGACCCAAACTCTTAATTTTTCTGCTCTTTTCACTCTCTTCTCAAAAGATTCAGCTAGCTTGTAGCCTGAGATCCCCAAATTTGCTTAACTGGAAGCAGGTCATATCTTCAGGGATATTCAGGGAGCTCAGATATTCAGGTCTGATATTCAGGGAGCTCAGTCAGATTCAGGGTATGAGAAGAGGGCAGAAGAGAATTTGGCTATTTCTAAATTCATTTGCCTTTCCAAAGGAAACCCCAGACTTAATTTCTGGAAAATGATATTCCTGGTCAAATTTGTATTGCTTAAGTTAAAGAAAGAACTCTTTACCATTTAACTGAATTTCTGTGGATTCAGCCAGAATAAGGTCGACCTCATGTACACTTAACAACATATTCCTAGTTCTCAAGGGAAATTCTGCATAGTTTATTTCAAAATAGACAACTATTTGTTTTGGGCCCCAAATTCTGAGGGCCCTGTTCTGCTTTTTTGATCAATTAATCATGCTTGTTTAATGGAACTCTGTTATAGCTTGGATTGTGTGCCCCCAAAAGATCTGTTGAGCCCCTAGTACCACAGAATGTGACATTTGGAAATAGGGTTGTTGTAGATGTAGATGTAATTAGTTAAGATGAGGTCATCCACCATGTGGTATGACTGGTATCATAAAAGGAGGGAGACAAAGGAGGGGATAGTCACATGAGGACAGGGGCAGAGGCAGAAATGATGCCTCTAAGCCAAGGAGTGCCTGCAAACACCAGAAGATAGAGGAGCCAGGGAAGGATGGGCCCTACAGGTTTCAGAGGGAGCTTGGCCCTGCCAACACCTTGATTTCAGCCTTCTAATCTCCAGAACTTGGAGTGTCTAGGTTTCTGTTTTTTTTTTTTATGTCACCTATTTTGTGGTATTTTGTTACAACAGTGCTAACAAAATAAAAATGCCCCAATATATGACATGAATGGGTTAAGAGGATGTGAACACACACACACACACAAACACGCATGTGCGCGTGCATGAATATTATTCAGCCAGGAGAAAGAATGAAGTCCTGCCATTTATGACAATGTGGATGGTCCCTGAGAGCATAATGCTAAGTGAAGTACATCAGAGAAAGACAAATACTGGATGATCTCATTTGTATGTGGAATCTAAAAATGAATTCATAGAAATGGAGTAGAGTGGTAGTTACCAGGAGCTGAGGTGTGGAGGCAAAGGGACGATGTTGGTCAAAGGCTACAAACACTCAGAAGATGAGTAAGTTCTGGGGATCTAATGCACTGCATTGTGATTATAGACAATACTGAATACTTCAAAGTTGTTAAGAGAGTAAATCTTAAATGTTACCTAGACAAAAAATGAAAAGGGGTAATTATGGGATGTGATGCAGGTGTTGACTAACACTATGGTGGTAGTAATTTAGTTCCACTATTTTGGGGTGTTCTACTTTTGACCCTTTGGGTGCCCCTTCCAAATGCTTCAAATGCACTCTGGCTGTTGAGAATTTCAATGATTCCTAGACCTGTGTGAACCTGGCAACTGTTAAGTTCATAGATCCCAGGCTCCCCTTGGCCGTGTCTCATTGAGTTCCGCTCTACACATACACATGCCCCAGAGAGACAGGTGGACTTCTGAGGCTCTATTTTGTGTGTGACACATTCCTCTCCAGAACTCTCCACTGCACCTCTGGCCCTTTCATACACCCTGAACTCCAATCTCTGTTTCCTCAGTTCAGCAAGACCTCTACCTTTTGGTTAGGAT